>NC_137850.1:12911790-13511790 GCF_948465745.1 Chenopodium album
CCTCTATTCCTTCTTCTCAAGATAATCCTCATTAGCCTATTTCGGGCCAATGGATTAAGGTTACACCAATTAAGAAATCTGCTCCTTTTGTTTTGTCTAGGAGGCCTTCTACTAGAGCTTTTTAAAGCTGGAACCACCGCTATATCTCCTATTTTGTGTGCTTTTGTTTTGGCCTCTACTTCTTTTAAGGCCCAAGGAGGTTTATGTTTCAAAGATGATGCCTACCCAAGGTTATTCTCCTATTCCAGTCATTAAAATGATTTTAATCTTCTCTAAAATGAGAATATTGAGGATATCATTAGGGCAAACTCTAAAACTGAAGCAATGTTACTAGAGGGAGCGACTCGGGAAGCCAGCTCTTTAGCTATTTCAAAGTTTTCTACATCGTCTATGTATGAGTACGGAGAAAATGAACCTTTTGCTTCAGGTTTGCTTCTTGAGGAAGAACAAGAATTTCTAGATGCAATAGCAATGGATGCGCCAGCTTTAGCTTCTTCTGACTCTGGGAAGTGCAGAAGGGTAGAGGTTGATGATTCAGTCACCTTTAAGACTGCTAAACTGTGAACCTCTTATGTCGGCTATTATGTTTCTTTTTTTGGGTTTGTGTGTTGCTTATGCTACCAATGTATAGACTATTGATGCAATATAGTTTTATATTTCTATGTACTTATATGTATAAACTATTGATGCAGTATAGTTTTCTGTTTCTTTGTACTTATGTAGTTTCTCTACTAGTCTCTTATTCCCCATGTATAGAGGAACTAGTGGTATTATTTATTTTTGTGTTGCTCCCTATGCGAGGTTTATGAGCATTGTAAAATATTTGCTTCTTTTGCTAAATAGCCTCCAAATCCGCCCTCTTTTTCTTAAGGGAATTTGTTGGAAAATTGGAAATGGCACTAGTGTTCTTTTTTAGTTGGATAAATGATGCTCTTCTAAAAATATTATTTCTATGTTAAATTTAGATATTTCAGATATATATCCACACTCTAGATCTTATTGTGGATCATTTATTACGCGCTCTAATGAGTGGGATGTTATGGCCCTGTCTCTTCTTGTTCTTGATAATTTAGTCCATATTACTCAAGATATTCCGCTTCCTTGCTCGTGTATCCAAGATGAACCTTGCTTGGTTTTGTCTAATACTGGCGATTTTACTGTAAAATCTGCTACTTGGATAGCCCATAATATATCTTCCCACACTAAGTGGGAATTCACTTGGATTTGAAAATTAGATATCTCTCCAAAATTAAAATTTTTTGTTCGACAACTTCTTCATAACGCTCTTCCTACTAGATAAAGTCTTGTTCATCGTCAGCTGGATGTTCCCAGTACATGTCCTTTGTGTAATTTACAAGCTGAAACTTAGAATCATTTATTCCTTTCATGTTCGTATTCTAAACATTTTTGGATTGCTAACCCTACTACTAATTGGCTAGGCCATGTTCCTCTTTGACAATAATTTTTATCATCTTTTCAAGCATTTACGTGGGAATTTTACTATTCTAGTGATTAAAATTATTTATTCTATTTGGAGTATTTGGAAAACTAGAAACTCAATTGTCTTTCAAAACATGAATTTCTCTTCTATGGCTATCTTGTCCCGTGCCCAAAAAATCTTCCACGAATGGAAGTTTTGCTCTTGTTTGGATTATATGGATAATCAGTTAGCTCATTCTCATTCTTATGCTAATCCTCGGACCATTCGGATTTCTTAGTGTCCTCCTCATCATGGTGTTGTTAAAATAAATTTTGATGGCTCTGTGTGTGGTGGCTCTGGTGCTACAAGTGTGGTTACCAGAGACCATTTGGGTAATCATATTTGTAGTCGGTCTTATAATATTGGTACAAATACGCCTCTTATTGTTGAGGCTACTGCCCTTGGTAAAAGCCTTATTTTCGCCCGGTTCCACGGTTTTTCTCATATTTTTATTGAAGGGGATAACTTACTTATAATTAATATTTTGCAAGGTGAATGCCAGTGCCCGTGGAAGATTCAGGTAGTGCTGGAAGATATTAGGGATCTCCTTCATATTTTCTCTTCTGTCGAGTCTAGGCATATATTTGTAGAGAGGGCAATAGAGCAGCATATTATGTTGCTTCTTTTGGTCATTTCATGCAAACGCACGAGTTTTTTTAGATAGTAAATATTCTTTTCTTTATTAATTCATATAGGTTGGATTATAGTCTTGAAAAAAGACTTGCTAACTTCTTGTATCTTTTCTTCTTTAAAAAAAAAACAAAAAACCGTACGTACCCTTTCATCTTCCAATTTCATAGTACACTATGAGCATATTTAATTTGGTAAGATTTTTTTAAATATATTTTTAGGAAATGGATTCAATTAATGTTGACCGCCTATTTGCTTCTTCTTTAACCTAAGGAAACAATTATTCTAATCCTTAGACAACGAGAAAGAGTCAAATATATGCGATTCCTTTTTAAGGTTACACAAAAAAAAATGAAAAGGTAAGAGGTTAATAATTCTTTCCCCAGTTTTATTTGTTCTTTTCCATTCCATTTTCAATAATATTTGTACTAAACGGCCCCTGCATGGTTATCCCTTGCATTCTCATCCTATGTTCGATTAAATGATTCACCATTACAAACATCAATATCAATATCAATATCAATATATATTATTAAAACTCAATGGCAAGAATTAAAATTTTGCCATGTGTTGCAAATTTTGCCATGTGGTGCCATGTCATGTTATTATTGATCATTAATGTGTAATAAAGTTATTTAAAAATGAGTTATTCATATTCATTAATTCTAAAATTTTAATTGTCTTATACGTGTATATTTTAACAACAATACGATTAATTTTATTTCTTTCAGTTACTCATTTAAAATATGTAACCCAAAAAAGTGTAACAAAATTTTGGTTTTTTTCTTTTAATCACAATATATGTCTACTGAAGGAATTTTTTTATGATAACTAAAGAATAAAAATCCGTTTAACAAATAAAATAATAATAAAAAACAAAAACTAATATACTTCATTTGTTTCTATTTTATGGCAAAATTTCAATTCTTGCCATTGAGTTTTAATAATATATATTAATATAGAGGATTCATATAAAAGTTTAAATACTATATTTACTTCAATTCCTCCATTTTTTTATTACCTGCATGCTGCAATATACTTCCTCCGTTTCATAAGACTTGCAACTTTTTCTTAAAATGAAAACGTCACAATTCAATACATGCAACACACTATAAAAAACTTATATTATATCCCTTATATAATGTACATGGCCCACTAAAATATACTTCTAAAAATCTCTCACCCCATTTCAAAGTATATTAAATCATGTGAACCTCATTTTTCTTAAATACCATGTAAAAATGTATGTTACAACTATTAAACAATGGAGGAAGTACTCTTTTGGCACACTATATGAGAAGGTGATTTAAATTAAACTATAAAATTTAAACAAATTTAAGTTATAAAAAATGAATTAAGCTATAATATGAAAACCATAAATACTTAATTCTATTTCTTGTAGTGGTGGTAATAAAATTATATTAATTAATATGTCTATTAACCTAATCTATTATCTTCTTTAAAGCACTGGCGTATCCAGGATTTGCGTATAGAGCATGCACAATCATGTAGACAATAATCTGCATTTAAATTAAAATATTGTTTTAACTATAGTTTACTATATATCTGATCCATCAACCCTTTAAGGTGTTATTATGTTACTTTTTCAAATTTAGGAAAACTAGCGATTGAATCATTATAAGAATATTTTCTCAATTTTGTAGTTTTTAAGGCAATTGTATCACATAATGTAATTAATTAGATTAATATATAGTAAGTGATAAAATATGATTGATTAGTATAAAAATAAGGAAAAGGATAAACATAGCCCTTAGAGATATGTATAAGGAGCTAAAAAAGGAAATATTAAGGGTAAATTTACATTAATCACATCGATTTACGCGTGATTTTGTCATGAATTCCCAACTTAATTCCATTTTAGGATGTATATTTAATTCTTATACATAGCCCCTAAGGGGTATATATGTATCATTATCCTAAATATAAATAAATGAGGGAGTTTAAAAAATGAAAACTAGAAGAATTCAAACTACTATGAAGATTCGAACACCAAACTACAGCACCTAAAAAAAAATATAACCAACACACCACAAATACTAACATGGTTTTAAATGGCTATAGAAATTTTAAACAAACACTCCGGGTATACAAGTGCATATCCTTGATATATGTTGTATCTGCCCCGTCTTTAAAATGCATATCAAAATAATGTCTTACAAGTAAATAAAAACAAAGGTAGTAAAATTAATATAGTACTACTCATGTGATTATTTTATAAAGTTATATTTATAAAATACATGCACGAGTTATTTTATTTTTAATAATTTATCTTTAATTTGAGCCATTCGCTTTTAATAATGGAAAATTTAGGTTGTTATTTAATAATTAGAATTTTATGGGGCATTTGCTTTCATTGGTACCACCCGTCACTTAACCTATTATAATAGGTTAATAGACACGTTGTCATCACGAGATTGCTCGAAAAAGTTATAAACAATTTAAATATAAAAGATAAACTAAAGAGCTAAAGAATCAGCCCACCCATGACCACCTCCCACCCCGCCTAACCCTCCAGCTGCCCCACCCCCGCAACACCACCCTCTTCCAACACCTGCCCAAGCCCCCCCCCCCCACGAGCCCACCCTTGTCGCCACCCCTCTTCGTCCCCCATAACTACCATCGTCAAAACCCCTCCTCCCTCGCCACGAAACCCCTCCCCCACCCTTGAAACCCCCAACCATCTCCCCTACCTCCCTCAAAAACCCTAGCCACTAGGGTTTTGCGGTGGGGAAGGTGGTGATTGGGGTTTTGACTTTTGAGGGTAAGGGAGGAGGGTTTTAGAATTTTTCGTAGGGCGTGGGAGTTGGGGTAGGGAGGGAATGAAATGCCAAGGGTGGTGCAGAGGAGGGCGGTTGGTGTTTTGACAAGGTTAAGTGACCAGGTTGTACCAATGTCGATGATGGGAGTGTGGAGGGGCTGCATGCCGATTTAGGGGTAATGAGGAGAGGGTGGGGCTGGCCGCTGGCGGAAGGTGGATATGGGGAAGGTGGCATGATTGTGGGCTAAGTTTTTTTTTTTTTTTTTACCTATTACATGGCAACACGTGTCCATTCCACAAAAAAATTACCTTTTTAGCATGTTACTAACAGTGGCGGAACCAGGATTTGAACAATGGTAGGGCATCGAAACACTTTTATCAAGGTCTAAATTTTTTCTTATGAAAAATCAAGACACATTCACGTGCCGCAATAGGACATTAAGAGATAAAAAAAAAATTAAAAAAATAAAAAAAAATAATGTTCCAACCGCTAAGCTACTAGTAGGTTTGACTAATATATTACACTTTGTATTCTATTTAAATAAATTTTAAGTAACTTTTTGTTAAAAAAAAATCTTGTAGGGCACTACCAGGACACTCCGCCACTGGCTACTAGTCACTTGGGACCTTTATAAGCAGATACCCGTAAAGTTTAAATTTAAAGTTGGGATTATTAAAAGCAAATGGCTTAAAATTGGAATTATTAAAACCAAATTTTCTTACTATTTAACAAAAAACTAGTTATTGGCCCGGGTGATGCCCCGATACATCCTAAATTTATAATTAAGTTTGATCAAAATTAATAAAAAGGGTTAATGTTAACAATACGGATTATTAAAAAGTGAGTGAAAAATATAATAATCTATATCATCTTTTATTATTATATATTTAAAATATGCATGTCAAATTTAAATATGGAGGTTATACATATAAAGAGTTTTTCATGAAAATTAAACAATATTATAGAGAATTAAAGTTATAGTATTTTTTTTTAATTAACTACACATCTATTTAACTATTACTAAAACAGAAGTTGTTGATATCACCATTGCCCACGTGTCGCTTTCTCAATAAAAAATTTCCTGCCTAAATGTAATGAGATGTCATCTTTCTTTTATATATATATATATATATATATATATATATATATATATATATATATATATATATATATATATATATATATATATATATATATATATATTGGAAGCTTCTACATTACAACTAAAATCTATCAATTTATCGTAGGAAATTGAAATAATTTTAAATAGCACGCTAATAAATGACCTCCTACATTGAACTATGAATTAGACAACGTTGAACCGATACTATATCATAATTTTGATTTAAATAAAAAATTTAAAATTACAAAATATACGTAATTCTTATTTATATTCATGTATAATAGCAATTTATTTTTTAAATGTACAAAATAAAAATAGGCTTTATATAAACCGTGCATCGCACGGGTTCTAACCTAGTTACTACAATAATTCAATGCAGTGAGAAAAGGATGATATGCATAGAATGACACATGGCGCACATGTGGCACTAAATAATAAATTCGGGTAACACATGGCGTTAGTATGTTTTCGTATGAGTTTTCATAATAATATAAATATTGTAGAATTGTGAAAAGGCAAAATGTGCAACTACTCGTATATATTATTGGATCGGAGGAAATTGATTGGTATGCCTTTGTGTTGATATAATTGGTCATGATCCCCACTGTGCAAGCTAAGTGATACAAATGATGTGTCGAGAAGTTCTGATAAAGAAAATATCAAAGACGAAAGAAGGCTAAATACCCAATGATCACGAATATTGTTGGGATAATCTACTCGTATAAAGCATAGTGAGTGGAGTAAAACACAATCCCTATTTCTCACCACAAATTATACAAAGTGGTATTTATAGAAATGAGAAACACGTTATAGAAATGAGAATCACGTTGTCCTAATGATAATCAATAAACTATCATCGTTGTTAGAGAATGATATTCCTCCATTTCGTAATAATTGTAACATTAGGTTTTGCACATAATTTTAAAAAGAATTTAATAATATACTTAAATCAAATTTAATAGAGGTATATTTAATTGTTAATAAAAGAGATACATAATAATTAAAAATAAAAAAAATAAAAAAAATAGTATAAGTGAAGTAGGTAGGAGAGAGAAATGATAAAATATAAGTGGACCCTTAGTAAATCGGAGAAATACACTTTAAAAATCTCAACTATGAGCGATTTACTTCTAATAATCTCAATTAAGGTTTATTTTTTTTTTTAATAATTCTAACTATGGGGTCAGTTTGCCTCTAATAGTCCACGATGACCGGTAACCTGATAAGCAGGTTAATTTTTTTTTTTTTAATTACATGCGTCACGTTTCTATTGGTCTACAAAAACAAAGAAAAAACAAAAGGAAACCCTCTTCCCAACCACCCTCCTCTCTGGTAACCGTCACATTCCGGCCCCCCTTTTCCCTCCCCTCCCCCGATTTCAGTCCTCTACCTTCATCTTCCTCTGAATTCAGCTGCATTCCCTCCCCGACCTTCGAATCCGGCCCCATCCATTCCCATAGCCCGATTCCAACTCTTTTTACCGGTGGTTGGCAGGGGTTTAGGATAGAGGAAAAGGTTTTGCAAGGGCATGGGGTGGGAGGGGGGTGGTTTTGCGAGGGGGCAAGGTGTGAGGGGGTGGTTTCGCTTAGGGGCAAGGTGGGATGGTGATGGTTTCGCGAATGGCAAAGGGGTTGGTATAAGGCGATTTCGCGGATAGGGGAAGGGAGGGGCAGTTTTGGGGGTGGGGCTGGGGAAGGTGATTATTTTTGATGGGGTGCAAGGGGGGGGGGGGGGGGGTTTAAGGTGAGGTGGTTGCGGATTTCGGCTGGGCTAGGGGAAGGGGTGGCTAGAAGGGTGGAGAGGGTTATTTTTATTTTTCAGTTTTTATTTTTTTTTCTTTTTTTAATTACTCACAAATACCACATATCAAACCAACCTGTTATATTATGTTGACGACCGGTTAGGATTACTAGTGGTAAACTGACCCCAAACCTGTGTTGGGATTATTAGAGGTAAATCGGTCATAGTTAGGATTAATGAAGTGTATTTTTCCTAGCAAATAAGGAAGTGTTGCAATTATTATGAAACATATGTAAATGAAAAGCTAGTGCTGCGATTATTACAAAATTGAGGGAGTAATAACATATACACTGTAAGTGTGTATAGATGGATATGCTTTAAGCAGGTGTTTTTAATTTAAAGATTATTAAAACAAATTTTGTCTACACCTCTATTTACCTCGCTACCATTTGCAATAATTGTAGCGCAGCCTTACCAACTAATATATGTGAATGTCTCGCATGATGAAAAAAGAAAAAGGCTAAGAGGCTACTCCTTAGCTTTTATATTTAGTTTTGGGATAGTACCTCCTTGAAGCGGCAAAATAAACTCTCTCTTGGTAATGAGTGAGGCATGAGTGAGGCTCAGGCCGAATTTAACATGGTACCATTGTTTAACCCTTGTCCTACATTGACCAAAGAAAAAAAAGTTAAATATTTTATAAGGCTATAGGGCTACTCATCCTATTTCGATATTGTTTTGGGATGAGCTTTTTTGGACTTATGAAATTGACTTACTTTTCTCAATTATGGGTGCGACCCTTAGCTTGCCTACACTCAATAACGTGGTATCAAAATCAAGCTCACAGTTGAGACCTTTAATAGTTTTAATGTACTTTGGGCAAAATTAAAGTGAGTCTATGTGACAAAAAATGTGAAAATGCACCCTGACCTCATGAAATATCACATCCTCTTAAATTAAAAAGAGACGTCACATACTAATGGGAGTGATAACAAATGAAATTCATTTATTGGGATCATTTCACTTTGCAAAGAAATAAATAAAAGTTTTTCAATTAAGATTAGGGATGCAAAATCATTGTTATCCTAAATAACTCATTGTATGTGTCCTTTATTGATGAAAGAAGAAGGTCAAAAATTTTATAAGGCTAATGACTATTCCAACGACCTATTACCATATAGTTTTGAAATCGAGCCTCCTTAAACTTGCGAGAGAAATTCTCTCTCTTAATAACGGATATATCCCAAGCCCGTATCTGTAACAACTCTCATCACTATTGATATGAATAATTAGAAAATGGTCTTCGTATATTTCAAAATCAATTTACATTTACCACTACACATTTTTTATTCAACAACATTATTATAGTGAATTACATTATTTAGATAGAACATAGCCTAAAGACCTATTCTTCTAGGTAATATTTCACCATATTTAAGTCATCACCTTAATAAATGATATACAGGAGGCAAATTGCATGCATAGAAGATTGGATCGATAATGTAGGTCACATAATACATACATCGTATAAATATTAATTCTTGTAATCACTTTAACCTATTTTTCATTCTATCTTCTACTCCCTTTGATTTTTTAAGGTTTACTCACTTTCTGTTTTCATCCATTTTTCTAAGCTCTATTCACTTTTGTTTTATTCCTTTTATGACAAATCTTATTCTTTTTTCATCATCCACAATACCACTTTGTGAAATCTCCCACTCTTTTCTCTCTCCTCTTTAATACAAAAGTATGGTCCCATAAATATTTCCTTGCTTTGGATAACTACAAAGAATAACACTTAGCAAAATAAAGGAAGTAGTACATTAGGAATTTCCCTCATGAGGAAAGGTTTTTTAATTCTAATGTTTCATTTTCTTTTATCTCAGGTTTATGAAATTTGTTTTACAAAATATTAATTTTGTAAGCTAGGCTCAATGTATATCATTAATAAATAACAGAAAACGTTTTATGGTTCTAAGGTTCATCATTAATAAATATTAAATTTATCCATTGGTTCTATGGTTTTTAATAATGGGTGTGGCTAATATGCATATTCAACATCTCATAATCCAAATAACAGAAAACGTTTTGTGACAAAGGGATCAAGTTACACAAGTGATGTGAACAAAATATTGATCTCACTACTTAATTGGTTGTCTTAAAAAAAAAAAAAAACAAAAACAAAAACAAAAACAAAAAAAACAAAAAAAACAATCTCACTACTTAGTAAGTTAGTAGTATGATATTTATTGAACTTGACCACTTTCTAAAATTACTTTCACTTTAATTACCCCCCAAGAAAAAAAAAGGTGCGTGATTTGTAATCATCATGAGGTCATTACAATAGTTGGATTAGCAATAAGAAAAAATTGAAAAAAAAAAAAAAAAAAAAAAAACAAAACTTATAATTTTTTTTTTTTTTTACAATAAATTTAGAAGGCAACTAGACTAGAGATGAGAGAGCATACATGTACATGTATGAGAGAAACCAACCCCCACTTTTGTCTCTTGGTAAGGCATTCACCTACCCCGCAAGTTCTCCCATTCTTTGAAAGACCAAATCCTCACCTACTATCACTTTTTTGAAGGGTCTTTTTAGTCTTTTTCTATATTTTTAACGTGTTTTCTCTTAATCCACCATATGTGAATGCATGAATTTCCCTTCCTTGTATCTCACCATCCCCCTCCACTAATTCTCCTCCCTATATATTCCTCTTTTTTCTCCTTCACCTAAATCACTCAACATTTTCCAATTCTTTCTTTGCTTCATATTATCTTCTCCATTTCAATCATTTTCCATAACTACAACGTTACTACTACTACCAATACTACTGCTTAATTCTTATCGTTATCCTTATTTAGGCAATCATTCATACCTTTATTTGTACATCTTTCATTTCTTTTATTGGTTCCTTAATTCTCTCATTCACCCTTTCTTTCGGAAAGTTGGAAACTTAAATCCTTTGTTCATTCTCCGCTTCTCATTACCCAACAAAAAAAAAGCAATGGGTTCACTTGACCTCAAACAGGAATCTACCCCCTTCATGAACAACAACCACAACAACAACCCCTTAGACCCTGAGGAGTTCAGGAGACAAGGATACATGGTCATTGATTTTCTCGCTGAGTACTACAAGAGTATCGAGAAGTACCCGGTTAGGAGCCAAGTCGAGGCCGGGTACCTTCGCAAGAGGCTACCAGAATCAGCCCCGTACAACCCTGAGTCCATGGAAACTATCCTTAAGGATATCCAAACCGATATCGTCCCGGGGCTAACACACTGGCAAAGCCCGAATTATTTCGCATATTTCCCAAGTAGTGGCAGCACAGCTGGTTTACTAGGAGAGACTTTAGCTGCAGGATTCAATGTTGTTGGATTCAATTGGATATCATCTCCTGCTTCCACTGAACTCGAAAGTATTGTTATGGATTGGTTAGCTAACATGCTTAGCTTACCAAAAACCTTTACTTTTGCTAGCGGCGGCGGTGGTGTTATGATGGGGACAACCTGTGAAGCCATCTTAACCACCATCACCGCTGCTCGCGATGCCCTCTTAGACAAAATTGGACGTGACAACATCAACAAACTCGTCGTTTACGGCTCCGATCAAACTCATTGCTCATTCTTCAAGTCAGCCAAAATCGCCGGGATTTCTCCTAAGAACTTCCGCACTATCAAAACCTCCAAGGCACACGCCTTTTCACTCCGGCCAGAATCCTTACGAGCCACTATTGAAGCCGATATCAACGCCGGCTTGATCCCACTCTTCCTAGTAGCCACCGTGGGGACCACCTCAACAGCCGCTGTGGACCCCGTTGGACCCCTTTGCGACATAGCAAAGGAGTACAACATGTGGGTCCACGTAGACGCTGCCTATGCCGGTAACGCTTGCATCTGCCCCGAACTCCGTCACATGATCGACGGAGTCGAAAAGGCCAATTCATTCAGCTTCAATGCACACAAATGGTTCCTCACAACACTAGATTGCTGCTGTCTGTTTGTCAAAGACCCTAACTCTCTTGTACGTTGTTTATCAACCAATCCTGAGTACCTGAAAAACAAGGCTACAGACACCCAACAAGTCGTCGACTACAAAGATTGGCAGCTAACACTTAGCCGCCGGTTCCGGTCCCTCAAGATGTGGATGGTTATTCGAAGTTACGGAGTCGATTACCTCCGTAACTTCCTTCGCAGCCACGTCGACATGGCCATATACTTTGAGCAGCTAGTCAACAAGGATAAGAGGTTCGAGATCGTTGTCCCTAGGAGTTTCGCCTTGGTTTGCTTCCGCCTTTCGGCTTCAGCTGTCATTCAGTGTTCTGGACAGAAATTCCTAGAAGAGGAAACTTTGAATAAGATCAACACCGAGTTACTCGAGTCCATCAACTCGGCTGGCCGTATTTACATGACTCATTCTCTTGTTGATGGCACTTTTATGATACGTTTCGCTGTCGGAGCCACCCTTACTGAAATTCACCACGTTACCTGCGCATGGAAGGTTGTTCAAGAGCATGCAACCGCTATTTTAGCACGCAGAAGTCGCAATTGCTAATAGTAGCAGTAATAATTCTACAACGAAAGCATTGCTGATTATGTGCTTCGTTTGTTGGTCATTTTTTTAACGATGATTTCGCGACGTTGAAGAAAACTAAGGTAAGGAATTAAGAAGGTTCCATCTCCGGTGTTGTAAATGATAACGATGATGAACATTGTACTTTTTTTTTTTTTTTACAATAAATTATTTTTTGTTTTATTTATTTTTTTTTAAAAAAAAATATTAGTGAGGTGGTAAAACGGAGAAAAAAATGGTACGATGGTAGGAAAAAAATATAAATTAAAATTTCTATTTTCCCGCCTACCACTAGGTTTATCTTCAAACCTCCCCACTACCTAATCTAAACCACTTAGCTTTATTATTATATATTTTTTATACTTTGTATCTATTTTTAATTATTCAAGAGTGAATCACTATACCAACTTAAATGTTTGTAATGGACAGCAAACTAGTGCACGAACAAGCTTGTATTTAGTACAATAATTTTTTTTTTTTTATTCTCTTTTTTATATATATCAATGAAGTGCAAATTTGTAACACTTATGTATTATACTTGTTTTCGTTTACCTGATTCATTTATTTGCAACATTTGTTTCTAAACTTGTGAATTATACTGTCATCATACTCGAAACTCATACTCGAAACTCAAAGTCGTATCACTTATACATATAAAAAGATTGACGTTGCATTTATATACTCAATTATATATATATGTACCCAACAATTTGATTTGTAAGCAATATTGTATCAAATAACATAAGAATCTAAAAAAGGTATTACAAAACCGGATAAGATATAAAAAGATTATTAATCTAAAATAATGGGAAGCTTGCTTATGTTGCAAAAATGGTTGTCAAAATGGTAGTGGGAGAGAGGTGAAGTGAGTTTGAGGTGAAGGAGTGATATCTTTCTTTCACTTTCCTAACAAGGTTTTGGCGACCAATTATTTATTCGTATAAGCAACCTTATTTATGGTAACAACAAATTTAATTTCTAGCTTAGTACGGATCAGTCATACTCTATATATACATTTTTGAAAATTCGACTCACTTTCTAGTTTGATGTATTAAAAGAAGTTCGACTCATTTTAACATTATTCAATATCAATCAAACATCAAAATTATTTATAAGATTAGTGTTCTCGAAAATCAAACATTATCCACTTATGTACATTTATAGTACCTATAAAAAAAAATGGTATCTATCCTTGATGTTAATCATTTCCTCAATTAAATGAAAAAATGTTTTAGATCATACAATTTGTTGATTTAGCTCGCTTAAATGTTGTTAAATAAGTACTAATAATTACGAAGGTATGACGTTAGATTAAGTAATTAAATTTTTTTTATTAAGTAATTAATTTAAATGTACGTTGTGCCATATTATATACAATTAATTGCATCCTCAAAGTAGGGACACAAACCTAAAATCCACGCCATTTGTAACTAAATCATGGAAAATTGATCTTGGGACCAATATAAAATTATTTGAGATAGATAATAAGTATTTGATGTTGGTAAACATTTTTTTGTAAAACAATGTATGAAAATAAATGTCAAATAAAAATCATGGAGTACAACTACCAAGGATCTAACACAGTTGGGTGTTATTGGCTTTTAATAAAGCCAAATGGACCACAATCAACCTATACAACAAAGAAAAAGAGTCCCAACAAGTTACCCTTAAAAGTTTGATTCGTAGTAATCTAATTACATAATTTGATTGGTAAAATTATGATTTGTGTAGGCCTAAGTTAGTTTGCCCTAATTTTTATTAATACTATTAATTGTGAAATTTGTCATAATTGAAAAAAAGACGTGCAATTGCATGGCATGGGATATATTGACAATTGTCAACACCTGGTTGAAACAAAGCATGATATTTATTAGAGTTTTGTAAGTTGAATTGATGTAGTATAGAGCAACGAAGTAATTTTTCAAATAACTCTTTCTACTACTACGTAATTTATTTGATGGGCACTAGTGAGAACTAGAGCCGGTTCAAATGAGAAGTGGAAATTAAATATTTTATTTATATTTATATATACTTCAAACAGATTAAAAGCTTTAAAATAATAAACAGTCGGAAAAAAAAAACACTTGTATGTATAAGATACTCTCAATTACCCAAATTAACTCATATTAATAGGCCATACTCTATAATTTAGTTGTCAGAGCATACTAAGGGTTTGTTTTGTTTACCTTATTTTCACTTATTTCGAGCCTGTTCTCTTCAGCATAATTTCAGTTCACTTCATTTCAGTTCAGTTCAATTCAGCTCCAATGAGTTCTGTTCAGTTCAGTTCCTAATTTCCTTCTCTCATAATATATTCATTTCAGCTCTATTCAATTCAGTTTAGCTCAGTTCAGTTCAGTTCAGCTCCAATATGTTAAGTTCAGTTCAATTCAACTCAACTCAGTTCAGTAAATCAGAACAGGCCCTTCATGTATAATATTCCCTCCGTTCCTAAAAGTTCGCTTCACTTAGCATTTGCACGGTTTCTAATAAACATCTTTGACTTCTAATATTTTCGGCTATGTATAAGTAAAATTTATAAAAAGTTGATATTCGAAAAATTTATCATAAGGGGAATCTAATAAGATCAAACTTTTTAATTTATTTTGGTTGTATAAATCATAAAATATGGTCAAATATATTTTATTTTGACCACATGAATAATAAGTGAGTCGAACTTTCAGGAATGTAGGTAGTATATTCAGAGAAGTTTAGTTAAGTTAAAACAAGATCGGTAAGTTCAATTCAGGAAAATAAGTTCAGATAAGTTCAATTCAGGAAAAATAAGTTCAGATAAGAGCTATTCAAGTTCAAATTATAACTAAATAAGTTCAGATAAGTTTAAATAAGTTAAGATAAGATAAGTTAAGTTAACATTGATTTTATGTTAACTTTAGATTTATATCATTGACCTATGAGAATTTTTTATTATATTACTTTTAATCATCAATTCTCATGTACTAAAGTAATCCTCAACCTTATCCTCCTAATACACGTGTTACCCTCTTATTAAAAAATTTTCTGCCTAAACTTTTGTTATTTTTTTTTTGTTTATTTTTTAAAAAACGTTTGTTACATTATAATAGATAATTAAGTCCAGTGCCTCTTATATGCAGCTGGCCATATTATGTGGCCACTTGTAAAGAATAAAGTAACCCCTATAATAGTGACCTAGTAACCCTTGTAATACTGATTAAGTAACCCCTAAGTAACTCCTATAACGCTGACAAATTAACCCTTGTAAAATTGAACGAGTAACCCTTATAACACTAACGAAGTAATCCTCGTGATGAATTGCCTCACCGTGTGACCAACCACATATAAGACTTTGTGAATTCAGTTATTTTGTTAAAGAAAAAAAAATAAAAAGATAATTTGATTTTCTTTTTTTCATTATAAAAATAAAGAAATTTTCCCACAATATCTCTTATAATACTTTGGAATAGTTACCTAATATGTATATACAAAACCTATAAACGAATACAATATTAAGGTAATTTAGAAAAATATTTTTTTCAGTAAATATCCGAGCGTTGCTCGAGCAAAAGAATAGTTGTATAAGAATATAATAAATACAAATGTAGTTAATTAATTAGTACTATATGTATGGTTTGTACAGTCATATCCACGATTTGTACGAATTTAGTTAACAAACATTAAAGTTTGATTCAGTGAGTGAATTACTGACCAATAAAATCAAAGCTTAACTTTGGGGGTTATTTATGGAGATGTCACAAAATCAACATTGACATTTCTAGATGTTGAACAACTATTACGTTTTTTTTTTTTTTTAATTTTTTTTATCGAACAACTATTACGGACAATGTATAGGTAATAAGGAATCGAATTAAAATTGTCGACTTAAAATGTGACATGTTAATTATGCCGCCTATGACTTGTCCCTAAATAGATTCAAGTTATTTTAAATCTTAAAGAGGTTGAGAAAAAGATTGATCTGTCAATGATTTCTCTATAGAACCTATTAGAGGTTTTTAATTATCCTTTTCAATCTGCTTTGACCTTTATTGGTTCCTGGTTAGGTAATGAATCCATAAGTTAAAATTGTTTCTATTAATCTAGGAATGAGCTAACATGTTACGTAAGGGTTACAAGACCACATTACTATTTGGACTTATACGATGTCCCCCGAGTAATTACAATATATAATTAACAATTAAGCAAATAATCCATGACTCAATATATTTTTGATTAAAATTTAACTATCTCATTATCATTTGTTGGGTTTATTTATTTCCTCTAAAAACATGAATTATGACATAATTTAATATAAGTTGATATATTGAATGTTGGGGAACATCACTTGAATTTTCTTTAAAATACTTTTAATTGTAGCACACATCATAATGAATTGTAGTAATGCGTATTAAAATCAAAACACTTTAATTATATTGGAATGGGATAACCAACTTTAATGTAGTAGGTTACTGTATTAATACCGTGTCACCCAATTGTTTTAAAATGAGATTTTAGCGGAATTATTTGTGGTCACACTCTATTCAACACGGTTTTCCATTTGAAATTTATCACACTTCAATGAGGCTAAGCAAAGTGATTATGAAATTGTGCACAACGAATGGAGGCCTCATAAATCAAAGGAATAAAGAAGGTGAGAAGTTTTTTAATTTATATATATATATATTTTTGACAACAGGTGAGAAGTATATACCATGCATGAAGAGTTGTGATTAATAAAAGAAAAAGATATGGAAGACTTACTTAACACCATAATTTAATTATCAATCCTACTCAAGATTTATACGGTATTATTTATTTTTAATCAATTATGATATGATGAGATTGCAAGGGACTTAACCTAGCTAATTTCGTCCTTATAATAAGCCAAACAATAAAAGCTAAGCCATCATATATGATGTTATTTATGAGCTCAAGCTAACGACAAGTTAAACAGTACTCTTTAATGAATTTCAAATTTTTTTTTTAATTAACAACAAAATTTTTACACATCTTAAACCTTTTTTTTTTAAGTAGGCAGTGGCCTAACTAGCAGAGGTAGAGGCATGTTAGTACGTAACTGTGTCCTAAATGTCTTACATTAGCAACCATTGTTTATATGCTACATGGCACAATTAAATAACTACCCATTAACCAATCATGTAATTTAACTATCCTTTTTCATGTGATATTTTAATTAAATATTTAATGAGCAAGTCCCAATTTATAACCTAGATAAACAAATGATGTTTATCAAATAACATTTTCGTAAATAATTGCATTGAAAATTGTATTTTTTGGATAAAAATATATATATTTTTACCATTTGTAGGTCACTATGACAAGTTGGACAGATTTTCAAAATTAACACCGTTAACTCTCCGTTTGCTACTATACATCATCTTCTTCCTCCCACCTTCTTCTTCATGTTCATCTTCTTCCTCTTGTTCATATTTTTTCTTCCCACCACCTTAATCTTCTCCCTCCAATCTCTGCCCACTTTCACCTTCTCTTTCAAGTCCGTTCTACTCCATTTCCAAATTAAACGAAAACCCAAATAACAAAAAGAGAAATTTATGGCATGGTTAACCCTAAAGGATAGCTAAGCTTTCCTTCCTCCATTAAATTTGACTTTGTACCACCATTTCTGGCGATATGGTTAACCCTAAAGGTTAGATAAGCTTTTCTCCCTCCATTGATTTCGACGTCATATAGTGAAAAGATGTATTTTCCACCACTGAAATTGAAGGTTGAAGGAGGAGAGAGAGAACAACAAAATGTTGGAGGAGGAGAGAGAAAAATCATATAATACAAAAAGGTTGAAAGAGGAGAGAGAAAACAACAATTAACCAAAGTTAGATGTAATTTACATATACATGATGGTGGTTTTTGTTTGTTTTTTTTTAAATAAAATTCATATATTAATTTAATTATTAAATAGTTAAATGAGAGTTAAAAGTGTAATTAGAGCTTTCTCAAAAAAAAAATTAAAAAGGTGCAATTAGAAGAAATAAGAGAAGTTAGAGGTAGTTTAGTTAATCAGGGGTTCTTGGTTGTCGTTGACAAAAAAAAAAATTTACAATTTGATTTCTAGTTGCCAAAATTTTTTTATAAGGTTTAATTTTTTCCGACAAAAATGTTATTATAAATGGTTTTTAATTTTCAAACAAAATTTCCTTAATTTTAAGGTTGTTACTACTCTTAATTGTACAATATTACGAGGCTACGAGTACTGTTGGTTTGCTACATTACTATTTCAATTTGTATGAGATATTAGTTAAAGTTCTTAGAATTAAAAAAAAAAAAGTATAGATGGATCAAACTAATTATGTTTAAGTAACAAAAAAAAAAAGATCAATAATATGTTGGGTTTAAAATTATGGTAAGGTTAAAATCAGGTTAGGTTAAAATCGGCTCGGGTATTATCAGTTTAGGTCAAAACAAATCGGATTGAATCGAGTATTTGTCGGGTTAATTTAGGGCCGGGTTGATTTCAAGTCGTGGTTTGGTTTGAATTCAAGGCGGGTCAAATTGATTACGGGTTGAATTTTGATCAGGTTAAATCGGTGTCGCGTTAAGTTTACATCGGGTCAAATTCATGTATGGGTGAGTTCCACTCGATTACCAATTGAGTTTGGATTCTGAATTTCTCGAGTAAAATCAAATCGGTTACAGTTGAAAATGAATGATTTTTTGAATCAATTAGATTTTGACACCTCTAGTGTATATCACTCTTTTTGTAGTGTTGGGAGAAAATGGAATGTTAAATTATTCAATTGTTTTGGAGTTACTTTCTAGGTGAAAATTTTTCCATGGAGGCGTTTTTTTTTTTTTTTTTTTTTTTTTTAGAAAAGGCGGAATGAACATGTAGTTGTTTAGTAAAAAACATACAGTTATTTTGTAAATATCATCTAGCTATTTTATAAAGTACATCACATATAGTTGTATTGTATTGAGCATATAATTATTTTATAAAGAACATATAGCTATTTTATAAAGAACATCCAGTTTTATATGTTTTTTTTGTAAATCTAAAGAACATCTGTAATATTAGTAAGGACTTTTTGTGATAAACTACCTAATAAAAGCAAAATTTTGTGAAAAACTACCTAATAAAAAAAAATGTTGTAAGAAATTACCTAATAAATGGTAAAATGTTGTAAGATACCACCTTTGACCGATTTTCCATCGTTGGTTTAATTTTCGATGTTGATCTACCTTAAAGCACCCTTGAAACCATCATGAGGGTTGGTTTTCAAGAAGGTAAGGTTATTTTTTGGATGGTTGCAGGATATTCCGAGTTTGTGAGGGTAGATTAGTGCTTCGGGATGGTGGTTTTTGGGGTAGAGGTGGTGGTTTTGGGGTTGTAAGGTGGTTTATGTGTGGTGGAGGTGATTTCAAGCAAGTTGTGTTGGTTTTAGGAATGAAAGCGGTGGTTTCGAGAGTATTTTGAGATCGTTAAATGGTGGAAATACGGAATAGGTAATATTTTACAACAATTTACCTTTTCTTAGGTAGTTTTTTTACAACATTTTACCTTTATTAGGTAGTTTATTACAACATTTTTTTAATTAGGTAGTTTCTCACAAAATCTTGGTTTTATTAGGTAGTTTTTGACAAAAAGTCCTATTAATAAAGAACATGATAATATTAAAGAACATTATTCATATAGTAAATGTACATTTGGTATAAATGATGATGTAAGTATATGGAAAAGAACATTTTACGTTATTATAATGTACATTGTATTATATTCTAATGAATATATGTGTTATAATGTTGCTTAAAGGTTTAGTGTACATTGTATTATTTGGATCATGCAAGTATATGAAAAAGAACATTTTATTGTATTTTAATGTACATTGTATTATTTGGATCTATTGCTTGCTTTTTTCTTCCAAAATGTATTAATTGGTCGATCTTCTTCAAGAACTTCATTTCATTTCTCATTGCAACAACAAAACCACATAAATTGCAAATTAATTCCTAATAAAATCAAAAATTACAATTTTCAACCAAATTTATAAAAAACAAATACTCAAACTCAAAATAAACAAGTGTGAATGTCGATCTGGTCTTATCTTTCGTTTTTATCTGTCATCTTGAATAATTTTGGACTCAAAATTTTGAATTTCTTGAAATTTTGCTTGAGGTTTGAGGAATTTAAATGGGTTTGAAGTTTTATTTGGAGTGAAAAAGTGAACTTTTGGTATAAAAAAAAATGATTTGTAATTAATATATGGTAAAATAAATAATTACAGTACTATCTATCTATTTCTTATATAAAAAATTTCTTTAAAACAAAAAATATACAAAATTGTTGCACAAAAATCTCGTACATTATAAATGAACATTATGTTCATTTATATATATATATATATATATATATATATATATATATATATATATATATATATATATATATATGTCCATGTACATTATAAATGAACATTATGTTCTTTTATATACCCATGAACATTAGAATATAACTGCATGTACATTCCGCCTTTTTATAGCTTTGGAGTGGATGCACATACGTATCGTGCATCCGCCTGTACGAACCACCCATTGCTTTTCAGGACTATTTATTAGTCATTGTAAAATAATTGATTTTTAGAAACATTGCTTTTCAAGCGTGGATGGTTATGGATGACTCTGCTTCATATTTGTACGTTATTACAAAATTCATTATTAATATGGTGGGATATTCCATCTATTATTAATTGATTTTAACAATATTCAAATATGTCAATCAAGCATGTGGGTCAATTTTATCAAGTTTGAACATAACGACTTAAATTATGTAGTGTTCATTTTAACTTATTTAAAATACTTTCTTAGTTCAAAGATAATCATAGTTGGCTAGAACACATATTATACATGTTTATTTAACCATAGTTTAATATTATATTAACACTAATTTAATCATTAAATAAGATATTGAAACAATGTTAAGTTATAGACAACTATAATTAAATCAGATCATATCAAATTAGATGATGAGTCGAATAAAACCCAAGTACTGGTTGTCCTTGACATAGACATTGACACAAGTGGAAAGTGGCCGCCTAAATCAACAACGGTCGCTTTTCCTGTGTAGCTTCGGGGGTTAGCTCCACCTTCTAAAAATAGTTGCAAAAAATTAATGCACGAGTTGAAAACTGAAAAGGTAAGAAATGAAGCATATAAAATAAGGGAGTAGAAAGAAGAGAAGCACGTGTAGTCAAGAAAATAAAAGAGTTGGTGAGAGTCAAACAGCCCACGAAGTCAGCCTTAAGGTTGGTGAGATAAGTGTGAGTCAATAGTAGACGACCCCTCTTCCCTCTCACAAAGTGTTGTGTTGTTTTTCTTTTGTCAGGGTTGTATTGTATTACACATAATACACCAACAACGCCACCATTTTGACTAACTACATAAGTTTTTCCTATTTGCTGACTTTTATGCTCCCCTTTTTTTGTTTATTTTCAGTGGAAATTGCATGACTAGATACAAGATACGCCTCCTTTTGACTAACATTTTCAACTACCTGCCTCTATTTTAAAAATTGATAGTAGATGCATTATTTTTGGAAATTCTTACACCTACTAAATGGATATTGCACTCATATATACTTAGGTTTTTTCACCATATATCATTGAGTTTTAACTTAATTCACCATATACTATCAAAAACTTTCTAATTCACCATATACCATTGAGTTCCTGTGCAATACCACAAAATACCTTTTTTGGTGGTATATGGTGAATTAAGTTAAAACTCAATGGTATATGATACTTCATCCATTCTTAAATAGGGATATGGTAGTGGGTACTGAGTAGGGTCTAGTTAGTGTCTAATAATATTCGGATATGAACTCGGAATTTTTTTTTATCCATATTCATACCCTAATCGAACCCATAAAATCTAATATTTTAAGATCCTTACTCGGAGCTTATGGATCTAAAAAGATCTCGGTAGGTTCCATGGTTCAATTAGGGTCTTTCATTTTTAATTTCAATTTTTAATCGCCTATTTTTTTAGTGTATGATTATCGTAGTGCGCAAAAAGATAAACTAATGCATGAGAATATGTTTGTTTAATTGATAAATTGTAAAATAATTACATGTACTCCATTAAAGTACCCCATAGATCATAATAGAATGATAGCTCAACAAAATAATGTTGTCCTTACGCACATTACTATTCAAAGTCTTGGAAAATTAAGAGCACAACTACAAAGTTAATAATTAAGCTTCCATTTAATAAATTAGTAGTCTTCTTCAGTATCAATGCTCGATTTCACAACCATGAATCCATGATCCTATAATTTATTTCTAAAAAAAAATAATAATAAAAAAACCTACAAATCAATATCCTTAAGGTAGTTTCAGTTAAACTAAATTTCTAGTCCGTACAATACACAGTATGTTTATAAGTATACAATATAAATTTTTATTTTATAATATATTTTGATTGAAAAATGAATAGTTTAAAAAGGAGAAAGGATGAAAATTGAATGTAATTGTAAAAGATATTAATTTGTGGGAAAATGAAGTAAACAACCTTTATACATGTATTGAATTAAAATTATTATTATTATTTTTTTTTTAAAAAAAATATATATATAAGAAAAGGGATTAATTAATGATGGGAGGTGACATGTGACATTGGTAAAAAAATAAAATTTACATGTGGCATGATGGGAATGATGGTTTTTGTTTTTAAATACTCCACTAAGTATAGTTTTGAAACCATTTTTTCTACTTAATATACTACACAGGTTTATGTATGAGTCTAAATAGGGTCTAGAAACTTTATACCTGGACCCGTACCCTACCTAATGCCACCTAGACCCATACCCTACCCAGAATCACAGGATTAAGAAAAATATGGCCCACACCCATAATTAAAGATCATATGGTCCGACAGGTTGGAACCTGGACCCATTGTCATCCATATTCTCAAATGATTGTAACAATTGGAGTTTTACACATTTTAAAATCATACTTCCACCGTATTTTTTTAGTTGTAACAGTTTGACTTTTACACTATTTATGTGTTTCACTTTGACTAGCTTTGAAGATTATATATAAATAAAAATATAGTCATGTGGGGTCTTGTTAGATTTGTCTTGATTAGTACATTTTTAACATCTAAAATTTATAATTTTTACATATTGGTAATCAAATATATTAACGATTCAAAACACGTATCGACAAGCGTGAAAAGACAAGTGTTGCAACTAAAAAAAAAAATGGAGGAAGTATTTGAACCTCTTGTGTGTTATATTAATTTTAATTCGTAATACAAAAGTTGATATTCCTCACCTAATTTTTATGAAAACAGAGAATCTATACTATATATATATTAAAATATGCTACATATTTCAAATTATATGTGCCACGTAAGCTAGCCACTTCATTTAGCAACATAAAATATGCTTTAAACAAGATTCGAACCATAACCTCCAATACATATTATTAATGTTTACCGTCTCAACCAACTATTATTAATGTTTCAAGTTTCACATAATATTATATATTCTTTTCAATTATTAAGTAAATTAGAGGTAATATAATTCATTTATTTTTCACAAGTAGAATATAAATACATATGATGTAAAAAAAAGAAAAGTGACATCCGAGACAATGCCCGAACCATTACACACATTAACCGTACAAAAAGGCAAACATAATTGTTAAATTAAAGCAAGAAGTACATAAACTAACAACCGGGGTACACACTAGTTGAAATATTAACCGATGTTACGTGAATACAAAAAGATTTTAAAGGCAATTGCTCAGTCGCCAAATCACCTCGACGATTTTACACATAATCTAATGTTTTTAGTTTTCAAAATCATTTTAGCTTATAAACTTTTGTTTCATTAAGTAGAATTTTTTAGATCCTGTATTTTTTGAGAATATTTAATTTAATTTCCCTTATTTTTTTTTATGTATTTTACTACAGTTTCAAATTTTAATTTATTATATAGTACATGCAATTGTTAATGATTAAAATTAATACGGAGTAGAAATGATGTTAATTACTGAGTAATATTTTCAGTAGACCCATTACTTTATTAGGGTTAGTGGAAGTCGAATGACTTTAGACGCCTACCATTTTGACTAACCATATTATATAAAAATACAATTCCTCTAATTATTAGTAGACCCATTATTATTAATTAGTTTAATTTTTCTAAGTTGTTTTGATCTCTTTGTTGGTCGGTTGGACTTAACACTCTCTCCACTACGTACTCGATTATGGCACCACACATATATAAAATGATTTTATAACACAGTTAAAGCGTATTATTAGTGAAAAAAAAAATTATGTACGTATTTGTGGTTTGGGTGATGAATTGAATGCGTAGTCACACTATTTTTCTCGCTCCATTATTATTTGTAGGAGAAGAGCAATTACGCTAGATTATTATTGATATAAAGTTGCAAGATATGAAATCAAATTAAGTTCACTTTATGAGAAGAATGAAATATAAAGATTTGATTTTTTTTTTTTTTTTTTTTGATGTTTTCATCCATACTATGTTAGAACCTGTGCGATGTACATTTTATATAAAATCTATTTTTAATCTGTATATTGTAAAAATAAATCGCTACTAAATATTAATATAATGATAACAAAAGATTAAAAATATTTGCTGTTTGGTAACTAGACGGAACATGGAGGATAAACACATCTGTTAAATTGTGACTTGAAATCTATGTAAATATCTCACAAACTACAAGTTATTTTGATGTGTTAACTTGTTTCAAGAGCTTTCCAAAGGTAGGTCATATGCTCAATTCCAATAAGAGACGAGAGTGTTATGACCATTTCACGAAAACCTCACGAAGCTGAAACAATCTTGCTAACGAAGTGCTCAACCTAGCACGTCGGTGGCAAAAGAGGGCACGTCCTTGCCTGGACGAGTAGGGCGTTTACTTGGGTCCGCTATAAGCTTACATGTTTATGAAATATTTCCTAAAATTATATCTTTTCTATGACGGCTATTGGAGAGTATTTAAGGAACTATTTAGAGTTTTAATTTATTAGTGTTTAAAAGGACCTTTAGTTGATCAATTAGATCATACCTTTTGAGCCATTATTAGATTTAATTAGGACTCCTTGTATTATTCTCTTATTCTTTCTCCATCATAGTAAAGAAAGCACTTGAATCCCCCACTCGCGGATGTAATAGGTTCAAGTTGACCGAATCACGTAGAACACTGTATTCTTTGTTTATTTTCTTATTGCTTTTTCTCGTTCTTATTTTTGATTGGCTTGTTTCGCAGTATTCAAACATAATTACAGCCTTATTTCCTAACAACATCTCTTTATGCACTTTTTCACGCACAAAAAAGGTGTTCATTATTTTAATACTCATAATACCTTCATATTATATGCAACTTTTGGGCATTATTTGTAAGATATAAAACCTTCATAAGTAGCAAATAATGTGTAATAGAGGTAGTATATTTTGCGCATTTATCGATGTTTTTTCAAGAAAATTGAAGTGATATATTGCAATAACATTTGTCAAGATATACTAAAGTAGCTTTGTTAATGAATAACTAGCATTTCGGCCCATGCAATGCACGGGTTGTACAATTGTACGGGTTGTTTATAGGAATACAATATAAATTTTTATCTTATAATATGCTTTTATTGGAAATTGAATAGTTTATAAAGTAGAAAAAGCGAAAATTGAATGCAATTGTAGTAGATATTAATGTGGGGGAAAGTGAATCAAACAACATTCATACATGTATTGAACTAAAGCCTTTTTTTTTTTTTTTAATTTTTATTTTTAGAAAGGGGGTTAAAAATAGAAGGGGGGGTGTTAAATACCGCCATCCAAAATGATCAAAACCGCCAACATTTAATGTGAATGGACAACCATGCCCTTAGTACTTCATTACTATCTTCGCTCTTGCTACCAATCACTAACACCTTGACACCACCACCCTAATTGACGCCTATCACCACCACCACACTGACCGGCGACGACCACCACTACCACCATCCTGACCGGCGATGACCACCACCACCACCCAGATCGACGACCCACCACCTTCCCTTTTTGGTGGGAAGGTGGTGGTTTTTTTTTTTTTTTAATTTCAAGAACCATGGTAACTGGAGCCCAAATCCGGTTACCGTGCGTGGTAACCGAAGCTCAAAACCGGTTACCGTGCACGGTAACCGATTTTGGGCTCCGGTTACCATGGAATCAGTTAAGGTGCACGGTAATCGGAGCCCAAAATTGGTTACCGTGCGTGGTAACGGAGCCCAAAATCGGTTACCGTGAGTCGTAACTGAAGCCGAAAACCGGTTACCGTGCGTGGTAACCGGTTTGGGCTGCAGTTACCGTGGTTGCTTGAAATAAAAAAAACCACCACCTTTTCGCCGGCCAGGGAAGGTGGTGGGTCGTCATAGAGGGGGGTGTGGTGGGTCGTCGGTTAAAAGGGGTTGTGCGTCGTCGGTTGGAAGGGGTAGTGGGTTGCCCGGAGGATGAAGGGATGGTGAAGTAGTAAGGGTACGATTGTCCATTCACACCAAATGTTGGCGGTGGTGATCATTTTTGTTGGCGGTGTTTAGCAATCCACAAATAAAAGGTTAAATGAGGTGACGTGGCTTTGGTGAAAAATAAAATGTACATGTGGCATGATTAACATGATGGTTTGTGTTTTTAAATATTAAGTATAGATAGATGTAGTTCTTGAATTTAGTTTCGTATCCAGCAAGCAAGACTCAGAAGATATTGGCAACAACTCAGTACTCTATATAGACAATGTGGGTTGTTGTTCAAGTGTAAAGGTGGGTTGTAAATAAAATGGTGGATAAAGTACGAGAGAGTGAGTGGAAAAGTGCATCAATTGTGTGAAGTAAGAGGGATAATAAACTAAGCTAGCAAGTTAATTATAAGGATTAATAAAAGTTTGCTAAAATGGGATAAAGGGAAAATATTAAGAATTATGGGAAATGAATAAATGGAAAGGGTTAAGAACATTATGAAGGCCGGGGTCTAGGCATAAACCTTTTATATGTCAACTTAGGATTAAGTGTGGCCTAGGCAGACAAGGTAGTGATTGATCTAGGATTTCTGATATGGTGGGTCATCATCCATTATTGATCACATATGAAAGTATAAAAAAAAAAAAAAAAATTAGGTCTAATTCATAATTGATTTGAATCCAAAAATTATATTAAAAAAAGTTATATTACAACCAAATTGATTTCAATCTATAAATAGGACACAAAAATCCATATTGCAACTAAATAGTACTTATAAAATCCATCTTATAAGCTGAAAGTACTACAAATAACATGTAACAAACAAATAGTACACACTCATTACTATTCATAGTAGGGAAAAACAAAAGGTAAAATGACCTTAGAGACCGATTGTTTAATATAATTTTTTAAACAACCGGCCTCTTTTAATGAAAAAGAAAGCAATAAGAACAAAAAAGAAAGCAACTGGATTAAATACTACGGAGTAGCATCTATTGTTTGTTTAAAAAAAAAAAAAAACTTGAACTTCATTTTTTATTTTGTTTGGGCTGGTGCCTGACAATACACGTGCACTAGTGTGCAACAATGTAGCTCCACCCTTGCGCTTAGCCATGTAGGTAGTAGTTCAATTGCTCAAATTCACATTCTCTTCTCGTGCGGTTGCCTTAGCCAAAAAAACCTCTTGTTCTTAAACAAACTACTTACAACATGCTTGGTTCTTTAATCCAAGCAAATAAAAGGATATTACTCAAGCTTATAGATGGTTAACTAAATCCGAGAGTTGACCACTCAAAGATTCTCCATACGATAACGTGTGATATCTCCTCAACTTTCACATATGTTCATTGAACCTGCATTAGCAATCGGTGGTTTGTGTACTGGGGTGTGCCATAAGCATGGTACTCCCAAATAAGTAGAAAGAATATGGGTTATAATATAAAGAACATACACAACATTACAATTTAAAGAACACATTTTATTTCTAAGAAACAGTTTGTAAAAAGGTAAAAGATAATTAATAATTGATTTTACCACGCATTTATTATCAAATCATTCCAAAATATCTGGTTTCTAGAATTTCTTTATCTAATTTTTTTTCAACTAAAAATAATTCAAGGTTTCCTTTTCAAATTTCAAAAATTCAAAATTCAAAATTTAAAATTTCATTTTCAAATTTTCAGTTTCCAAAATATTTATTTCAATCATTTTTCCAAATTATTTTATTTCAATCATTTTCTTTTAGAAAATTCTCTACAAAATTGATCATATTTTTTTAATTTTTATATTTAGTAATTATATTCATCTTAACGATAAAGGAACACTGTTTGTAATGTAAGATGTATTATCGATATGTAAACACCATATTTAATTTATTGTAAATACCATAAATATCTCTTGGCAGATATTTTAGTATGCGAGGAGTTAAGATAAACGAACCAAATCTATACTTATATATTAAAAAGCGTTCATAAAATAGAATATGTTTCACATGTCACCTTTTTAAAGTCCTATAAACAACAAGAAAATTGGTTAGTCCATAAGCATCAAGAAGAAAGATAAAATCAAAAGAAAAATGGAAAGAAGCTTAGGAAGTCGGGTTGCCTCCCGAGAAGCGCTTGTTTAACGTCATTAGCTTGACGTTTTCCACCCTTTCTCAAGGTGGATCATAAAGAGTCATTCTGTGAATAAGGCCAACAAAAACACCATTGAAATACTTCTTGAGCCGATAACCATTGACTTTGAAAGGAGATGATGAATCCATCAAAGAAATTTCCACAACTACATTAGGAAAAACACCTTGTACCATGAAAGGACCACTCCACCTAAACATGAGTTTTCTTGGGAACAACGTCATCTTGGAATTGTAGGGGAGGACCTTATCACCAACACAAAACTCCTTTTTATCGACAAGCTTGTCATAAGCGTTCTTAGAACGCGCCTTGTAAGTGCTAGTACAATCATATGCATCAAGTCTAAGCTCCTCTAATTCATTAAGATCTATCCACCTTTGCCATAGACAAGACGATATGGAGTGGTGTCGATAGGAGTCTTAAAAGCCGTTCGATATGCCCACAAGGCATCATCAAGTTTGTCTGCCCAATCTTTCCTATTTCTAGCAACCGTCTTCTCAAGAATTAATTTGATTTGACGATTTGACACCTCAACTTGTCTACTTGTTTGAGGATGATAAGGAAGACCAAAACGTTGATGAACCCCATGCTTTTTCAACATCTTTAGAAAGGCATTGTGCACAAAATGTGAGCCATTGTCACTAATCACCGCCTTGGGAACACAAAATCATGGGAAAATAATCTTTTTGAACAATTTCATCACCACCTTGTGGTCATTTGTTGGGGAGGCAATGGCCTCAACCCATTTTGACACATAATCCACTGCCACAAGAATGTATTGGTTCCCAAAGGAAGAAGGAAACGGTCCCATGAAATCAATTCCCCACACATCAAATACTTCCAACTCAAGGATAGGTTGTTGAGGCATCTCATTGCGCTTTGAGATGTTCCCGGTACGTTGACATCGATCACATGACTTGACAAAACCCCATGTATCCTTGAAGAGATGAGTCCACCACAAACCACTTTGAAGAATCTTAGTAGCGGTTTTAGAAACACCCATATGCCCACCACTAGGATCCGAGTGACACATCTTCAAAACACTTGGAGAACACAATGCCTTAGCAAGCCATCAACACCTTATTTGTACAAGATGGGATCATCCCACAACTAGTGCCTAGCCTCTCTCTTGAGCTTTTTTCTATGATTCTTGGAGAATGAAGGTGGAAACTCCCCACAAGCAAGGTAATTTACCGAATCAGCAAACCATGGAAGCTCCTTCACATCAATGGCATACAAGGAGTCATCAAGCATCCTATCCTCAATTGGAGAACCATCATCTTGGATTTGGAAATCTTCAAGGCGAGAAAGATGGTTCGCCACACCATTTTCTGCTTCTTTTTTGTCTCTAATCTTTATATCAAAAGTTTAAAGCTCAAGCACCCAACGGATCAACTAGGTTTAGATATCTTTTTGGCAAAGAGGTATTTGAGAGCCTCATGATCCGTAAAAAACAATGGTCATAGAACCCAACAAGTAACAACGAAACTTTTCAAAAGCACGCACAATTGCCAAGAATTCCTTTTCCGTTGTTGTGTAGTTCCTTTGAGATCCATTAAGGGTTTTTGACATGTAGTAGATGACATGGAGCTTCTTATCCACCCTTTGACCTAGCACTCCCCCAATGGCCGTGTCAATAGTATCACACATCAATTCAAAAGGAAAATCCCACTTCGGGGCTTGGACAATGGGAGTAGAGATCAAAGCTTCTTTTAACTTGTTGAAAGCTTCCAAACATCTATCATCAAATACAAATACGACATCTTTTTGAAAAAGATCATTCAGAGGTTTTTCAATAAGAGAAAAATCCTTGATAAATCTTCTATAGAACCTGGCATGCCCTAAGAAAGATCTCACTTCTTTCACATTAAGTGGAGGTGGAAGCTTTTTAATCACTTCAATCTTTGCCTTGTCCACCTCTATTCCCATGTGAGAGATCTTGCGACCAAGGACAATGCCCTTCTCAACCATGAAATGACATTTCTCCCAATTCAAAACCAAATTCACCTTCTCACATCGAGGCAAACATTTCTCAAGATTCTCAAGGCAAGCTTCAAATGAAACACCACGTACCGAAAAATCATCCATGAGCACCTCCATTTCTTCTTCCAACATATCTCCAAATATGCTCATCATACATCGTTGGAAAGTGGCGGAGGTGTTGCAAAGCCCAAATGACATTCTTCTATAGGTAAAAGTTCTATATGGACAAGTAAAAGTTGTTTTCTCTTGGTCATCCGGGTGAATAGGAATTTGAAAAAACCCAAAATATCCATTAAGAAAACAATAATACTTGTGCCTTGTTAGTCTTTCAAGCATTTGATCAATGAAGGGAAGGGGAATATGATCCTTTTTGGTGGATGTGTTTAGACGTCGATAGTGTATACACATTCGCCATCCCGTGACCGTCCTTGTAGGAATGAGCTCATCTCTCTCATTCTCTACAACGGTCATGCCTCCTTTCTTTGGGACAACGTGGACCAGGGAAACCCATCCAGAGCTAGATATGGGGAATATGATTCCCGCATCCAATAGCTTAGTGATTTCCTTCTTAACTACCACCCCTATTTGAGGGTGAAGTTTGCGTTGCCTTTCAATGCTAGGTGAGGCGCCCTCCTTAAGAGTAATATGGTGTGAACATAAAGCTGGGCTTATACCTTTGAGGTCATCAATTGTATAACCCAAAGAACCTTGGTGCCTTCTCAAAATAACACATTACTCTTAAGCTTGACTCTTACTCAAGGAGGAGCTAACAATAACAGGATAAGTAGAATTGGGGCCTAAGAATTCATACCTAAGGTGTGATGGTAGAGATTTGAGCTCTACAATTAGAACACCTTTACCTTCCTTGGTTGAGGCCACTTGCAATGCATCTTGACTTGAAATTCCCATGCAAATGTGATCATCACTCTCTTCCATGCTTTCATCAATGACTCTTTCAAAGAAAATCATTTCCTTGCCATGCTCACCTATCTTTTTCTTGTTCAACAAAACACACTCAAGTGGATCATTAGAAGTGAGCAAGTGCTCATGCATAGAATTCACAATATCATCCAAGATTTTAACTCTCATGCAATTTTCAAGTGAAGAAGAAGGATATTTTATGCTTTCATTCAAATCAAATTCAATGACTTCTTCTCCAATTTTGAGAGAAATCTTAGCACTTTTAACATCAATCATGGCACCCGAGGTAGCAAGAAAAGGTCTACCAAGTATGATAGGAATATTGGCATCCTCATCCATTTCAAGAACAACAAAGTCAACCGGAATTACAAACTTTCCTACCCTCAAAGGAACATCTTCTACCTTACCTTTTGGAATCTTAATTGATTTATCGGCTAGTTGCAAGGTAATATTGGTAGGCGAAATCTCCCCTAACTCAAGTCTTTGATAAACCGAATATGGCATAAGGCTCATACTATCAAGGCCATCATGTCATCTAGTGATAAGAAGTTTAATGACATGATAGTATGTTAGCCTTATGCCATATTCGGTTTATCAAAGACTTGAGTTAGGGGAGCTTTCGCCTACCAATATTACCTTGCAACTAGCCGATATATCAATTAAGATTCCAAAAGGTAAGGTAGAAGATGTTCCTTTGAGGGTAGGAAAGTTTGTAATTCCGATTGACTTTGTTGTTCTTAAAATGGATGAGGATGCCAATATTCCTATCATAATTGGTAGACCTTTTCTTGCTACCTCAGGTGCCATGATTAATGTTAAAAGTGCTAAGATTTCTCTCAAAATTGGAGAAGAAGTCATTGAATTTGATTTGAATGAAAGCATGAAATATCCTTCTTTTTCACTTGAAAATTGTATGAGAGTTGAAATCTTGGATGATATTGTGAATTTTATGCATGAGCACATGCTCACTTCTAATGATCCACTTGAGTGCGTTTTGTTGAACAAGAAAAAGATAGGTGAGCATGGTAAGGAAATGACTTTCTTTGAAAGAGTCATTAATGAGAGCATGGAAGAGAGTGATGATCACATTTGCATGGGAATTTTAAGTCAAGATGCGCTGCAAGTGGCCTCAACCAAGGAAAATAAAGGTGTTAAAATTGTAGAGCTCAAACCTCTACCATCACACCATTGGTATGAATTCTTGGGCCCCAATTCTACTTATCTCGTTATTGTTAGCTCCTCCTTAAGTGAGAGTCAAGCTCAAGAGTTATGTGATGTTTAGAGAAGGCACCAAGGTGCTTTGGGTAATACAATTGATGACCTCAAAGGTATAAGCCCGACTTTATTTTCACACCATATAACTCTTTAGGAAGATGCCTCACCTATCATTTAAAGGCAACGAAAGCTTCACCCTCAAATGGGGGAGGTGGTTAAGAAGGAAATCACTAAGCTATTGGATGCCATTTGGGATTTTTGCCTATAGAGAAAACAAATTTTACTTGTCCATATGGAACTTTTACTTATCCATATGGAACTTTTGCCTATAGGAGAATGCCATTTGGGATTTGCAACGCTCTCGCCACTTTCCAACGATGTATGATGAGCATATTTGGAGATATGTTAGAAGAAGAAATGGAGGTGTTCATAAATGATTTTTCGGTAGGTGGTGTTTCATTTGAAGCTTGCCTTGAGAATCTTGAGAAATGTTTGGCTCGATGTGAGAAGGTGATTTGGTTTTGAATTGGGAGAAATGTCATTGCATGGTTGAGGAGGGCATTGTCCTTGGTCACAAGATCTCTCACAAGGGAATAGAGGTGGACAAGGTAAAGATTGAAGTGATTGAAAAGATTCCACCTCCGGTTAATGTGAAAGGAGTGAGATCTTTTTTAGGGCATGCCAGGTTCTGTAGAAGATTCATCAAGGATTTTTCTCTTATTGCAAAACCTCTCAATGATCTTCTTCAAAAAGATGCCATATTTGTATTTGATGATAGATGTTTGGAAGTTTCAATAAGTTAAAAGAAGCTTTGATCTCTACTCCCATTTTCCAAATGTTGAGCTGGGATTTGCCTTTTGAATTGATGTGCGATGCTAGTGACACGACCATTGGGGGAGTGCTAGGTCAAAGGGTGGATAAGAAGCTCCATGTCATCTACTACATGTTAAAAATCCTTAATGGAGCTCAAAGGAACTACACAACAACGGAAAAGGAATTCTTGGCAATTGTGCGTGCTTTTGAAAAGTTTCATTGTTACTTGTAGGGTTCTAGACCATTGTTTTTACGGATCATGAAGCTCTCAAATACCTCTTTGCCAAAAATGAATCTAAGCCTAGGTTGATCCGTTGGGTGCTTGAGTTTCAAACTTTTGATATAAAGATTAGAGATAAAAAAGAAGCAGAAAATGTTGTGACGGACCATCATTCTCGCCTTGAAGATTTCCAAATCCAAGATGATGGTTCTCCAATTGAGGATAGGATGCTTGATGACTCCTTGTATTGCATTGCTGTGAAGGAGCTTGCATGGTTTACCGATTCGGTAAATTACCTTGCATGTGGGGAGTTTCCATCTTAATTCTCCAAGAATCAAAGAAAAAAGCTCAAGAGAGAGGGTAGGCACTATTTGTGGGATGATCCCATCTTAGACAAATGAGGTGTTGATGGATTGCTAAGGCGTTGTGTTCCAAATGAGGAGGTGCCAAGTGTTTTCAAGTATTTAATGTGTGGGGAATCGATTTCATGGGACCGCTTCCTTCTTCCTTTGGGAATCAATACATTTTTGTGGCGGTGGATTATGTGTCAAAATGGGTTGAGGTCATTACCTTCTCAAAAAATGACCACAAGGTGGTGATGAAATTGTTCAAAAAGATTATTTTCCCACGATTCCGTGTTCCTAAGGTGGTGATCAGTGATAATGGCTCACATTTTGTGCACAATGCCTTTCGAAAGATGTTAAAAAAGCACGGGGTTCATCAATGTTTTGGCCTTCGTTATCATCCTCAAACAAGTGGACAAGTTGAGGTGTCAAATTGTCAAATCAAGTTAATTCTTGAGAAGACGGTTGCTAGAAATAGGAGAGATTGGGCGGACAAGCTTGATGATGCCTTTTGGGTATATCGAACGACTTTTAAGACTCCTATCGGCACCACTCCATATCGTCTTGTCTATTGCAAATCTTGCCATCTTCCGGTGGAACTTGAGCACCGTGCTCTTTGGGCGATGAAGAAGATCAATTTTGATTTAGCAAGTGCGGGAGAGCATGCAAAGGTGGATAGATCTTAATGAATTAGAGGAGCTTAGACTTGATGCATATGATTGTACTAGCACTTACAAGGCGCGTTCTAAGAAAGCTCATGACAAGCTTGTCGATAAAAAGGAGTTTTGTGTTGGTGATAAGGTCCTCCCCGACAATTCCAAGATGAAGTTGTTCCCAAGAAAACTCATGTTTAGGTGGAGTGGTCCTTTCATGGTACAAGGTGTTTTTCCTAATGTAGTTGTGGAAATTTCTTCGATGGATTCATCATCTCCTTTCAAAATCAATGGTCATCCGCTCAAGAAGTATTTTGATGGTGTTTTTGTTGGCCTTATTCACAGAATGACTCTTTATGATCCACCTTGAGAATGGGTGGAGAATGTCAAGCTAATGACGTTAAATAAGCGCTTCTCGGGAGGCAACCTGACTTTCTAACCTTCTTTCCATTTTTCTTTTGATTTTATCTTTCTTCTTGATGCTTATGGACTAACCAATTTTCTTTGTTTGTTATGATTTTAGGTAGTTTTAATATGATGGAGGTTAGTTTGCCAACAATCTTAGTAACAAATTTTGAAGATGAAGTATTCTTGTACTTATTGGAAGTTTTGAGTAAGAATTGAACTTTGGTGGATGCAAGATGGTGGGTTCATGAATTATGGATGTTGAACCCATTGCCAAGGGGTTTAGAAACTGCCCATGTTCGTGTTTTCATCATCATAGGTGTTGTGAGCACCGGTGTGCGCACGAAATTTGCAAAGGGCATGAGCAACCCAGAGTTGCGCGGCCGCACACGAGGCCTTTGCTAGTGCGCAGGGGGGTGGCGCGGGCGCGCAGACCCTTGGCGCAGGTGCGCTGATCTGCTGCGTTCCCCCCTTAAACGCACCCCTCTCTTTTCTCTCACTCTCTTCTTTCATTTTATTTCATTCTTCATTGTAGTGTTCAAGCATTTTCCCTATTTTTTCTCCTATATTTTATCATAAGATCATCATTGTTCATTTTCCTTGGTTGATAATCACTTCAAATACTCAATTTTATGCTTTTTAATTGATTTTTTCTCTTCAAAAGTTGAAAATTTGGGTATTATTGATTAAGGTTTTGAAACTTGAAAGTTTGGAATTGTTAGCTAGTAGTTGTGCTTTCTACTCCATTTCATTTGAATTAAACACTCATTTAAGGTATGAATTCTCTATTTCATTTGATTTTCATGATAAGTTTCTCACCTTGTATTGTTTTGTTGGATTTCATGTCCTATTTCATGGTGTATGCTCTAATGGTGTCTCTACTTTGCCTATTTCATGTCCCCAAATTTTTTTTTCATGATGATTATTGGTGAATATATGAACTTGTGATGCTATGGTTTTGCTTGATTGAACTATATTTTTGTTACCACCATTGTTGGTCTTCACTCTCTTTGAAATGGTCATAGATGCTTGAAAGAATGTTGTTGATCACTCTTTGTTCTTAAATGGCTTATGAATCCTTGCTCATATTGTGGTTTGAATGTGCTTACATACTTGTAATGTGCTAATTTATTCATTTTATTTCAATGATTGATTGTGCATTCATCCATTTTGGTTATGCAACTTATTGTGAGCACCATATCTTTCATGCTTTTGAGATATTGTCTTGGTTTGTTTGTGTAGATGGCTCCACTCCGATGTCCTAAACGAGCCCGCGGCTCCAGTTCCCGTGAGGTGGTGCCACCCCCGCCAAATGCGAGTGAAACTCACGGAATAGAGTTTACAAAGAGCGAACATTGGGAGAACTTTATTTGGCTTTCCTCCCGGAAACTTCTATCAACAAGGTTTTATGATCGATCAACGACTATAATGCTTGGTATAGATGATGATGTGAGGCGTTTGGCCTGGAATCTTGGTTTGGAGGATTTCATTGGCTTAAGTGCTCCAACTTACGCCCGTCTCACTTTTGAGTTCCTCTCCTCTCTAGAGGTACATGAAGAGAAAGACGGTGGTGAGCTTGTTCGTACGTTAAAGTTCCAAATGTTCAACAATGACCACTACATCCCACTTTCCTACCTTAGTGAGATTTTCAAATTTCCCGTACCTTTGGAAAAATCCGAGTACATCTACCCGACCTTTGAGAAGTTGCAAAATAATCATGGTTATAACGAAGGGTCATATCAACCTCAATATTCCAAAGCGGCTTCAACCATTTATCCGGCCTTGAGGTATTTCGATAGGTTACTTACCTATGTCTTTTTCTCGAAGGAATCCCTCGATGCCATCTCCAGGGAGGAGCTTAGTTGGTTATGGTTGGCGGATCAACCATTTGAAGAGATCGGGGTTATTGATTTTCGGATTCAATTGCTTGATCGATTTGTTGATATTCGTGATGGTGTGTTTCTTTTCGGAAGCATCCAATTGGGTGATTTGATCAGCATCATTGCTCTTTCTCTCAACAAGAAGTATGAGAAGATGATCTTGTCTCTTGAGCCCATCCGAGACCATCGAGAGAAGTCCCCGTCCTATCTCCTCAACACATATGCTTTGATCAACCAAAAGTTTTTGGAGCGTACTTCTAAAGAAGATTTGTTCATTTGGAAAGTCTCTTGGACTACCAATTGGTGCCCTATCCCTCATCCGGAGGCCACCGCTCGGTGCTTGGGCACTCCTCTTCCTTGGCGGCCCAACAAATGGCCTATCGACCTTTCTCTCAAGCGAACTCTGCCACCCAACCTTCGCATTAAACCGCTTGCTCCCGTTCGTACTCTCTCTCATGATTTGCCCCCGGTGTCTCAGGGAGGTACTCCTATGATCCCTTCCTTTTCATCTTCTACTTCTCAATGTGATTTGTCTAGTTTGCATGCAAAAATTGATTCCATTACCAATGTGTTGAATGCTTCCCCTTTGGGAAATGACTTTGTGATAGGATATGACTATCATGCTATACAAATCTATGACTTGCATGTGAGGAGAGGGAGATTGAGCCATATTTGAATTACCACTACCTCCCGGTCAAACAAGGACCCGTACCCCAATGGGTCCCATACGATCCGGATCAAGGGCCTTCTTTGTGCTACCCTTATTGGAAGGGGCCTCATGTGCCCCCCAATGCAATTAGAGGGACCACCCCGACCTCTTATGACTATAAGAGGCCCGGAGGTTTTGATTTTACCTATGACCCGACTAACCTTAACCCCTTTCCTAATCCCGAAACCTTTAGTCAATGGGGGTTATCAGGTGAGCCAATTCTTGATGATTGGTACTATTTTGCTAGGGATAAGGCTTGGAGGGAGAGTAGGTTGAGAGGTAAAGGCCCGATGGTGGTTGATGATGTTGTTAGCCAAGTCTTTTATGAGGTCGGTGAGGGGAGTACCCATTCTACCCCTTACCATAGCGTCGAGTGATACCATATTAGCCACTCTCCCTTTTATGCTTGCTTTGCATTGATGTTGTTCTTTTGCCTGCTTGTTGCTAGGTTTTAGCTTGGGGGAGTATTCTTATGATTTGTTGTGCTGCTTTGGTATCCCCTTTGCTTCTATGGTTCGTTGCAGTTCTGTCTTTGAGTTTTTGTCCTATTTCTGCTGATGATTTATGATGATGATTTCTGTCTGATGATGATGTTTTCTGATGATGATGATATGATATTGGTCTGTTGTTGATCGTTGTTTTCCTGTTGATTGATTGATTTTCTGGTTGGATGAGTTTTTCTCTGCCATTTCATTCTGTTTCTCTGATTCTATGTTCATTTCTGTCTCAGTTTAGATATATCATGTTTTTGCGTGGAAGTTACTAACAATTTTTCTTAGTACATAGTATTTTATTTCTCACTTGGCGTATTATCCTTGCCTTTGCTTTTGGAGCATCGTGACGGTTTATGCTTTTTCTTATATCTCTTCATTAGTACGTATTGCTTGGAGTTCCCGGTGAGATCTTTCTATTTCTTCTTTACCCTTTTTCTTTCTTGTTTTCTTAGTTTAGGATTAGTCTAGGAAGAGTTGATTGTTCAAGGATGCTCTCCTTGTAATACCATAGAGTGTTTGGGGTCATTGGCGATGTTGCCGAATGACCGCTTGTACGTCGATTGGGTTTTACATGTCTTGCATGCATTCTTTTGCATTTCTTTTTGTTTTCCTTTCCTTCTCTTTCTCTTATTTTTCCCTTTTGTTTTCTATTTTTCAATCACAAATGAAAAAGACAAAAAGATTTTGAGGCTTTGTTTTCATCTTTTTAGTTGTTTAGCTTTTGCATTTGGACATAATGCCATCCGAAATTTTGCTTTTGAATGAATAATTTCCTATGTCGTATCGGTGTGCATGTTTTGAGAGTATCCTTGGTTGATTCTAGGATAGGGTATGGTAAGGTAGCGGTTTAGACCTTTTGGGAACTTGTAGCCGGATTCCATTGGTTTGTGGTAAGAAAGAGTTGCTCCCTTTAGTGGATTTGAAGCTAATAGTGAGTTTTGGCTATAAGCATGTGAGGTTCTATTTCTTCTTGCTTTCAACATTTCTTGATTGAGCGGCACATGGATCCTTGACTATTGTATGCTTTATCTAGAATTTGACTCTCATTTTCCGAGATCGCGACCAAGCCATTTAGAAAGGACAAAGGCTTCTTTTCGGGGTGGTACTTTTTACTTTTCTAGGATAGTTTTCTTTTTTTTTTTTTTTGGGTTACATTTGCCTTCTTGCTAACCATTGAGAGATATACCTTTCTTTTCAAGCCATCTCTTTAGATTTTGAGCCTTTTATTTCATTCTTGTTTCCATCTTTGGTTTTTGCGAAGCACTTTGTCTCTGTTGTTGGAGTTTTGGTGGATGAGATTGATTGTTTGGTTCTTTTAATGTAAGCAAGTTTTTGCTGTAAATATTTTGTGAAAAAAGGCAAATGACAAGTTGAAAAAGCCGTCCATAGTTAAAAGAGGCGAGGACAATGCAATAAAGTGAAAAATTGAAAAAATGAAAAAATGAGAAAATGCAAAGCAAATTCAAATGCTTTGGCAAAAGTGAATAAATTGTGAAAAATGAAAAAGTTCAAAAATATTTTGATGTAAGTGTTTTCTCCCTATTTTACACATTGAGGACAATGCTTCATTTTGGCTTGGGGGAAGCGTTCTTACGCTTTTTGTATATATGATTGTGATTTTGGCTTCGAATAAGCATGGGGGTGTTGGTGTTTTTGTTTGGTGATTACTTGGTTTTGGTGTTGAGATTTGGCCAATCTTTGCTTCACAATTTAGGTATACCACCAAATTTCAAAATTTAGCCTACCTTCACCCATTTCGCCCCTTACATTACAACCCTTTTCAATACCTTTTGACCTTTGTGGTTGAGTCACAAGTCGGTGGAGGGAGGTGTATGTGATTCAAGCCTATGGAGTGGTGTGCAATAGTCAAGATGTCAAGTAGCCCTAAAAACCTCTTCTTTTCCGGTTCCTTCGAGGAATCATTGAGATGCTCACTAGAGGTGGATTTGAAACTAGTTGGGAGAACGTGGTAAGATTGTTTGGGATGAAAGTGAATTGTGTCTCATTAGTCTATGCTTAGCATATCTTATGTTTCAATCAACCTTCGATATCTTGGAACATGCATACCCTTATTGTGTAGAAAGTTGTTTATTCACTTGCATTTGATCATTTGTAAAAGTCCATTTCAAAAGCTATTTGTTTGATTTTTCCTTTTTGATTTTACTCTCTTTTCAATGATTTGCCTCATTTTTTTTACCTTCAAGAGTTATGGGTCAAACTCTTTAGATACCCTTACCAGACCTCCCTCGTTCTCATTGGTGACTTTGGGGTTTAAAGGGCTTGTTGTAGCTAAAAACAACCGTGATTCCTACGAAAGTGAGTTTTAGTGTACATTCTTATCTTTTTCTTTCCTTTTCTTGGTTTGAATAAATTTTTCATCCTATTTCTTCTTGCTTTTGTTTTGCTCGAGGACGAGCAAAAGTCTAGCTTGAGAAAGTTTGATGAGTATCATTTATGGCACTCATTTGGCCTCTTTTAGGATGAATTTTCATTGCTTTTATGTCTCTTTTATCTCTTTTTCTTTAGTTTTACTTGATATTTCTCTACTTTGTGTTTTCTCTAATTTGTGTTTTCTTTAGTTGTTTTCCCATTTTCTTGCATTTCTTGGTTTATTTTGCTTTTTCTCTTTTATTTGTTTGCCTTTCTTTGATTTCAGGATATTGGTGACGTTTAAGGATCCAAATGACTTTCTCTCGAGATTTGCAAAGTTTAAGGTGCAAGTCGGTTCTTCCCCTTGAAGCTCAAAAGTGAAGGAGTGCAAAAGCCAAGTCTTCAAGGACGCGCTCTCATGTTGCGTGGACATCAAAATCGGTGTTGAACCCACCGTGAAGACCTCTAGAGACTGCCTCCCCCAACATGTATCAAGTGGAGCGCACGGGAGCATCAAAATCAGTGTTCAACGGTCGTGCAGGTCTGTGGCGTGGCCGCGCAAGAGAGTGGCGCGGGCGCGCAGCCTTTCTCCCCCTATTCCGTACCCAATTCATTGCGGCCGCGCATGTAGAGGAGAGGGCACGCCTATTGGGGTTCTTTTTGGACGTTTAACTTAACTCCTCCTTTGTTAGTTTTACTATATATAGAATTTCTTCATTTTTAGAGAGATAATTAGTTTAGAATTAGATTTTGATTGGAATTTTAGAGAGAGAAGGTCAAATTGGGGAAACTTTTGTTCTTAGATTCTAGAGAGAGAAACTTGGTGAATTTGATGAATGCTACTTTCAATCTTCTTGCTCTTTGATTTTGATCAAAGTTTTGTAAGAATTCTTTATTCTTTAATGCAATTTTATGTTTGATTCTTGAATTTGATTGAATTACTTGTTGTTTGTTTGATTTGATTTTTGATAAGCTTGAGTATATTTTAAATACAATGTTGAGATGAAATTGGTGATTAGTTTAGTTTTGTTACTCAAATTTGCAATGTGTAGTGAGTAGATTACTTGTTAGGGATATGGTGAAGCATGTATGAGTGATAATTCATGGCTAATTGGGGAATTTTGATTGATCATCATTGTGATTAAATTGGTTGGTGAAATTTGTGCATGTGTTTGATATCTTTATAAACACTATCTACATATTTAATGTAATTAAAGATTAAATATAGGGTTTTTGAAATTGTGAATATTAAACACTAAAGTAAAATCAAACTAACTTAGATTTAGGGTATGTTTGTTAACCTTATATTCAAATATTTCAAGTCTAATAAGTTCAAATAAGTCCAATTTAGAAATAGTAAGTCATGATAAGGGTTATGTAAGCTCAAATTACATCTAAATTAAGTTTTAATGATGTATAATAAGTTCATATAATTAAAAACAGGTGAATACACCACCTTAATTAAAATATGAATCTAATACAACTTTTACTAATAACTATAAGTTGAAAAAAAAAATTCCTAGCAAAAACTATGACAAAATTTATGCATATATATAAAAATTGAAAATAACCAAGGATTCTATATACTTTTAAATAAAATAAAAAAATTTATAATTTTTAATTGTATACATGTTATGATTTTTATCCCATTCATAACTATAAGAATAAATGTGTGAAAAAAAAGAATGACATGCATGCATGCATGCATGATCGGTTAGTTGATGAATTATATGTTTATTCATATAAGTCTTAATAAATATCTTTTATTCATACATTTATCAATATCTATACCTATTTATTTGTATTGTATGTATATTCAATCAGTGGTTGGGTGTTTGACTATTGTGTGATAGTTTTGGCACAATACTAAGAAAATATATATACTCGTGGGTAAAATATAAGATTATTTTTGTGTTTATAGATTTAGTAAACGCAACGGGTAAATAGATTAATTGTATGGCTACTAAAGCAGGACCATAAAATTTTAGGTTTATTACCTCTATGGGAGATGGGAAATAAATTAGTGTAATTCTTCTACGTACATAGCTAGCTACTTAATACTAAAGTGAATGGTAGGTTTTATTTCCTCTATGGAACTAGGATGCAGCATCCCACTACTAGCCATCCACCCCTTCTCCTCCCCCCTCCCTATCTCAGCTGCCGCCTATAACCTCCACTCTCAGCGACCAACATCGAAAACACTGTCGTTCACGGCCTTAATTGGCTACTGCTCGCCGAGCTCCCATGCTTCGACCAGGCCTCTGCAACAACACATCACACATCATCACTGCCTACTTCCATCGTCAAATATCAACAACCTCAATTAAATCTGAAAACCGCTTCAAACCGTCAATATTTCGGCTCACCAATCAACGCTGGCACCGCCCCAGTCTCACCACCAACTTTTTTCACAGCCGCAGCCTCACAGTCACACTATTTGGTGGAATTTTTGGGTTAGGGTTTAGGAGGGTGGTCTCGGCGAGGGTAAAGGGGAAAGGGAGAGGGGTTCTAGGTGGCGGCGACTAGGATGGGGGAGGGGGCTGCTTCCACAGGAGGGGGAAAAGGAGAGGGTGGTCACCTGGTGGTGGTGAGGGTGGTTTTTGGTTTTTTTATTTTTTTTTTATTTTTTTTGAAAGAATAGATTAACTTAATTATTAAATAGTTAAGTGAGAGTTTTGAGTAATTAGAAGAATTAATGGGAAATTAGAGGTTGATTGAGTGATTAGAGATCTCAAGTGTCCTTAACAAAAAAAGATTTATATTCTGGTTTCTAGTTGTCAATTTTCTTTTTAAGGTTTTTTCTAACAAAAAATTTGTTATAAATGGTTTTTCTAACCAAATTTTCTAAAATTAAAGATAACATTAATTTCTGTATATATCATCCTATGTGGCTATCATGCGTCTATCAATCTATCACTATTTCATTACTTATATCATCTCACTTATGTAGGTTTTATAAGTCATTGGTAATTCAATTTAAATTTGGTTCAAAGATAAACATCCATGAAACAAGAATTGATCAAACGAGAAAACTAATACTTCATAAATATTAATGAAATGATATGAAAATTGACACATTTGAAAGTGACCTTATTTGAAATTTTGCACGAAATCTGAATTTGAACCCTAGCCTCATCTCTTTCTTCTCTCTCCTAAACCCTAGCCTCCTTTGTTAATTTTGAAGGGGCTTCCATCGGATTTCACCGGTGGAAAGCCTCAGTCTTTATTTCAATTAAGTTTTTGGTTTTTCTTCGGTTATAATAATGTCTCCCTTGAAAGAAAGAGTTTATCCCCTTCGAAAAATAAGTTTTTTTTTTTTACTTTTATTTTTTTATTATATATATATATATATATATATATATATATATATATATATATATATATATATATATATATATATATATATATATATATATATATATATATATTAAAAATCTCCTTCAAAAGACAAGGTTTTATTTGTGTTTAATTTGATATCCAGTTGTGCGGGGTTGAAATTGATTTTTGCTTGAATTCGAGCTACAAAATCAGCACATTAATTTTCTTTCTCACAAAATTACGAAGCGACGACGGATCCACTCAAAAAGTTGTATGAGACAACGAATCAACAATGTGCCGAATTGTTATATTTATGTATTAGGATTCTTAATTGAGAAACTAGGCAGACGTAGGGGGGGGGTCATTAAACATCTCTTATTCAATGTAAGAATATAACACCCCGTATTTTCAAACCACTATTTTATGTGCATTTCAAACTATTAAACGTAATTTCTAATTTTAAATTTCTAAATTGAAATGTTTATTTAGTTATCAAAATCCTTATTTTGATTTAAGGGTTATCCCAAGCTTTTCATATCCTAATGTTTTGACAAAACTATTATTTAAAAGGTTTCATATTTGAGTTTTAATCATTTCAACTATATTTGACATGTCTGAATTGATATTAGTCTTAAAGGGTGATTCCTTAAAGTTAAACGTCAATTCAAGTGTTACTAAATTATATGTAATTTTAAAATTTAACCTATCGCAATTGATACGGGTCACCATGGGTGATTCCTGGACTAGAGTGCCAATTTGATAGGTATAAAGTGATTCTATGGTTTTAAAGACGTTTTACGTTCAATCGTGTCAATATCGATATATAAAGTTGTATTGGGTGATTCCGTCAACTTATTTATCAAATTGATATTATTTATAAACTATTCTTGTATTTCATATTTATAAAACTCATTATAATAACCTTTTATTATTTAGGTCATTATAGATGAATAATATTATTGGTTTCGCATCTCGCCTTTTTATATTGCTTTTCCGTAAAATATGAACTTTATATATATTTTTGTATCGTAATTTAAATTATTGTTTTCATTATTATTAATGTAATTACTATATATATTATTTTTGAGATATCAATAATATAATCTATATTATTGTTTTTAAACATATTTTTAAATCGCCTCTCGTTACATTCCTTTCCTAGTCTAGTTTCGGGCTAACTAGAATTTATTAATGGGTCGGGTTTTTCCTTAACATTTTCATAACTAAATAGATTAATATAGACTTTTTTATTAGCTTCCTTAATTCCATTCTTAATCCTAAATTAACCATTCAATCAAGCCCAAAAGAAGAGCCTTGAATCGTTGTATTATGAGGCTTGTTTGTGAGCTTCATTTGAGCCCATTTTATGTTGATTTACACAGCAACTTTGAGGGATTAGTGTCTGATCATTTTACCCTAAGTAATCTCCTCTAATCAATGGTAATAACACCTAATTATGGCTGCCCAACTCCTCCTCTTCTCCTTCTCCTTTTACGTACAAAAAAAGGTTAGCTTTCATCAGTTTTCTTCACCAAAAAACGCAGCACATCTCTTCCTCTTCCCTTCTATTATTCGTAGGTTTCAAAGGAAAATCAAGGGGGAAATCAAATCCTAACTTTCTGCTTAAATCTACTCCAATTTATGCCCTAATTCCCCCTCTTTTGAAGTGTCAAAATTGAAGAACTTTAGGGGTTTTCAAGGGGCTGCTTGTGCGTGGGTTTAGGGGCTGAATTCGTGGCTTTCTGATAACTTGTTATACAATATGGTTTTAGGGCGATTTTGAACCTTGTATACTTGAAAAATTGATGTTTTGGTTCACTTTTACTCTATTATCGTGCATTTTTGTGTGTATCCTTTGCTTCACGGGTTGTTAGTGTTTTTGTTGAGTTCTTAGACCCAAAGACGACCATTTTGGAGCATATGGATGATATACCGAGGTTAGAAGCCGTGACAAAGGAGCAAAACTGAAGAAAAGGTGAATAAAAGGGCCTAATAAGAGACCCTGCACGGTCGTGCCACATTCTGCACGTCCGTGCAGGGGTGTTCCCAGCAAGCACCAACTTTCTGCCAGAGCCCTCACGGACGTGCAAGAGTGCAGCACGTCCGTGCACGACCCCAAGCACGGCCGTACTTAAGGCTGCACGTCCGTACGTCTTTCCTAGGCCAAATCTGGGCTTCTGACTTGCACTGCACGGCCGTGCACTAGGTGGCACATCCGTGCTACTTAAGCTGCACGTCCGTGCCGAGCCTGGCACGTCCGTGCTGACCTGCAGACGAGCCCGACTCTTGTTTTCTCCGTCCATTTTATTTGGGGGTCATATAAATACTCCCCTTAGCTCTTTTGTATGGGGACCAAAGTTTTTAGAGCCTTTCTCTTAGTTTGTAATCTTAGAAACACAAATATTCTCAAATCATTAGTTAGAATTGAATTATTAGCTTGGAAATTTCAATCTCAATCATTGTAGAAGACAAGTTCCACCATTGTTATTCAAAGTGGAAGCTTCTAGTAACTTTTCTTACTCTTCTCTTCCATTTTAATTGCTTTGATTATTAATTATTTTGCTTCATTCTTGTATGCTTAGATTGTTAATTAGCTTAATATTTAGTTTGAATCTTGTTCATGAGTAGCTTGAAAACCTTAATTGCTTTAATCTCCATGGATTGTGAGTAGTCTAATTTTCTAGGGTTTGGGTAAAACCCTCAATGTAGTCACTAATTGCTTGTTGCATGTGTTAATTTGGTAATTGTTGGGTGTTAATTAGTTGAGCTTAAGTGGTTTAATTTCTTAGTTCTTGTATATGGCCATTGCTAGAACTATTATCCAAGCTTTCTCAACGAAGGATCGAGAGATGAACTTGAGTTAGCTCCTTTATGCTTAATTGACTTGAAATGCCATGAGAATAAGAATTTCCAGTCGAGGGAATATTTTTGTCATTATGATTATGCTTTAATACTTGTTTTATGCTTAACCACGAGAGTAGGTTGTATTCATGATTCAAGTAATCCCTCTAGCTTGAGAGAGTAGTTGGGTGCTTTAGATGACTTCCCCTATATTATCCCCTTAATTTATCATTGTTTGCTACATGCTATTTGTGATTTGTGATGAAGTTAAGTGGTATTTCCCGAGCCCTAGAATCCTCTAAATATTGTTAATCACCCCTTAGTCTTAGTTGATTTGAATTAGTTCATGTTACATAAAACCAACCCAATATTGACTTCATTTAGCTTATTTAAACGGTAGTATCTTGGTGGTTGATTCAACGCCTCTCATGGGTTCGACCCTTTCTTACCCTTGCTATTAGCTAGTGAGACCAAGATAAGACTTAAATATTTGGTAGGCTCGATGACGGCCTATCAAATTTTGGCGCCGTTGCCAGGGAGGCAAAGTCATATTGAATGTATTATTGTTGAATGAGTCTAAGTGTGTATATTTGTATCATAATTTTTCTTATTTATTTTTGCTTAATTGCGTTTTTTAACTTGTGATAGTCATTGCTAACGTTTTCTTAGCTTTGTTTGACTTTGCATCACACAAAAGAGTAAGCAATCACCGCTTATTCCCGTGGATTTAGAGTTGAACAAGACCTTAAGGAACGTAAGGAGACTCTTGCAAGGTACTCCGGAATTCTCCATTGTCTATTCGGATTCCGACTCGGAAGAGGTTCTTGGGAGCAAAGAATAAGACAACATGGGTGATAATGATGTTCCTCCTCCTCAACTGTTGCTTCGAGATTATGACCACCCCAACGCATTCCAACTACGGAGTGGCATATGTCTCCCGACTACAAATGCATATAATTTTGAGCTTTCACCTCAACTCATCCGTATGATCCAAAGTGATCAATTTGGTGGTAGTTCTCATGAGTGCCCTTTTGCTCATTTGGACAAATTTCTCGAATTGTGCACAACCATCAAGCAAAACAACATTACGGAAGAGTTCATCCGTATGCACATGTTTCAAATCTCCTTCCGTGACAAAGCAAAGCATTGGTTGAGAACAGTAGAAGAGGGATCATTGACCACTTGGGATGAAGTCACAAGAGCTTTCCTTGGAAAGTATTGTCCCCCCGAAAGGACTGCCGAACTAAGAAGAAAAATCACCAATTTCAACCAAGCGATTGATGAAACGTTAAGTGAAGCTTGGGAACGTTTCAAGGACTACAGTAGAAAATGCCCACGCCATGGTTTCACATCATGGATCATTGTTCAAAGCTTTTGTGATGGTCTTACTCCTACTTCAAGGGCCAACCTTGATTCCGGGGCCAGTGGTAGCCTTAAAAAGCTATCGGTGGATGATGCATATAAGATGATTGAAGAAGTGGCAAAGCACTACGCATATGGAGGTGATAGAAGGCAACCTCAAGCAAAGAGGGGCGGAGTCCACGATCTTAGTGCAATAGACCTTATTGCATCAAAGTTTGACATCCTAGCTCACAAGTTAGATCAAGCCACCCTTACATCTCCAAGCTCTTCTTCACAAGTCATGTCTTGTGAGACTTGTGGAGGAAATGTTCACTTGTCCTCCTATTGCAACTCAACTAACCAAGAACAAACGGCGGCTATTGGGTAAAGAGATGATTAATACTTCCAACCCTACAATCAAGGTTGGAAACCCCAACAAAGCACGGGTTGGAAGCAACAAAACCAAGGCCCCCCTCAAAACCAATACAACCAACCCCATCCACAAAACCAATAAGCTCCATGCCGTCACCCTAATCAAAGGGACCAAAACCAACAAAGGCAACAATATAACCAACCCGCTCCTCCTCCTTCACCTCCTAAAAAGTCTAGCCTTGAAGCCGCGCTTGAGACTTTCATTACACAACAAGGAAGAAGCAATGCGGATATGCAAGCGAACATCCAACAACTTCAAGCACACAACAAGATAATTGAGAATCAATTGGCTCAAATTGCGCAGCAAGTTGGAAGTTCATCCTCCAATCCTAGTGGTCACTTCCCAAGCTCAACGGTTGTGAACCCAAAGGAGCAAGCTAAGGCCATTACTTTGAGATCGGGGAGAGGTTATGAAGGGCCGGTTATGAGTGAAGAGGAGCCACAAAAGAGAGATGAGGGAGTTGTGGTGAGAAGTGAGGATGAGTTTGAAAATGAAATAGTTGATGTTGAGAGAAAGGAGTCACAAAGGAAAAATGAGGGAGATGAGGAAAGAATAGAAAAGCCCCCCATGAAAGTATACAAGCCTCCCATTCCATTTCCTCATAGGATTATAGAGAAGAAGTTGAATGAGAAGTTTTCAAATTTTCTTGAAGTCATGAGGGGACTTTAAGTGAATATTCCCTTTCTTCATGCTATGTCACAAATGCCTACCTATGGAAAATTCTTGAAGGATCTTCTATCCAACAAGAGTAGGCTTGAGGAAAGTGCAACCATCTCCCTTCCTAAGGAGGTGATTGCTATCATTCAAAACAAGCTTCTTCAAAAGATTGGTGACCTTGGTAACTATGCAATACCGATGAAGATTGGAGATTTGGAAGCTATGGATGCTTTGTGTGATCTTGGGGTAAGTGTGAGCTTGATGCCCTATTCTATTGCAAAGATTTTGAAAGTTGGAGACTTGAAGCCAACAAAAATGTCCTTACAATTGGCCGACCGCATGGTTAGGCTACCCTTGGGAATTCTCGAAGCTGTACCGGTTCAAGTTGGGAGAGTATTTGTACCTTGTGATTTCGTGGTGATGGAAATGGAAGAAGACACAATAGTACCCCTCATTTTGGGGAGACCATTTTTAAACACCGCGGGTGTTGTAATTGATATGAAAGAAGGAAGGTTAACATTGAATGTGGGAGATGAGAAAATTTCATTTTCATTCTCACAAACATTGAAAAAGCCATTGTTGGATGAAGTTCATAGAGTCGACACATTGGAAAGGGACTTAGAGGAGTTTCAAGAGAATTTGATTGAAGGAGATCCTTTACAAGCTATCCTAACGGGAGGCTTAGTTGAGGAAGGTGAAGAAACAAGGGGGTATGATCTTTTGCTCAACCAACCTTTAGTCCAATGAAATGAAAATGGAAGTGCTTAATGTGGAGGTAAAAGAGGAGAGGACTACACCTCCTCATATGGTTGAACTTAAACCCCTTCCCCCTCTACTTAAATATGCTTTTCTTGATGATAGTGAGACTTATCCCGTTATTGTCAATGCCAAACTCGATGATATCTCTCTTGAGAAACTCTTAATTGTTCTAAGGGAGTATATAGATGTCATTGGGTACAAAATTGATGACATTAAGGGGATAAGTCCCACAATTTGCATGCATGAGATTTTACTTGATGATGATCATGCTTCTTCGATTGAGCACCAAAGAAGGCTCAATCCAAACATGAAGGAAGTTGTGAAAAAGGAAGTTTTAAAACTCCTTGAAGTGGGCATAATCTACCCTATCTCCGATAGTAAGTGGGTTAGTCCGGTTCAAGTTGTGCCTAAAAAAGGAGGCATGAACCTTATCAAGAATGATAAGGGTGAGACCATTTCTACAAGGCGGTCACCGGGTGGAGGATGTGCATTGACTATAGAAAATTGAATAAATCCACCCGGAAAGACCACTTTCCACTCTCCATCATTGATCAAATATTGGAAAGACTAGTATCACATAGTCATTATTGCATCTTGGATGGATATTCGGGATTCTTCCAAATCCCAATCCAACCCGAGGACCAAGAAAAGACTACATTCACATGTCCTTTTGTCACCTTTGATTATCGAAGGATGCCATTTGGACTTTGTAATGCACCTTCCACATTTCAAAGGTGTATGATGTCTATTTTTTCCGACATGCTTGAATCATCAATTGAAGTATCCATGGATGAATTTTCTGTTTTTGGTTCATCTTTTGACATTTTCCTTTCGAATTTGATTAAAGTGTTGAAAAGATGTCAAGAGGTGAACTTAGTCTTGAATTGGGAAAAATGTCATTTCATGGTGGAAGAGGGCATTGTTCTTGTTCATGTGATTTCTAGTAGGGGCATTGAAGTAGATTGTGCCAAAATTGAGGTAATTGAGCGCCTCCCACCCCCTACAAATGTGAAGGGGATAAGGAGCTTTCTTGGACACGCGGGTTTTTACCGCCGGTTCATAAAGGATTTTTCAAAAATCGCAAAGCCGCTCACTCAATTGTTGGTAAAGGATGCCCCTTTTGTGTTTACTAATGATTATTTGCTAGCATTTGATAGGTTGAATGAGGCATTGATTTCGGCTCCTATCATTCAACCCCCTAATTGGGAGCTTCATTTTGAGCTCATGTGTGATGCTTTGGATTTTGCCATTGGGTCCGTTCTTGGACAAAGGAAGGATAAGAAGCTCCATGCTATCTACTACACTAGAAAATCATTGGATGAAGCATAAAGGAATTACACAACCACGGAAAAGGAGTTTCTAGCCATTGTTCATGCAATTGAGAAGTTTAGGTCCTACTTGTTGGGGTCTAAAGTCATAGTCTTCACCGACCATTCGACCTTGAAGTACCTCTTGTCCAAGAAGGAACCAAAGCCAAGATTGATACGGTGGGTCTTGCTCTTACAAGACTATGACATTGAGATTAGAGACATAAAAGGTGCCGAAAATGTTGTGGCCAATCATCTTTCACGGTTGCCTATCTTTGTAGGTGATCTTGATAACTTGCCAATCAATGATTCATTTCTGGATGATCAAATATTTGATATTCTTCAAGCACCGGCACCATGGTTTACGGACATTGCAAACTATCTATCTTTCTTTATTCTTCCTCCCGACCTCTCCTATCAACAAAAAAGGAAATTTCTACATGATGTTCGTCAATATTTTTGGGACGACCCCTCGCTCTTTAAACAAGGTGTTGATGGTCTTTTAGAAGGTGTGTCCCAGATGATGAAATTGAAGATGTTATCACAATGTGCCACTCCTCACCTTGTGGAGGGCATATGAGTGCTAACAAAACTTTGGCAAAAATCTTGCAATGTGGTTTTTATTGGCTTACAATGTTCAAAGATGTGTGGGGTGTAGTGAAAGCTTGTGATCAGTGTCAAAGAACCAGTAATATTTCAAGAAGAAGTGAGATGCCTTTGAACAACATTCTTGAGCTAGAGATTTTTGATGTGTGGGGCATTGATTTTATGGGGCCTTTCCCGACCTCTTTTGGGAATAAGTTCATTCTTGTGGCCGTTGATTACGTGTCAAAGTGGGTAGAAGCGGTTTCATCTCCTACTAATGATGCTAAAGTGGTGGTCAGGCTCTTCAAAAGAGTAATTTTCCCAGGGTTTGGGGTGCCACGTGCCGTTATTAGTGATGGAGGTTCACATTTTACAAAGCGGTCCTTTCAAGCTCTCCTTGAGAAATATGGTGTGAGGACAAGATGTCATTGGCTTACCATCCACAAACAAGTGGTCAAGCCGAAATTTCAAATCGGATGGTAAAAATGATTCTTGAGAAAACGGTGGATAGGTCTAGTAAAGATTGGTCTACAAATCTTGATGATGCTCTATGGGCCTACCGCACCGCATTCAAAACTCCCGTTGGCACCACACTATACAAGCTTGTTTATGGGAAATCATGCCATTTGCCGGCAGAACTTGAGCATCGTGCTCATTGGGCTATCAAAACATTGAATTTCGACCTTCAAAGTGCCGGTGAAAAGAGGTTGCTTGACCTCCATGCCTTGGAAGAATTAAGGTTGGATGCATATAAGAGTGCACGGATCTACAAAGAAAAGACCAAGGCTTGGCATGACAAGGATATTAGCAAAAGGGAATTTAAAGAAGGTGACAAGGTCCTACTATTCAATTCCCGGTTAAAATTGTTTCCAGGTAAGCTTAAGTCAAGATGGAGTGGACCTTTTATCGTTAAGAAGATGTTTCCATATGGTGTAATTGAAATCTCAAATGACAATGGTGAATCGTTCAAGGTGAATGGCCAAAGGCTTAAGGGATACTTTGACGGTTTGTGCATGAAGAAGCCAAGGTTGTTCACCTTGATGAGTTTGATGTTCCTTACTCTCATTGATCCCGCAATGTCGTCAAGCTAGTGACGTTAAAAGAGCGCTTCTGGGAAGCAACCCGAGTTTCTCAACCCCCCTCTCTCATAAACTATTATTTCCTTTCCATTATTTTTATTATTACTTACTTTTCTCTTAATATCTTTTGTAGGTATTGATGGAGAGGAAGTAAGAAATTTTTTTGAAGGTGAAGTAGTGCTCTTAATAATAATCATAATAATAATAATGGTGGTAATAATAATTTTATTATTATTATTATGCCTTATTGTTATTAAAAAAAATAAAAGAGTTTCGTACAACATCAAGTCTGCACGGACGTGCACAAGACAGCACGTCCGTGCAGAGGCAGGCAGAAGGAATAAAAATTGAAGTTCAGAGTTTGGCACGGACGTGCCAAATTAAGCACGTTCGTGCTGAATTGGATGCACGTCCGTGCAACCTGATGCACGCCCATGCGAACCTGGGTCAGAAGCATTAAAACTTCTGCCTGAGGCTGCACGTCCGTGCAGCCCCAGAAATCCGTGGCAGCAGCACGGTTTTATAAAAAAAAAATTCTCACTCTTTCACTTTCTAACTCACGATTCTCCCTCCTCTATCTCTCTCTAAAACTCCTTTCCTCCTCCATACTCACTCAAATCTCCATACACACTTAAATTTGCACCCAAATTCAACATATTTTCACAAATTACTCACTCCTTTTCAATCTCACTCACAAATTAGTACTTCAATTCCCACATTCATACCCAAAATCACCCAAAATACTCAAACCCTAACTTTGAAAAAATTGATTTGGGGGTTTTTTTGTGGGTTGAAATTCAAGGAAATTGGTTGAGGGAGTAAGTTCAAGCAAGCACAAGGAAGGTTAGAAAGGTTCATTTGCGGATTTTACACCCACGACATGTTCGGTATAATAATTCCTTCCTTTTACTAATTTTATGCTTAAATTCTTGATTTTTTGCATGTAATTGCTTGTGAAAGTTTGTTTTAATTGTTTGTATGTGATTGATTGTTGGAAATAGTCAAGTATTTGTGAATTTGAATTGGTGTGTGAATGTTGTGAAAGTTGGGTTTTTGTGACTAAGTTTGAATGATTTGGAGTTGATTTGGTGAATGAATGACATGATAAGCATCTGCATGTTGTTGTGGTGAATTGTATGAGATAAAAGCTTGAATTTTGAATGTCATGATAATCACATGCATGTTGTTGTGACTAAGCTTGTTGTTGAATTGTTGTGAATTGAAGTGGTAAAGTCCACATTGCATATTTTGAGACTTGCTTGAATATTGATTCTAGGTGGTGGACATAGAGCTCTAACTTGTTTTGTGTGATAATTGGTGTTGATTAAGCCTTGAATTGTTGTCTTAGTGGACCTAGTGCCTTTTGTGTGTTTGGTGTGTTGATTGCTTTGTTGTGGTGTGTTTAATTGCTTTGCATAAAGACCAACCATGTCACGAAGAAACCGACCTAGAAACATGGATGCTAGGTACCGCAACCCTTCTCCTCCTCCCCTCGTTGATCCACCACAAGTGGATACAATGGGAATAAACTTCAATGACCCGAACCTTTTGAACAATTTTATTAGAAATAGTAGGAGGAGAGTTAGGCCGACTAAATTTTACAATGATGATGTGGCCAAGAATTAGTGGTAGGGGACGATGTAAGGATGTTGTTTGAGGGCTTCGACTTAGGGTCTTGGTTAGGATTGCATGCCTCGACCTACAAGAGACTAACCCTCGAGTTCCTTTCTACCCTCCAAGTGCAACGAGACACCAACAAAACCCCCTGCCGCATTACCTTCTAACTCATGAATTCCCTACATAACTTGACAATAAGGAAGGTAAATCAAGCCTTTGGGTGGCCCACGACCGGAACCATAGGTCCAAGGGATAGGTACCCCCGTAATTATAATGCGGGTGAATTTTGGAGAAAGCTCACGGGTCTTTTCAAGTACAACCCTAGGACGGATAAGGCCACCGCTATTATCCACTCCGGCTTTAGGCTTTCTCAGCGGACTACGGCAAACACGACGTTTGCTAGGGGGGATAGCTCAGGGGTAGTGTCCACAAGGGAACTTTACTTCCTTTGGCACTTGAGTGAGGGTACCACGACCTTAGATGTAGGGTCTTGGATAGTTGACCACCTAAAGGATGTTTCCACAGGGTCCGGCAACATCACCATAGGTGGCATGATCACTATTCTTGCTGCTGCTCTTAACCTTGATTTTGCAGATGAGGAGGTTTGCCCAGGGCCAACACAGCTTGATATGCAATCGTTGAGGACCATGAGATGGGGTCGTTGATGCAGAAGGGGCACACCCATACTTGTGGTATGTGAATGGGCGACCTTATGCCTACCTCCCGGACCTAGAGAAGACATTCATTACCGACGAGAGCAACTGGGTCTTTGAGAGGGACCTCCCATGGCTTCTCGATGAAGAGGAAGAAGGGCAAGAGCAGCCACAACAACAAGAAGAACAACAACAACAATTCCAACACCAGCAATTCTATCAACAACAATAGGGGTACCAACAAGGGTACCAAGGTCAAGGTGTGGGTGAGGAAAACCCACCCCTTTCATTCGAGCAACAAATTCAGCTAATGAATGCGGTTTTCACCCGCATGTCAACCAAGTTTGAGACTATGAGAAAGTCTCACGAAGACATGAGGTCCTCCTACGACAACATGAGGACAAGCTTCGAGGGTCTTCGAACGGAATTGGGTGAATTCCGAAACGTGTATCGACATTGGTACCCCGGGGGCTCAAGCTCCCAAGGCGGCCCGAACCAATGAGTTAGTATCCCTTTTTCCCTCCTCTTGTGCTTATATTGTTTTAACATTAGGGACAATGTTCATGATAGCTTGGGGGGAAGTCATTGGCTCATATGTTGGTTCATGTGCTTTCTTGTGTTGATGGTGTTGAATTTGCATGAATTTGCATGTTGTTTGTTCCTTTCCCCTCAAATCCAAATCCCTTAAATCCAAAATTACTCCCTTTGAAATCCAACACCCTAAATCCAAATCTCTTAATTTGTGAATACTTCTCCTCTCTCTTTATTTAGATTTATAGTTATGCTTAGCTTAGTTTATCTTAACTTTGTAATTATTCTTGCTTTCTAGTAACTTGAAAAAAAAAATGAAAAAAGCCCTTGGATGAGACTTAAATGACGATGCTTATATGTTTTGCTTGCTTGACTCTTGAGTGATGAGTAAAAGTTCTTTTAGAAGGGTGTGTGCAAGAGTTGGGGTCATTTAGAGGTCCATTAATCTTGATTGCATTAGAGTATCTGAAATGAAAATCGATTAATGCTCAATTGCACTTTTAGCATAGGATATTGTCAAATTTGCCCAAAGTAGGATATGTTTGAATCAATTTGCGGTCCCTTGTGCCCTTGATGTGCCTCCTTTCCTTCCCTAAATGAAACTCTATTAGGGAATTGGTTCTATTTGTATCTTATGTAATAATTGGCATAATAAGCCACATGTTTCGAATAAAAGAAAGAGCCGCTCACAGTTAAAAGAGGCGAGGGCAATGTATGTTGAAAAAACAAAATATATATATATATATATATATATATATATATATATATATATATATATATATATGTATATATATATATATATGTATATATATATATATATATATATGTATATATATATATATATATATATATATATATATATATATATATATATATATATATGTATATATATATATATAGGAAAAAGAAAAGGGGAACAAAAACTCCTCCAAAATTCTCAAAATTTTCATTTTTTCTAATCTTAAGGTCAACTTGTGGATGCCTCCCACACATTGTCTATTTTGATGTTTCTTGTGTAATTCCGACTTAGACTGTAGTTAAAGGGGCTTGGGAGTGCATTTTGGGAGGTGGACTTGCATTTTGAGATTTTATAACCGAAAGAGGGCTTGTTGCAACTTTGGAATATCTAGACGTGCTCTAATGAACTAGTAAAAGGTCTAAAGAAGTATCCTATTGCAACCTTGCTTAGTTCTTCTCTCTACCCCCAAGTCATGTGCACATTTGTATGATCGATAATTCTTGAAAGTTGCTCACTTGTCTTGCTTGTGATTTATATCCCGATGAGTTGACTTGGGCAATAAAAACATTAGTTTTGGTGTGTATTGATTAATTTGATAATATTGATGTGTTTTGATAGTTTTGGCGTGTTTTGTGTGAGTTGTGGGTTAAGCTCAAGGGAAACACTCACGAGATAAAAACTCGTCCTCTTAGGCGACTTAGGGGTTTAAATTGCTTTTCACTTGTGCTAAAAGTGACTATGGTTATCACCATGCGGATTTGTGTTTTTGTGTTTCCTCTTTAATGCCTCTCCTTGGTTTGATCATTAGCAAATAATCTTACTTCTTGTTTTGACATGTTTGTTTTGCTTGAGGACTAGCACAAGCATAGCTTGGGGGGATTTGATAACTTGTTATTCAATATGGTTTTGGGGCAATTTTGAACCTTGTTTACTTGACAAATTGATGTTTTGGTTCACTTTTACTCTATTATCGTGCATTTTTGTGTGTATCCTTTGCTTCACGGGTTTTTAGTGTTTTTGTTGAGTTCTTAGGCCCAAAGAGGACCATTTTGGAGCATATGGATGATAGACCGAGGTTAGAAGCCGTGACAAAGGAGAAAAACCGAAAAAAAGGTGAAGAAAAGGGCCTAAGAGACCCTGCACGGTCGTGCCACATCCTGCACGTCCGTGCAGGGGTGTTCCAGCAAGCACCAACTTTCTGCCAGAGCCCGTACGGACGTGCAAGAGTGCAGCACGTCCGTGCACGACCCCAAGCACGGCCGTACTTAAGGCTGCACGTTCGTACGTCTTTCCCAGGCCAAATCTGGGCTTCTGACTTGCAATGCACGGCTGTGCACTAGGTGGCACGTCTGTGCTGCTTAAGCTGCACATCCGTGCCGAGCCTGGCACGTCCGTGCTGACCTGCAGACGAGCCCGACTCTTGTTTTCTCCGTCCATTTTATTTGGGGGTCATATAAATACTCCCCTTAGCTCTTTTGTACGGGGACCGAAGTTTTTAGAGCCTTTCTCTTAGTTTGTAATCTTAGAAACACAAATATTCTCAAATCATTAGTTAGAATTGAATTATTAGCTTGGAAATTTCAATCTCAATCATTGTAGAAGACAAGTTCCACCATTGTTATTCAAAGTTGAAGCTTCTAGTAATTTTTCTTACTCTTCTCTTCCATTTTAATTGCTTTGATTGTTAATTATTTTGCTTGATTCTTGTATGCTTAGATTGTTAATTAGCTTAATATTTAGTTTGAATCTTGTTCATGAGTAGCTTAAAAACCTTAATTGCTTTAATCTCCATGGATTGTGAGTAGTCTAATTTTCTAGGGTTTGGGTAAAACCCTCAATTTAGTCACTAATTGCTTGTTGCATGTGTTAATTTGGTAATTGTTGGGTGTTAATTAGTTGAGCTTAAGTGGTTTAATTGCTTAGTTGTTGTATATGGCCATTGCTAGAACTATTATCCAAGCTTTCTCAACGAAGGATCGAGAGATGAACTTGAGTTAGCTCCCTTATGCTTAATTGACTTGAAATGCCATGAGATTAGGAATTTCCAGTCGAGGGGATACTTTTGTCATCGTGATTATGCTTTAATACTTGTTTTATGCTTAACCACGAGAGTTGGTTGTATTCATGATTCAAGTAATCCCTCTAGCTTGAGAGAGTAGTTGGGTGCTTTAGATGACTTCCCCTATATTATCCCCTTAATTTATCATTGTTTGCTACATGTTATTTGTGATTTGTGATCCACGCGTCTTTGAACAAAAGAGCTTTGAAAGAAATGTCCATGCGTCTCTGAACAAAAGAGCTTAAAATAAATGTCCACGCGTCTCTGAACAAAAGGTCTTTGAAAGAAATGTCCACGCGTCTCTGAACAAAAGAGCTTGAAAGAAATGTCCACGCGTCTCTGAACAAAAGAGCTTGAAAAGAAATGTCCACGTGTCTCTGAACAAAAGAGCTTAAAAAGAAATGTCCACGCGTTTCTGAACAAAAGAGCTTGAAAAGAAATGTCCACGTGTCTCTGAAAAAAGAGCTTTAATAGGATGCCCATGCGTCTCTGAGCAAAAGAGCTTGAAAAGAAATGTCCACGCGTCTCTGAACAAAAGAGCTTGAAAAGAAATGTCCACGTGTCTCTGAACAAAGAGCTTTAATAGGATGCCCACGTGTCTCTGAGTAAAAGAGCTTGAAAAGAAATGTCCACGCGTCTCTGAACAAAAGAGCTTGAAAAGAAATGTCCACGCGTCTCTTAACAAAAGAGCTTGAAAGAAATGTCCACGCGTCTCTGAAAAAAAGAGCTTTGAATGAAATGTCCACGCGTCTCTGAACAATAGAGCTTTGATACTTGAATATTCCGAAGAAAACTTCCGAAGACCAACGCTTGTCGATCTTTAAAGCTCGCTTGAACTTTGCTTCCGCTATGCCTGTACGTCGGCGCTTTTGCTGCTTGTGAACCATTATGTTGGTGCCTCTGTTGTTTATGAACCAATATGTCGGTGTCTTTCGATGAGCCAATGTTTAGGCGCTTTAAGCTAAGTGAGATGATCTTTTGTCAGGTCGATCACTTATTGCGATATTAATCAAGCCGACTACTTAATCATGTTAAATTGCTTATAGGGGCTAACTGGCGTACCAAGGAACCCGAAATTGTTGAAAGAGGTTGAAATAATTTCTCTGAGTGGTTGAGCGTTCTAGCGCCGCGATTTGACTCTGTCGCCAAATGCTGGGATCTAGCGCCAGGCACTGAAATCTGCTGCCAAATGCTAGATGTTGTCGTCTGGCGCTGGAGTAGGGTCTTCCCTATTCTACTCTTGCTGCCGCTGGGATGCACCTGTATTTATCTTTGACTATAGGACTTTGCTAATTTCTTTAATTATTTTAGGGTTGACCTAAGGTTTAATGTCGCTTGACTCGACGTGTAACGACTCGAGGTATAAACTTGACTCGCTGTGATTGACTCGAGGTTGACTCGACTCGAAGTGAAATGACACGTGTGACTCATGACCCGTGTGTGCATTGTATTGTGAAAAGAAAAAATTTTCCGTCATTTTTGTGGAGGGTACCGACTTTCTCCCGGAAAAGAAAGACGCGAAAAAGAATCGAAGGGAAGTTTATTTTTTTTGAAGGTGCATGTTGAATGAGTTTAATCCGTTAATGTTGTCTCTCACAGTACAAGGATTGTAACATCTTAGACTATCCTAGTTGACTTGATAATGAAAGTATTTAGGTAGCTTAGGCGCGGAGGCTAAGTACTTCATACTTTGTGATGCAATGATGATTGACCTTGATTTTGACATGACAAGGCATGCTTCAGCGTTGTGTTAAGATTTCATGACAAAGAGCTCCTAAGGGAAGTATATTTGGTCATGTATCTATGATGTGTGTGATAGTGACACTAAAGTTAGGTTGCAAAGGCTAAGTGTTTGGAAAAAGTATTTTGAGAAGAGTGAAATGATGATGACTCTTAGGCTAGGTAAGCTAATAATGTAGGGATCAAGCCCCCAAGTCTAGCTCTAAATGAATAGGGATGAGCATAGGAGATCACTTAATATGATCAATTATGGTGTGAGTGTGTGAATGTGAATATGAATGCATGTTTATTACGGCCACACCTCTTTGTGAGGTTGCCTACGTATCCGTTAGGAATCAGGCCGAACGTAGCTCTAGCCGAACCTCGCACAAGTGTGAATACCTCAAAAAGGGTTGTAACGTGGTTAGGCTAAGGGTTTGAAGAAGAAGGGGATAAAGGCTCAAGACCCTAGATAAGCCCCCAAGGTGTGCAACCTTGCTTTTTGAATCTTTGTATTTGTATGCTTGAGGTTTTTCATTTTTGAACTCTTTTCTTTTGTATTTTTGCTCTCTTTTTTTTTCTTTGTCATATTTTTATTTAGATAAGTGTGGGCAATCCCGATCATGTGGTCTATCACTCACTTGGCATTCATGTTTCTCAGGCACGGTACCGAGCACTTGATAAGAGACGCAATCTGAGACGTGTTCATATCAAAGACATTAGAACACTTGCCCTTTTGTACACTTTTATCATTTTTGCTTTTTGAATTTTTGAGTTTTATGAAAAATCACTCAACCTTTCGTTCTTTGAAAATTGCACAAGTTGCACACCATCCCATCCCAAGGTTAGGTAGATGTGGGTTGAAAAATGAAAGGTCTATCGTTAGACGAGGCTCAAAGTAGTTTATCAAAAAAGGATTGCATATTTGAAGGGTGAAAGGTGATATGATGTGGCTACAAGGGGTGCCTCAAACCATTGGTATATCTTGTGCTCAGTTCGACGATTTTTTTTTTTGTTTTTTGAATGGAAAGCAATGCAATGAACATATGCAAAAGAATAAATGCTCATTTTATTAAAAGGAAAAAATAAAAGTCTTACAAAGTAAATCTAAGGAAAATAGAAAGTGTCTCTGCTAGACTTATTGGGGAAAGGAAAAAATGAAAAAAGAAAAAAAGGTCATGAAATCTTGTCGTTGAAGCTCGCCTCTTGTCTTGTGTCGTTTGCTTTATCATCAATCGCTCTTCTTGCTAGCTGGAGGTATGGGAAGCTTGTTATTATCGATCAAATGTTGGATAGCCTTTTTTAGCTTCCAACAACTCTCAATAGTATGACCCCTACATTGATGGTACTTGCAATGTGAATCTGGGTTCCAACTAGGCAATCTCTTCTCAGGTGTGTGATCTTGAATAGGTCCAATGGGAGTAATGAGTCCCTTGGCATGGAGTCGGTCAAAAGCAGCATCATAGCTCATCCCAATGGGGGTGAAGTCTTTCCTTAGTTGTTTCTTAGATCCTTGGTTATCCATGGCTAAGACTTCACTGAGATCAAAGGTACTAACATTGTTACTAGAGTGGGCGTTTTCGGAAGAAGAAAGATTGTCGTTCTTCTTTCCTTTCCAGCCACTGTGGTTACTATTGTTAGAAGCTTTTTGCTTTGCGAGGTCATCTTCGATCTCGATGCCTATGTCATAGACGACCTTAAAAGTATTCAAGTTGTGTTGATATTTTAAGTGTTTTGAATACTTTTCTTGTAAATTTTTGATGAACATCCTCACGGATTCTTTTTCAGTAGGGACTTCAATCATGTTAGCGGAAGTTTCCCTCCACTTATTAAAGAAAGAAGTAAAGCCTTCATTCTCTTTTTGTCTTAGCATCTCAAGTTGTCTATAATCAGTTTCAACTTGAATATTACATTTATATCTATCAATGAAAGCGTTTACAATAGCATCCCAAGTAGAGGTTTTCTCCTTATCAAGAGAAAAGTACCATTGCTGACAAACAGTTTCTAAAGATAGAGAAAACATAGAATGAAAAGATTTCTTATCTATTCCCTTAATGTTCATTACAGTTTCAAAGGCTCTTAAATGAAAATAAGGGTTATCCATTGCCTTGAATTGCGGGATGTCGTTGGCATTGAACTTCTGCGGAAGAAGATCCTTGTCCACCGAGACCCCTTGTGAGCTAATGCCCTAGAATCTATAGTCATTGGATAATTTGCTCAAAATTTCCTGGATAAGCTCCATTTGCTGTTGTCTCACAGGGTCATTGATTTGGAGAGTTAGATTCTTCAACATTTCATCCATGTTAGCCACTTGTCCCTTGAGTTCGTTGACTTCTTCCTGACTTGCCATTATCTTCTTAGCTTTCTTTTTTCGACCGATTTATCAAAAATTTGAACTTGAATAAAGGTGTTGTCTTTGATTAATCATCCTTTTCTCCTTGACCAAGTACTGTGGAAAGGGAAATTAAGGGATATTCATCGTTAATTATTTGACTCAACTCTATTCAACATGCAATAGATGAAAGGAGGTAGGAAGAATGAATATTGTGATATGGGGAAAGCATGTAGAGAATGGAAAGATGATGTGGATGGAGAGATATGAAAAAATTAGGAATAGAATGTACCCCCAACTCAAATGACGGAAAAAAACCGACTCATGCATGAACCTAAGACACGGTCATGGTGACTATATAAAGTGTGTGCTAACACTAGTGAGTGTACGTGACATGTTAAGGCTCTTGTGTAAGACCATGGGACTGAGTGTCTAGACTCAATTAAGGACTTAAATATGGCTAAGGCCATTAACAAATTGGTTAAACTGATTAGCAGACTGGTTAATTAGACTCGTCGTGATGACTCGAGTAAGAATCTGGACTGTCGCCGGAACAACAGAACTGTCGCCACAATTTGAAGCTTGTCGCCAAGCGACAAATTTCTCGCCAGGCGGCAAGCAGTAAACTGCGGCGCCACAGCCCAAACTTCTGCGCCATTGCTGGAACATTAATCTGGGACTGTTTCCAGTAAGTTTACTCTAAGGGGACATGCCTACAGTCGTACTAAGTCATTAATTGGTTTTTTTAGACTTAAATACAAGTCAAACAATCGGTTAGCACATATAGGGTATGCACACGCAAAGAATGCGCAAATAGTTCAAATAGTCACAATATGATGCAATGAGTTTGCAACCTAACCATAGCTCTAGTTCTCTAAAGTTCAGGAGATGGGTTAGTCAAAGAGGGTCCATGGTTATGAGTCCGGATGCACCGCACGGAAGCCTTACCTTTAGAAGGGTTGGCGCGAGTGGATGGGACCCCGCAAGTTAAAAACTTGCTTCCACGGTTTGGTGGATTCACAAACTCGGATGTACCCGTCGTTGCCAAGAGCGTTCGATTGGGTAGATGGAGCGTGAACCCCCAGAGGGTTATGTCCATATGTAGAACACATATGGGTTTCAGAAAAGTGAGAAAAACTCAATCAGGAAGTAGAATCGAGTAAATAGTGCTAGAAATGGTCAAAACAAGAAGGTAGAGTTCTGGCTCGGTATTGGAAGAACTTGGCGCCATACTACAGGGACTGTCGCCGCAAAAGTACCCCTTTCGCCAGGCGACAGAAGCACTTTACAGGCAACAATCCCTGTTTTCTAGGCGCTAGTTCCTACATGCCTCAACAGGTATCTACGTTCTTAGAATTTTCCAGATTTTGCAGCGTTATTTCAATTCTAGTTGTGAAAGATATTTCTCAAATTTCCTACGTGTAAAAATCCTATGTTTTTTACTCATTTCGGATGGTCTATCCAATGAGGACATTTTTTATGCATATGACAATAATGCTGTTCAAAATTACGCGCATGAAATACTTAGAATTTTTCGAGTCTCATCCACTCATTCTAAATCATTGCCGAAATAAATTTAAGGAATTAAAAAAGAAATCCTCCCCAGCGGAGTCGCAAAAAACTGTAGGGAATTTTTCAAGCATTACCCCAAGCTTGAACCCCACTGTGATCATACACTTAAGCATGGTGGCGTCCAAAGGGAAGGAAGCTAGAGTAAAAGAGTCACCAACAAGTATTAAGAACTTGTAAACCGTTCACAGGGTGAAGATTACACCCCTTGACGATCCAGGAGATCGTCAACTCCAAAAGGTCTAGAACCAAATAGGGTTCGGGGATGAAGGTACAAATCCAACCTAAAAGAGATTGAACCTGCCCTAAATAGGCCTCTACTTCATTCTTCTCGTATTCATGTGCGCTTTCTGACTAACATGCAATCAATAGGTTAACCCTAAACCTATTTATCTATGTTGGTTGATTATTAATGCACAAATAAAATTATTATTGGCGATCACTTGAATTATAATCATATTAGCCTAAACAAGATTATTAATTATCTTATTAAGCGTGATTACAAGTACAAATTCCCTTTAAACATGCATAAAAGGCGTGATCAAGCAACGACAATAAATAAGCATCAAGCAACATAATAATAATCATAACAATTATAATCATAACCATAATCATATCAACACTAAAGCATAATAATAGCAAGATCCTAGGCATGATACTAACAAGATTAATAACAAATCCTAGCATGTCACTAAGCAATAAAGATCAAAGCTTTAAACCTAACATGATACTAACATGATATTAGAAAAGAGTAAAAGGCACCCTAAACATGATACTAGAAAGCAACAGAAACATCCTAACATGATACTAGGAATTAAACAAATTTAAACATGCTTTCTACAAGAATAGAGCTATAAGATTACATACTTTGATGCCTCATACCTCTTTCTAATAACAAAATACACGCGTTAGTAACTTCAATGAAAACATAAAATCAAACAATCAAATTAAATAAGTGAAAGAGAGATTTGAGACCAAACCCTCAGAAATTATAACCTTTCACGTCTAGGGCGAATGCAACTTCGAACTCGGCTAGGTGTTTCTAGATCTCGTGAATGCGGAATTTTTTTTGTGAAAAGCTAGAGAGATGAGAGCATAGAGAAATATGGATGATTGTAGAATTGATTGTGAATGATTGTCAATAAAAACGGAGGTTCAGGACCCTATTTATAAGAAAACAGTCCGGAAATAGGTAGAATTTGATAAGGAATAAAACTCCACTCTGTCGTTGCAAAACTGACCTTGTCGCCAGGCGACAAGCTCTGTCGCGTGGCGACAAGGCTTGTCGCGTAGCGACAGGCCTGTCGTTTGGCGACAGCCTGGATTCCTACGCGCTTTCAAACACGGAGTCCACTTATGAATCAAAATTGATTTGTAAAGTCCGTATGGAAATCGAAATTTTCATAAAATAATATTTTATTCCAAATAAAACTTATCAAAATATAATTATTAATTGCAATTCTATTAGGATTAAAAGGAACCTTCTAGAGAATTCTAGAAGACTATAATTAATTCTAATAATTTTAGGAATAATAATTATCATTGGACCCTCCCCTATATCATCGGGCCGCATGTAAAGATCAAACCGGGCCCAATTTAGTATTTTGGCCATAACTTCCTCATTATTCATCGGAATTGGGCTTATAATATATCATTGGAAAGCTCTTTACAAACCCCATCCAACTACACTATTATTGGACCCTTTTCGTGGACCAAACTAAATTGGATTGGCTATTTTCATAAAATAGAGTTATTTTCGAAAACAGAAAGAAAGAATTTAATAAAAACCAACCGCAACACTCGACCTTTCACACTTTCACCTCGTTCGATAATCATTCGACGCAAAAGGTATTCATCACTGGGTTTGGTTTTGGGGAGACACAAATGGGTGTCTACAATTACCCACTTGTCATCTTGTGTCATGAGAATCTCTTCATTCGGAAGATGAGTAGTTTCTGCATGACTTGTTTGAATAGGATGTTGAGTCAGAAAATCGGATATTACTTTTCCCTTTATTGATTTTTCAGGAATATATTTTAGTTCGAATTCTGCCAACATTACCAATCACTTAGATATTCTTCCTTATATGGGTGGTTGTTCAAACAAATACTTTATCGGATTTTGTTGTGAAATCACATGAGTGGTGTGGGGTAGCATATAATGGCATAGTTTTTTTAGTTGCCCACACTAATGCTAGACTTGTTTTTTCCAAGGTGCTATATTTTGTTTCGTATTGGATGAATTTTTTGCTTATATAATATATTGCATGCTCGACTTTTTCTACCTCTTGTGCTAACATGGCTCCTGTGGCCGTATCTGTAACTGTGATGTATAGCCTAAGAGGTAATTTGGGTACTGGTGGTGCTAAAACTGGTGGACTTTTGAAATAATTTTTGATTTTCTCAAAGGCCTCTTGGCATTGATCGTCCCATTCATGTTTTTCCTCTTTTTTCAGTTTTTTAAATATTAGCTCTCAAGTCATCGTCAACTTATTGATAAATCGACTAATGTACTGTAGTTTACCAAGGAACCCACTAATTTCTTTTTCTGTTTGAGGGGGAGGCATATCAACAATTGCCTTTATTTTAGAGGGATCGATCTCGATACCACGTATGCTTACTACGTATCCGAGTAACTTGCCAGAAGTTACTCCTAAGGCGCATTTTTGTGGATTCAATCGCATTTTATATTCTTTTATGCGAGTGAAGAATTTGCGTAAAGCTTTTATGTGTCCCATTCTATCTTTGTACTTCACGATCATATCATCCACATACACTTCTATTTCTTTATGCATCATATCATGCAAGAGAGTCGTAGCTGTTTTTTGGTACGTAGCTCCTGCATTTTTTAGACCAAATAGCATGAATGTATAGCATTATGTACCCCAAGGGGTAATAAAGCATGTCTTTTCTTCGTCTTCTTTTGCCATTAGAATTTGGTTGTAACTTGCGTATCCATCCATAAAGGATAATATCGCATGTTCAACCGTGTTATCTACCAATATGTCAATATGAGGTAGAGGAAAATCGTCTTTAGGGCTAGCCTTGTTGAGGTCCCTAAAGTCGACACACATGCGAACTCGTCCATCCTTTTTAGGGACTAGGACGATGTTTGCTACCAATTCCGGGTAATTACATACGCGATTGAACCCTGCGTCTAACTGCTTTTGTACTTCTTCTTTTATTTTCAAAGCGACATCAAGTTTCATTCGTTGAAGTTTTTGTTTTACTGGTTAGGAAGTAAGGTTCAAGGGAATGGTATGTTCCACAATTTTCCTATCTATTCCAGGCATGTCCTTGTATGACCAAGCAAACACGCCTTCGAATTCTATGAGCGTCGATAAGAGGATCGATCACTCTTCCGGATTTAAGGTTAAGCCAATTTTGACTTCCTTTTTATTTTCGTTAGTTCCTATATTGATAGTTTCAGTTTCTTCAATTATAGGATTCTTTTGTTCTCGCTCATTCATTAATTCAACCAATTTGTTAATATTATCATTTTCATTAGATTGATTGTTATAGCATTCAAACGATTCAAGAGAAGGCATATACTCGGAAATAGAGCTCACATTATTGAAATCAAAAGAAAGTAAATCAAGAGAAGAATCCTTTTTAGGATCTTCATCCTTAGATTTAGAAAATAAAGACTAAGTAATGGCCATAAGGCCTAAACTTTCAGCTTCCTTAAAGTCTAGACTAAATTCATCATCAGATTCTTAAAACATCTCCCCTTCGCCCGTGGTGATATCCAGCTTTTCGCCTTTATAGTTAACCCATTTGAAAGTCTTCCTCCATCCATGCTCGAAAGTTTCATTAAAAGAAGTGATCAACGAGGTTGGGTCAAAAGCTTCATCTTAGATGGTGTTGAGATTAGTCATTGTAGTGACATGGTTTTGCTCTAGTCCAAATAGCAAGTTGAATGCTTTCCCATGATAGCACCCTGGAGTTAGGTGTTTTGATTGAACGATTTCGAAATCGTCATTCAAGAAGTAGCAATCGTGGAATATTTCGAATCCAGGCTTCTTGATACCTTCTAGAACTAATGGTTCAGGAAATTCATAGCATGGGTAATCCTCTCCCTCCCTAATGAATTGACCATTAAGGGTTTGATTGTAGGATGGGAGTAAAGTGATTATCCCTTTCTTATTGTTATCTCTATGTGCTTTTATCTTCGCATTGCGAGACTCGAGTTCTTCTTTGGTTGGTTTATATCCCAATCCAAAAGAGAAGATTTTCTTTGGGATAGGAAGTAAAAGAGATTTATTTATTCTTATTCCCAAAGGCATCCCAAGAAAGTAACTACTCTTGAATAAGATGTTGTTTACTATTGGGGTGGAATATGGATCAAGCTTTAATGATTCCTCAAGGATTTCCTCCATTTCTAGTGTGAAAATTGCCTCTGTGGCAAATCCCCACATGTCCTCTTCATCATTATCATGGTTTATTTCCAGAAGTGATTGATCAATTATTACTATTTTGAGAGGAGAAGCATGTATAGTCATAGGAAGACCTTGGTAGTTCACCTTAATCATTTGATGGAGCGAGGATGGTATCGCCCCAAGCTCATGTATCCAAGGACGTCCAAGAAAAAGGTTGAATGTAGGTTTAATGTCCATGACATGAAATTCAACCATCTTTTGTATTGGGCCTGTGGTAATTGGTTGTTTAACAGTTCCATACACCGATCTCCTTGAATTGTCATAGGCCCTAATGCTTTGTGTTGTTGATTGAAAATCTTTTTCTGGATTAAGGCCTAAGTATTTCGCAGTTCGTAATGGGCACACATTTACGGCAGACCCATTGTCCACTAAAGTAAGAGGGATGTTGTATCCCTTGCACCCCACAGTTAAGTATACTGCGTTGTTGTGGGTAGTGTCTTTTGAAGGCAAATCATCACTAGTAAAAGTGATTGAATTGTTGGATTTCTCACTAGTAAGCAAGCTAACGAGATCCCGTGAAGTTGTGTCCGTACTTACAGATAAAGCCATTAGAGCATTCATAAGAGAATTCTTATGTTCTTTAGGAGTACTTAGGAGTTCCCAAATGCTAACATTCGCCTTAGATTGGCGAAGTTGTTTGACCAATGGATCTTCCACCTCAGGTAGAGGTGGCAATGGATTTTTGAACTTGATTTTGAACATAATTTTGAGTGGTCGAAGATCCATTTGGTTGTGTTTGATAAACTTGCCCAAAACGAGTTAGATGATCTATCTCGTTTGGGTTAGTTGTAGAACTCATGAACAAACTTTCTTCTAGAGGCTTTGAGTGCGCCTCCATTTCAAGATGCTCCATGAGTTGTGCCTGATGCCATTGTTCATCCAAGGAGAGATTTGATAAATCTTGTGTTTTCCCCAAGAAATGATCCCAATCAAGCGCTCCACTTGTTTCATTTTGTAGACAAGGTGGAGATGGGACGGCGACATACTTAGAGACATATAAGTCTTGGAAGTCGTCGTCCCATAACCCACACACTTCATTAGTTGCCCCTGTGAGTGTTGTTTTAGAGGCTTCCCTACGGGAGTGATATAACTCAAAGGATTGAACGTATCACTTCCCACATGATCCTCATTAATGCAAAATGTCCCTAATGGGGATACATTGTTATTAGGTTTAGGCGTGGGAATTCTCCCATCGTCTACTAGATCATGAATTTTGTGCTTTAGGAAAAAGCAACGTTCAATATTGTAGGGAATATTTCAAGCATCCCACACTTGAGCCCCACTGTGATCATACACTTAAGCATGGTGGCGTCCAAAGGGAAGGAAGCTAGAGCAAAAGAGTCGCCAAAAAGTGTTAGGAACTTGTAAATCGTTCACAAGGTGAAGGTTACACCCCTTAAAGATCCAGGAGATCGTTAACTCCAATAGTTCTGGAACCATGACTGGACGTTCGGGGATGAAGGTACAAATCCAACCTAAAAGAGATTGAACCTGCCCTAAAAATAGGCCTCTACTTTATTCTTCTCATATTCATGTGCGCTTTCTGACTAACATACAATCATTAGATTAACCCTAAACCTTTTTAATCTATGTTGGTTGAATATCAATGCACAAACAAATCTATTATTGGAGATCACTTGAATTATAATCATATTAGCCTAAACAAGATTATTAATTATATTATTAAGCGTGATTACAAGTACAAATTCTCTTTAATCCTACAAGAGAGGGCGTGATCAAGCAATAACAACAATAATGTATATCAAGCAACATAATAATCACAATCATAATCATAATCTTAATCTCAAAGCATAATAATATTAGCAAGATCCTAGGCATGATACTAACAAGATTAATAACAAATCCTAGCATGTCACTAAGCAATAAAGATTAATTAGCCCTAACATGACACTAACATGAATTAGGAAATAAATAGGAAGCATCATAATAATATACATGATCCAAAGGTCTTGAATAGCTTCTTTGAGTTTCCAACACTCCTAAGTGTCGTGACCCTTTCCTTGGTGATACTTGCAGTGTTTATTAGGATCCCATTTAGGTGGCCTAGCTTCTGGAACTGGGTCTTTGATGGGTCCTATGGGAATGACTAGTCCTTTGTGATGTAGCTTTTCGAAAGCTGCCTCATAACTCATACCAAGTGGGGTGAACACTCTTTTTGACCTTTGGATTCGTTGTTTAGAGGTGTTCGTAGCATGTACTTCATTAATGGGGGAGGAAGAAAAAGGATGGTCATTCTTCTTTCCTTTCGCATTATTATCTTTCAAAAGATCGTCTTTAATGTCAATGCCTATATTATAGACAGCCTTGAAAGTATTCAAGTTGTGTTGGTATTTTAAGTGCTTTGCATATTTTTCTTGAAGATTCTTGATGAACATCCTTACAGACTCTTTTTCAGTAGGAACCTTAACCATATTAGCAGAAGTTTCCCTCCATTTGTTGAAGAAAGAAGTGAACCCTTCATTTACTTTTTTCTTTAGCATCTCAAGTTGTCTATTGTCTGTTTCATCTTGAATGTTGCACTTATATCTATCTATGAAAGCGTTTATTATGGAATCCCAAGAAGAGGTTTTCTCTTTTTCAAGAGAAAAGAACCATTGTTGACAAACGGTTTTTAAAGATAGTGAGAACAAAGAATGAAAAATCTCTTAAGTAAAAGAAAGGATTGTCAGTTGGCTTTAATTTTGGGATGTCATTAGCACTGAACTTCTGCGGAAGAAATTCCTTATCCACTGAGACCCCTTGTGAGATAATGCCCTGGAATCTATAATCATTGGATATTTTGCTCAAGCTTTCTTGCATGAGCTCCATTTGTTATTGCTTCACATGGTCATTGATTTGAAGAGCCATACTCTTCATCAATTCAGTTAAGTTAGCCACGTCCTTCCTAAGTTTGTTGACTTCTTCCGAAGACGCCATTATTTTCTTAGCTTTTCTTTTCCGACTAATTGGTTTGTCAAAAAGTAGTACTTGAACAAAGGTGTTGTCCTTGATTAATCTCCCTTCTCTCCTTGACCAAGTCCTGTAGAAAGGAACATCGAGGATACTTATTGTTAATTTTTTTTTACTCAAGCTCTATTAAACAAACAATAAATGGGAAAAGATCATGGAAGAAAGAGAAGAATGATAGGTATGGAGAAATCATGTAGAGAGTGAAAAGACGATGTAGATGGAGAGATATGAAAAAATTAGGAATAGAATGTACCCCCAACTCAAATGACGGAAAAATCGACTCATGCATGAACCTAAGACATGGTCATGATGACACATACACAAAGTGTGTGCTAAGGCTAGTGAGTGTAGGTGACATGTTTGACTCGTGTCATGACTATGGGACTAGACTATGTGACTAGACTTAATTAAGGACTAAGCTAAGACTTCACGTATGTGCACTAAACTGGACAGGCTGTAGTATTTTAACCATAACTTTTTATTTGTGACTCCGAATTCAACGACACCAACGCTAAATAAAAGATAAAACTCGGGGCTACATATCCATAGGTTGTACGACTCGTAACTCTTTATAGAACTCTGACTATGACCAAAACAAGATGACGCTTGTGCAGTATATGGGAATAAAAATTCGGGTTGACTCAAAGGAACTATGACTCGATTTTAGACATATTTGTTAGGTTAAATTAATTAATCAATTAATTAAATTAAGAAAATTCCTTTAGTCCTTGGTTAGTTTATTTAAGCATATTCATAATTACAAGTCAAACCATACGGTTAGTTTAACCACATGTAGGTTATGCACAAGAAAATAATGCACAAGTAGTCAAGTAGTCACAACATGATGCAATGAGTTTGCAACCTAACCATGGCTCTAGTTCTCTAAAGTTCAGGATATGGGTTAGTCAAAAAGGGTCCATGGTTATGAGTCTGAATGCACCGCGCGAAAGCCTTACCTTGGAAAGGTTGGCACAAGTGGATGGGACCCCGTGAGCTAAACTCGCTTCCATGGTTTGGTGAATTCACAAACTCGGATGTACCCGTCGTTGCCAGGAGCGTTCTATTAGGTAGATGGCGCGTGAATTCTTAGAGGGTTATGGCCATATGTAAAACACATACGGGTTTTAGAAAAAAGGGAAAAACTCAATTAGGAAGTAAAACCGAGCAAACAGTACTAGAAAACTAGTCGAAACAAGAAGGTAGATTTCTGGCTCGGTATTGGAAGAATTCGGCGCGAGAAAACAGCGTCTGTCGCCAGACGATGCCTCCGTCGCCAGACGACAAGTACTGTCGCCAGGAGACAGAGCCATTGCTCGGCGCTGACTCTGGTTTCTCACCCGCTAATTCCTACATGCCTCGGCAGCTTTCTGTTCTTGAATTTTCCAGCTTTTTTCGTAGCGTTATTTCTACTTTAGTTGTGAAAGATATCTCCCTAATTTCCTACGTGTAAAAATCCTATGTTTTTGACGCATTACGGATGGTCTTTCCAATGCGAACCTTTTTATGCTTATGCCAATAGTGTTAATCAAATTTACGCTCATGAAATACTTAGAACTTTTCGATTCTCATCCACTCATTCTAAATTATTGCCAAATAAATTTTAGGAATTAAAATAGAAATCCTCCCCAGTGGAGTCGCCAAAAAACTGTAGGAAATATTCCAAGCATCCCACACTTGAGCCCCACTGTGATCATACACTTAAGCAAGGTGGCGTCCAAAGGGAAGGAAGCTAGAGCAAAAGAGTCGCCAACATGTTTTAGGAAATTGTAAACCGTTCACAGGGTGAAGGTTACACCCCTTAACGACCCAGGAGATTGTTCACTCCAATAGGTCTAGAACCATGACTGGAAGTTCGGGGATGAACGTACAAATCCAACCTAAAAGAGATTGAACCTGCCCTAAAAATAGGCCTCTACTTTATTCTTCTCATATTCATGTGCGCTTTCTGACTAACATACAATCATTAGATTAACCCTAAACCTGTTTAATCTATGTTGGTTGAATATTAATGCACAAATAAACTATTATTGGCGATCACTTGAATTTTAATCATATTAGCCTAAACAAGATTATTAATTATATTATTAAGCGTGATTACAAGTACAAATTCCCTTTAATCCTGCAAGAGAGGGCGTGATCAAGCAATAACAATAATAATATATATCAAGCAACATAATAATCACAATCATAATCATAATCTTAATCTCAAAGCATAATAATATTAGCAAGATCCTAGGCATGATACTAACAAGATTAATAACAAATCCTAGCATGTCTCTAAACAATAAAGATCAATTAGCCCTAACATGACACGAACATGATATTAGGAATGAAATAGGAAGCATCATAATAATACACATGATATTAGAAATTTTAGTTATTACCCTAAACATGATACTAGGAAGCAATATAACATCCTAACAAGATACTAGGAATCAACAAAATAATTTAAGCATGATTTCTATATCAAAAGATCAATAAAACAATTAAAGTACTTACTTCGATGCCTCGTACCTCTTTCTAATAACAAAATACACACGTTAGTAACTTCAAGGAAAATATAAAATCAAACTATTAATTTAAATAATTGAAATTGGGATTTGGGACCAAACCCTCAAAAATATTAAACCTTTCACGTCTAGGGCGAAGGCAACTTCGAACTTGGCTAGGTGTGTCTAGAACTAATGTATGTGAAATTTTGTAAGAAGGAAGGTTTAGACAAAGAATAGAGAGAGTAGGAAAGCTTCTAGATTTTTTAGAGAAAGAATAGAGAGAGATAATTGTTGTGAATGATTGTTGATAATTGATTAATGAAAACGGAGGAGATACGACCCCTATTTATATAAAAAATAGCTCGGGATACGATAGAAAACAGTTCAAGTCCCATCCGGAATAAAATACCTCCTATCGTCAACGACAGGAGTTAGTGCCAGACGACAGGAGTAGCGCCAGCCGACAGCTGCCAGCGTCAGGCGACAGTTTTATCGTCTCGCGCTAAGTCAATATTAAAACGCGCTTTGTACGTGGAATCATCTTCTTAATACGATTAAGCAGCTAATTCCGCATTAAGCAAATTAAAATCATATATGTGCCAAATCACATATTTTATTCAAATAAAACTCTTTAAAATATAATTATCACTCCTAATCCTATTAGAATTTAAAAGGAACCTTCTAAATATTCTAGAAGATTAAATCAATCCTAATAACTTTAGGAATAATAATTAATAGGCCCTCCTCTAGATCATTGGACCGCATATAAAAATCATTTCGGGCCCAATTTAATTTAATCCATAACTTCCTCATTATTCATCGGAATTGGGCTTATAATATATCGTTGGAAAGCACTTTTCAAACCTAAACCAACTACACTATTATTGGACCCTCATCATGGACCAAATTAAATTGGACTTGCTATTTTCATAAACAGAGTAAGAAAAAAATATTTTCCAAAACAAAAAGGGAGATATTTTAATAATAAAAAAAACATCCACATCACTAGAATTTTCACACTTTCACTTCGTTCGATAATCAAATGACGTGAAAGGTATTCATCACTGGGTTTGGTTTTGGGGAGACACATTTGGGTGTCTACAAGTATCATTCCCAATACCTCTATGATAAGCACAATAGGCATTGCCATCCCATTGAGAGTTTATTTTTTCCAGAGAAGTGGGTGGCGTTGGCCCTGTTGGTGCGAGCAATCCTTTTTAATTTAATTTTTCTAGTAACTCTTTATAGCTCACAGAAAATTTCGTAAATCTTCTTACTCTTCACCATTTTCTTCGAGGGTCATTATTATGATATTGACATGTGCTATTATATTGCGTGGAAGTCGCAAATACATCAATAGAGGATAAAGTGTTATCATTCCCCTTCTTGTAGTTGTTCTTAGGTTGATGATGATGAGGCTTATTTGCCTTTTCTTTAGCGAGATCATCTTCAATCCTAGTAGCCACAGAATAGACCTTTTGAAAAGTGTCTAAACCAAGGTTGCGTAGATGTTTGTTGTACTTTTCATGACAATTGTCAATGAAATTTTGTACCAAATAGAGTTCAGGTGGCCTTTGGGCAAGGTGCGGCTCCTTTTCTCGCCATCTACCATAGAAAACATGGAAACCTTCATCGTCACCTTGCTTAAGCATTTCAAGTTCACGCAAAGTTGATTTAAACTCTACGTTACTCTCATATTGGGTAATGAAAGCCGAAACTACATCTTCCCATGCCGTTTTGAACTTAGCATCTAGCCCATAGTACCACTCTCTCGCGGCTAGGTCTAGAGATAAAGGGAAAGTCAAAGCATAAACCTTAGGATCAACTCTCTTTAAAGCCATGGTGCCAGTAAAACTTGTTAAATGATTTTTTGGATTATTGGTCACCTTGAATATTGGCAAGTCCGTAGCTACGAACTTTTCTGGTAAAGTGAGTCCTGTAGGAGAAGCAAACTTCTCTGCGTCAAAGTACTTGTTCCCCATTGTGGAACGAAGAACAAGCTTCTCCAACGACTTTTCTTTGAAGGATAGTTCCTCCTTCTTTTGTTGCAAAGCCAAAGCTTTGGCATTTTTCTTTTCAGCTTTTTCAAGTTTCTTAATTCTTTTCTCCTCGACTTCTTGAGCTCTTTCTTCTCTCAAGCGAACAATCTCTTCTTAGAGTTGCTCTTTGGGAAACATCGTTGTTGGACTAGAGTTAGTTGTTGAGGGAAGGTGGTTTAAAAGGGGTGAATTGTTTGATGGTAAATGTAGAATGCGAGTGCCCGGGAGTCTTCGTTCCCAAGCTTGGAAACCAGCCCTAAAAGAAGTACGAAAGGATAAGTAAATCGATACGCTTGTTTTGGAGACAAAAGAAGAAGAAGGGAAAAAAGAAAAGACGCAAGATGCATTTGAATGGATAACATCACCTTTAAAAAATTCATTAATAATGATATTGTTTGAACAAGTCAATTGTTCTTGAAGAATCAAAAGGACTTGTAACAGCAGGCGTGCACATCCCTAACTCTTGCGCTGGTGGTGGTTGCGCAACTAAATAAGTTGCGCGCGCAACTGAATGAGTTGCGCGCGCAACCTGCTCATGCGATTTTTTTTTCGAGCAGTTTTTTTTTGTTTGTATCTCATCTTTTTTTTCGATTTTTTTTTTGTTACCCTTCGAATACGACTCAAAACTACGAAGGGATAACTTCGTAGTTGGGAACCTAAACCAAACTAAAAGAAAAAGTTATCCTAAGCACGTCCCACATAGCCATGTAATCATATAAGCATACAATAAGCCAAGGTTCACACAATGCCTTTCTAAGGTCGCAAGCTTGGGTGTCCAAAGGTACCATATTTTAAGGAACGATGCACAATTCAATCACTCAACGTGTTGACTCATGACATAGCCCTCCCAATATTTTGTTGGCGATATGGGTGGGATGATTGTTATTGATTTTGGGATAGAAGCCTGCGTTGGAAACCCCTAGTCAATGAACCAATCCCCAAGGGTTATATTGTGTTATGATTATGCATGGTGCAATGTTGCTTGTTTTGTTTTTACTTTTGCAAAAAAGGAAGATATTATATGTTCAAGTCTCGCTCTCTAACTAGAGATTATCCAAACAACCCATAGGCAAACTAGTGTTGGAAACCTTGGACCATAACTAAAAATTAATCTTGTAACCTCTAAGTCCCTAGTGGAGTCGCCACTGTAAGGAGGGTGTGCCCATCGTAGGGGATCCTTCTCCTTAAATGTCCAAGGTCCTTTAAAATCCTAGGAATTTACACTTGTTAAGGTGTATTAGGATTTGAATTCCTAACTGTTTAGGGGACCTTGAATTAGAATTGATCTTATTATCATCACGCTTTTTTATAAGAAACAAATAGAAGTCGCCAATGAGTTTTAGGAAAACTCATAAACATCGTTCATGTCTTTCTTCCAAGTAGAGTTTAAGGGATATTTAGCACAAATCGTAAGTTTACCCATGCCCAAATTGGTCTACATGAACCAGAAATGAGTTCGGGAGCGAGGGTACCAAGATAACGTTCCCTTTAGGGGGGAATCGCTATCCCTAGCCCTAGTACGGCCTCAACTAGCTCTTCCTTTTTCACAATTTCATCACCAATTAATATATGCAATGTGATACCTAAAAAATAAGTTAGTTGATTTTATTTACACGCGTCAATCATGTAGGAATTACATTGCAAAAGTCGTTATTCTTGTTTAATTAATATTCGTGAAAGAACAATAAATAAACAAGATTCGTCTTGGCTTAAGTGATCAATCAACAATAAATTTATTCAATTCTATTCTTTGTTTAACGTAAGATACTATGTGGAATTAATTAATTAAAAGTTCGTTTAAAGTGATCAAACAACACCAATTAATTAATTAAAAGTTATTTAAACAAGAAAATAAAGGTGATTGATCTAAGTACTCGGGAATTTACCTCTTCTCCTTGCTAGATCTTTGTTTAGAGCACTTATGGACTCCTTATTGTTTGAGAACCTCCACCGTAGTAACAAGTATTGAGGGGTGAGTGTTTAGGATAAGAGGGTTTGATAGTTCACAAGTTCACAAAGTTTCTACCAGAGTTTTAGGTTAATTTCTGTCTGTTTGAGCCCCGTATTAAGCCTCTATTTATAGGGAATGGATGCGTTTAGGGTTTTGAACGTTCTGCCGCAGTAGGTGTCGCGCACATCTGAATGGGTTGCGCGCGACATCCCAGCGCAAATGCGCTGCTATGGGCAGCACATCTGATTGTCTTGCGCGCCGTATTATGGTAAGATTCGATTATATATTTTTATGAAATTCTAAACCCTTCTGCAAGAGCATCATTAGCAGTTGCGCTGGGTGTCATGCGCAACTGATTAAGTTGTGTGCGCCAGACCAGCGCAACTCATTGAGATGATTGCGGATTTCTCTGTGGCAACATTGATTTTTAACTTAGGTGCCTCTAAATCCATCATAATTAAGTTTGAACCTCGGGCTTAAGCCTAATTATGTTATTTTGGACCTTAATTCATTTTATTTTGGGTTAGGCTAGTCATTTTCATTCTTGTGATTTAATCAGTTGTCCATAAGCATTCTTCACGTTGACCCAACACAAATATGATTTTATTTATCGTCATAGCACTTCCTGTTGGGACAGGAGGTCGAAAGTAGATGTCTACAACCTCTCTATCTTTATTTTTCTTCTTCTACTTTTTATTCTTATTTTCTTGATTTTTCTTTTGATTCTTTTACTTTTTCTTTTTCCCCTTCTTCTAAGCATAAAGTCTCCTTGTACTTTGTGTTTTCTTGTCATATGAGCATTGGGTATGCTCTATTTCTTAATATGTTTGCCGGTGCATTTTACAGCTTTTGCATTCCTTGTCGGGTTATTTACTAGATTGGTCATGCTTGGACGTTAAGCAAACCTTTCTCGGGAAGTAACCCGTGTTTTATTGCTTTCTTTTTCTTTCTTTTACGTTTCTTATTTTTGTTTATTTTCTTGTCTATGTGTATAGGTACTTGATGCATATACTCATGTGCAAGGATTTTGGAGTCAGAACCTTGAGAAGAAGCACACCAATGATTTCGTGCATTTGGAAAAGCACCACAGACGAGAAATTAGATGAAAATTTGAACAATGTGCTCAATTGTGGGTTTCAACACCCACTTCACATTTGGTTTACTCTTTCCTTCTTCCCTTATCTTAGATTTGGTTTGTTATATGCATGTGGATTGAATGAATTATGATTTGTTGTGCGGATGTGGTTTCCTTCTTCCCCTCCCTCCCACCCTTTGTGCCTTTATTTTGAGCATTGTGATTCTAGCTTGGGGGAGTAGCTATTCGCTAGCTTAAGGGGGGAGGGGTTATCCATATCTCTTGGTGGTTTCTTAATACATAGTCTCTTGATTGCTTGCATTGATTTATTTCTCCCATACTTGCCAAAGTCTATTATTGAGATTGGTTTTCAATGTTTGGATGGCCATGAGTGCCTTATTGAGTTGACTTTTGGTGTATGTAGTTTTGATTGATCATTCTTTCTTCTTGCATAATTGTATATGTGTTCATGAGTATTGTTGTTTTTGTGAATATTCGTGTGTATAGTGTCTTTCCATGGCATTCGGGGAAAGGTTTCAAAATATTTTGTTTCAATCTTGGACATATTTGGGCTTTAGCACCTAGAATACTCTTTTTCCTAGTTGTTAGAGGTTTTCTTGCACTTGGATGTTGGGGTTGGTTCACACATATAACATTACCAAGGTAGTAGAATTTTAGGGCTATGAGACCTTAGCTCACTTGGTTTGTGGTAAAATGGTTGTTTCTCTTTAGCTAGTTAAAGCTATAAAGGTGATTTTAACTATTCCACTACGGTCATTCTTGCGAGGATGTATCTATATTGTTCTAGCCTTCTACGTTTCTTGCATGTGTGGTGTTTGGATCCTTGGAATTGCTAGCTCATATCGAGAATTTGGCTTGATTCTACCCGAGATCGATACCGAACCAACCTAGGGGAAGACGAAGGCAATTAGGATTTTTGTTTTGTTTTATTATTTTCTATTCTTTTTTTTCTTTTGCATTTGCTCAATTATTACCCCAATTTGAGCCCTTTTTCCCTTATTTGGCATAACCATAATACAAACCAATGGACCTTTTCTTTATTTTCACCTTTATTAGTTTTTGTGAAGCATTCTTAGGATTTGATTTGTATGTTTGGTAAATGAAAGTGAGAAAAAGAATGAAAAAGGAGTGAAAAATTGAAATTTGGTACTCGTGATTATCTTTGTTATGGTGAATAGTTTGAGCAAAAGAGAAGAAAAGAAAGGAAAAGAAAGAAAAAGCCGCTCAAAGTTAAAAGAGGCGAGAGCAAAGAATAAAAAGAAATGAAAAAAAAGGAAGAAAAATATTGAGAAAATACAAAAATAATTGTTGCTTGGTTGAAAAAGAATAAGCTTGGGGGAGAAGTTGCTTTGTGATCTACTACTAGAATTTTTTGATTTGAAAGATGGTAGTTTATTGAGTTTGAATTGAGGAATGATCAACCTTGCTTCACTTCTAAGTTCACCACAAATTTCCAAATTTATTTCCATACCCTTTACCCTAGCTTAAACGTTTCAACCCTTTTAAATACCTTTTGACCTTAGTGAGGTTTAGTTACTAACGGTGGAGGGTAATCAAGACAAGCCTATTAAGCGAGCTATCGATGCCAAGATATCGGGTAGCCTAAATGTTTTTCATTGTTTATTTCTTCCGGTTCCTTTGAGGAATCTCGAGATATCACCTTAAAAGTGGATGCAAAACTAGTTAAGACGCGGAAGTTTGTTTGGAGACAAGGAGGAGTGTAAGTCCCTCTAAGTTTTCTACCCTTTGCATGCTTTATGTGTGTACCAACCTTAGCTATTCTTTTGCTTGGCTACCTTTAATGTCTGGAAAGGATTGTATTCTTGTGCACTTAGCCCGATGTTTGTGTTTGGTTTGAAATATCAAAACTTGAGTTTTCTTGATTTCACCTTTGCCTTGAATGTTATGTATTTCCATGAGTTGTGGGTTAAACCTCTTAGGAAACCCTTACGAGAGCTTACTCGTCCTCTTCGGCGACATAGGGGTTTAAAGGGCTTGATGCATACGCTAAATGTATCTGTGGTTCCTACGATAATGAGTTAGTGTGTATTCTTTCTCTTTTTGCTTTCTTTGTTTGAATAAGTGTGTCATCTTCCCTTATGTTTGGTTCTTGTTTTGCTCGAGGACGAGCAAAAACTTAGTTTGGGGGAATTTGATGAGTGATATTTATGTCACTCTTAGGGAGTAGTTTTAGAGTCGTTTTAATGTTTATTTATGTCACTCTTAAGGAGTAGTTTTAGAGTCGTTTTAATGTTTATTTTGTCTTATTTTCTCGTGTTTTCCCTTAAATAAGTCTCTACTTTATTTAGTGGTTTTGGTGCGTTTTAGGTTTAATTGGTGGATTTTATTAGTTTTAGTTTATTTTCGTATTTTATTTATTTTGGATTTATTTTATTTCGTTCTTTATTTTTCCTTGAAAGTATTCTAATTTGCTTTTATTTATTTTAATCAGCTTTGAGTCTATTTCATAGTTTAATATATTTGTGTTTTATTTAATTTTTCTAATTTTAATTTTATTTCTCTTACTTTCTATTTTACTTTATTTATTTCTATTTTATTTATTTTATTTTATTTGTCTCGATATTACCCTCGAGTTTGTTTTTGTATAGGTTCGAGTTCAAGGTCCAAACCGAGCCTTTTTTATTGCCACCCAACACCGAGCAGATGCTACGCCCTCTCACTCACGTAACAAAACAAATCAGTCTAAACAATCACCACCGCACTGCCGCCTTTCCACTCCTTCACTGCTCCCCTGCTCTAATTCACACCCACACTTCAGCCACTCATCACCTCCCGCACACCAAGCAGCAAACCCCGCAGCATTCAGAATCACACCACCAAAATCAGCCACGCAAACGACCAACTCCCACCAGCTCTTACCACTGGCAACACCTCTCCAAACACCAGCCCACAATTGCAACATTAGAGCAGCCACCACTCCCTTAAATGCAGCAACACCGCAATTCGCCTAACCGCAACAGCTACACCAACAGAGCAGCGACGCATCTCCACCAATACCGCGTACCCCTCCCTGCTGCCACCATACAAACTGCAAGACCAGCCACACCAGCAGCAATTGCGCAAAATTCCGGCCAGCAGCAAACTCCTCTAGCAATTATCAAAGCAAATTTATTTCGGCATTTTCGATCCAATTTTGATTGGAATTATTCGTGGGCACATATCCCTGTGAGAAGGCGCACAATTGGAGTCCAAAAATCAGAATCGAGGTAGGAACTATGTGCAGCCTTTTGGGCGACGTCTTTGCGGGCGGGCATATCTGGGTTCAATTTGAACCAATTCACGAGCCTCGCACGTGATTATTAATGGAGATCGAGCGGTCTTGATTTGATGCTCGATCATAGACGATGATGATGAACGGTGGCGATTTGATGATGATGATTAGTGATGGAGTTTGATGGTGAGTGACGCAGGGGATTATTTCCCCATTTTTAGAGCAGCCAAATTTTCGAAGAAGAAGAAAGCTGACGGTTTGGGGGGATTTGGGGATTTATTGTTTTTATTTCATTTTTTTTTTAAACTTATTTTTCTATTCCCTTTTATTTTTTTTTTATTTCTTTTTCTTTTCTTTCTTTATTTATATTTTTCTTTCTTTATTGTTTTGCTTCTTTTATTTTTCTTATTTTTATTAGCTTTGTATAAATACCCATTTTTGGGTAATTACTAAAGAGGAACTATTATTCTATTCTCTTAATTAGTTTTAGGAGAGCTTCTCTCTCTAGTTTTAGGGTTTAGGGAGGATTAACCTCCATAGTTAGGGTTTTAGAGAGAGAAAGTGAGAGATCTTCAATGGTGGTAATTGGAGCTTGAAGATTCAACTTATGACAATTGTTTTGGAGATCTCTTTATTAAATTAATGAAAATTTCTAATTTCCTCTCCTTTATTTTATTTGTTTTCCTATGATTATTGTTTCAGTTGTTAGTATTGCTTGTTAATCATGTTGATGCTTGGTTATTTATTAACTAATCTTGTTGTTGGCATGATTAGTGAGTAATTTTCCCGTTAAGGGGATAGTTGTGGTTTAGTTGGATCTTGAGCCTGTTTTAGGGTTTGGATTGATTAGTTTGTGATTAAAGTCTTTATATGCTTGATGTTCTTCAATCTACTTGCAAAATGCATGTTGTTAGTCGATTGGGGGTGAATTATTGCTTGATGATGTGATAGCGGACTTAGCAAGATTCATTTGTATCGATTGTTATTTGATTGCACCTCCTAGTATATGGTTCTAATGTGACAACATAGAGGCTATGTTAGGAGAAGCCAATTGAACCCAACAAATGGCTAGATTGGATCCCTTACATCGATATTCGAGCATTTTAGTTCATGATTAATTTAACTTTTATGCCTTTGTTATGCTTGAGTGGATTCTATATCTAAACCGTTTCTCTTAGTGTTTTATTTCTTGTTTTAGCATCTTTAGACTTTAGTTTACTTATCTCCTAATCTAGACTTGCTTAGTTGTTGATAACATTTGGTATTGTTTATTCGTTCCCTGTGGTTCGACCCCTATGCTTGCCTTATACTCTTATTAGGTTTGTTTAGGTTGTATAAATTGTATTTGATATAGAGATAGACATTTGACGACGTGTTTATTCCCTTGTCAGGCACCTAAAAAGATTTTGAGGAGGTTTTGCCTTCTTCTTCTTCTTCTTATTTTCTTGATTTGTCTTCTTTCTTTTGATATCTCCCTCCTCACTTGCGTGCAATAATCTTGTTGCACGTTCTCCTCCCGTCATTTGCCTACCGTTTATCTCATGAAATGTGTAGTACTGCATTTGACAAGCTCTTGCGTTCGTTGCAATATTATTTTATTAGAGCGGTCATGCTTAGACCTTAAGCAGGCCCTTCTCGAGAAGCAACCCTTGTTTTATTGCTTTCATTTTCTTTTCTTTTTAGTATAGATTTTATCTCATGGAAATGTTTGTGTGCCCCTTGCTAGGTACATGACTTGATATACTCTTTTGCATTGGTATTGGATCAAGAATCAATGAAGTTTGACTCCTCTTTCCTAGCATATGCATATGAGGCATGGCTTTGGACGAAATTGGCTTTGAAAGGTTAAATTGGGTCATTTGCGGGTATTTACACCTAGTTATATCCGGTAATATGTTTCTTTACTCTACCTCTAATGGTTGGTGACTTGGTGGACATGTGTTGGTTTGTTGGATTGATTTCTTTCTTTTCCCCTCCCATGACTTCTTTGGTTTATGTTTGAGCATGTTGTCTCATTCAAGCTTGGGGGAGGGTATTCTCTCATGTTTGATGGGATGTTGATTCATGTATGCCATGCACTTGAGTATTTGCATTTCCATGTCTTTTCTTATTTGTTTGAAAAAAAGTCCAAAAAGCTTTTTGTTTACTTTCAAGGTAATTTTGGCAAATTGTGTTTTGGTAGTTGTTATTTTGGACATTCTACTTTGGAACTTGTATCCTTGAATGTTTTTCTTCCTAAGTTGTGAATGTGTGCACGGTTTGAGAGTGTCATTGGTTGACTCTAGGATATTATATGCTAAGGTAGCCAGTTTAAGAACTTTTGGGGTCCATGAAGCCTTAGATCACGGGAAAGTGGTAAGATGGGGTTGCTCTCTATAGTGGATCTGAAACCCTTGGTTGGTATTTGCTTGGTCATAGTCCCTAGTGAGGTTACCTTGTTCTAGCCTTCATCACCTTGTTGAGCGGCACTTTAGGATCCTTAGCTATGCATGTCTTAATCCTCGGTTTGACCTCTGGCCTCCCGAGACCATGACCGAGCCACTTTAGGGGAGGACAAGGGCATTGTTCATATTGTTTATCTTTTTTTTTGTTTTGTTACAAAATTTAGTTTTCTATTTTGCATTTGCCTATCTTACTAACCTTTTGAGCCTACTCCTTTTCTTGATTATAAGCCACATTACAAGTCTAATGACCTTTTGTTTCCCTAACCCTTAGTTTGGTGAAGCATTTTGGTTTGAGAGTTTGTTTTGTGTTGTGATGATTTTAATGAAAATTAGAAAGTATTATGCTCTTTGGATCAAGTAAGAAAGTAATTTGTTTATATTGTGTGTAATAAAGCAAATGCATTTAAGGAAAAGGTCGTCCATAGTTAAAAAAAGGCAAGGACACCAAATAAGAGAAAAAAAAAGAAGAAAAAAAGAAAAAAGTAAAAAGAAAAAAAAAATAGGAAAAGAAACAAAAACAACAAAAATAGTTTAGTTGGTTTCGTTTTCTTCCCTATTTCAAGCATTGAGGACAATGTTTCGCTCAAGCTTGAGGGGAGCGTTCTTCGTTTTTGTATATATTGTGTGTTGGTGTTGAATAATCTTGGAGGAGATGACATTATTGGTATTTTTGTTTGATGTTTGGTGACTTCTTGAGTTTGTTTTTGAGAGTTGGCCGCTCTTTTGCTTCACTTAGGAATTATCACCAAAATTTTCAAATTTTTGCCCCGCCTTGACCCTTAGCCATACGTTACAACCAATAAAAGACCCTTAGACCCTTGCACGTTGAGTCAACATCAGTGCAAGGAGATAGTTTTCAACCCTATGGATAGAGTGTGCATGGCTAAGACGTCGGCATTACATTCTCAAAGTTTGTCATTTCTTTATTCTTTTCCGATTCCTTCGAGGAATCATGTGAAGCTAGCTTAAGGGTTGATTTGAAACTAGTTGAGAGAATCTACTTAACTGCTTAAATATTTATTGCTTAAGGAACTTTGTGGATTCTCTTCTCAATTATTCAATGAGCGTTTCTGACTTTCTCTTACCTTTATTGCTTTCATTAATTCTTGTTTTTGCTTAATTCTTTGTAGATTTGAGAAGTTAATTAGATTACTTGTTTGATTCTTGTTTTATTTCATGTTTTACCTTTTGTTCTAGGGAACTTGATGAGGGTTATGTTGATGAATTGAATGATCGATTGTGATTTGTGTGCAATTGATTTTTGATTACTGTGTACGGATGATGCTTATATGGATTAGAATCTTTCTAGCTAATTATTTATATGTTCTTAATTGTGCTTTCAATCAATTGTGCGGAAGTGAGTTGGTTGAAAGTATAGATTCTTCCATTCCTATGCTAGGTTAGTTGCACGGGAATGAATTAACTTAGTAGGATAATTAGCATGCTTAATTGAGCGGGAGTGAGTTGAGTGTGTTAATCGTTCCTAATTGAGATCATTTTCATCTAATTGCAATTTTGTTGTTGAATGCATTGATGTAATTTGATTCCACTTTCCCTAGTTTTCGTTGTTTGTTCTAAGTAGTGTTTTAGTTGTACGTCTCTCTATATCACGACCATCCTACTAGTTTAATTAGCATAAATTGATACACTTATCTTCGTGGTTCGACCCTATACTTGCCACTAACTAGCTTGGTGTAAGTTTAGGTTTATAAATATCTAATTTGATTAGGGTAGTAGCCCAATGACCTACTTTCCCACGATCAAAGAGAAATTAACTATCACAACTGTTTTAGGTATTTTTGTCTTGCCACGTGGACCTCTTACAGCTTGACACGTGTCACTCTTGGAGGGGTTCCAAATGGACCAACCAGGGTACGATACGTGGCAGGCAGATACCCCATTAGGGAAATGGCGGCCTTCAAGGCCTATTTCTCGAGGCTGGCGCAAAATAGTGCAGCCCATGTCCCTAGGTTTCCAAACCTTAGGACAAGGGCACAAACTTCTAGGACCCTATAAATAGGGAGATTCCCCCATTATTAGGGCAACGTTCAATCATTATATCATTTAATACTCTAGAAAACAGAGAGACACCTGATCTCGGAAACCGAGAATATATTTACTTTCCGCACCTTTTTACTCCGAACCTAGAATAACTTGAATGTCGGAGGCTAAACTTCGAACAACCGGAGCTTCCGTTGTTTTGCAGGTACACACGGCTTAGAAACCAGTCTTAGTGTTGTAACTCTCCCAAAGGACACGGAAAACCCCAAAACATTTTGCGGCTTCTGTGGGGAGATTACTTTTAAGATGGTTCAAGAGTCGGTACCGCCTCTTGAGCCAAACCGGCATACGTCCGATGGGGAGGTCCATTCGGACCATGATATAGAAGACAACGTTGAAGTCGAAACATATGTAGCCTCTGATGGGTCACTTATAACCAGGCGTATCCTTCCTATGGACAACCTGGAATGGGGTAATAGCCAAGCAAGTCCTACCTAATCCTCTAGACAACCGACTAGGGAAACTTAGGTTGCAAGAGGGACAACTCTTGTCACCAGAGACAAACTAATGAAATTCATGACTAGTTTCAAGGGGGAGATCAAGGACATGATCAACAAGAGCACAACTGGCTCTAGCAAGGGTCAGCCGGCCAAAAAATCTCCTTATGCTGAGAGGAGAAAGTTAGTCATGGACCGACAGCCTAATCCACACCCTAAAACTAAGGAGAAGGCGGGGACCTTGATTGACTGATCAAAGGTTATCCTGCCCCAAATGGGCACGAGGAAAGTCATCCGGCATGTCCAGCCGGATGGTAGTAAAAAGTCATTCTTTGATGCCTGACACACCATTAAGCGAAAAAGAAACCAGAAGCTGTCTAAGTCAGCTTCGACGTTGAGCTTTCCAAACAGCTTCAAGAATACCTCGGAAAGGTATTCCTAGTCAGTAAATGAGAACTTGACACGTGGCCCGTTCGTTTATACAGTTCCTCAAATGATTGGTTCAGTTTCGTATGTGCCTCAAATGCCATACGGGCAATATGCCCAACCCCACATGCAGCTAGTCCTCTTCGGAGGTCAGGCGACATTGAATGTCCAACCCCTAGACTGGCAGCTTCGTTTGCTAAAACTTGGTGAACAACCCTCTGCATTCACCAAGGAGATAACCGAGACTACACAACAGGCCAATGTTAAGAATATCTTGGTTGGTACCTATGATGGTACCACCAATCCTAAAGACCACCTCATGGCTTACACCAACCTCATGTACTTACAAGGGTTGGATGATGCCAGCTAGTGTAGGTGCTTCCTAGCTACATTGAAGGGCATTGCCCAATAATGGTTTGGCAACTTATCGGTTGGATGTATCTATAGCTTCAAGAGGCTTGCTTTCTTGTTTGCTTCCAACTTCTCAATGAACATCCCTGCCAAGAAAACAAGTTTCAACTTGAGTACCATCCGGTAGGAAGAGAGAAAAGGGCTTTGCTCCTAAGTCAAGCGGTTCAATCTAGTGAGAATTTAGATTTAATGACTGTCTCACGAGGTTGCATAGAGAGACTTCTTCAAGGGTCAGAAAGACGGTTCAACTTTTAAGTTCGACCTCGTCACAAAAAGAGTCTTCACTCTCCAAGAAGCGTTGATGGAGGCGGAAGTCTATACACAGGTAACCGATCTCTTTTCGCCCAGTAATTAGTTAGACTCCAAGAAGTTTGACAAACAGAAAGAGAGTCGGCCAGCTCAGCCAGCTCATAAAGCTGAAGAGAGTAAGAAGAGAAAAGAAATCTAGGCAGTTGACGACTCTGATCAGCCGTCCCAGAAGATTAAGAAAGATTTTAAACCGTACGTCCCCAAGTACGAGTTTAATAAAGATTGCTACTCCATCCTCATGGAAATAAAAGACCGAGTGACCATAGAGAAGCCGACTGCTATGAAAGGTTCCGCCAAAAATCGGAACAAAAACAAGTGCTGCTGATTCCATGAGGACATTGGCCATGACACCAACGGCTGATATAGACTCAAGCGGCTGTTGGATCGTCTGGCTTATTAGGGGGTGTTGAAATCTTACATCCTTGGACAAACCCAGGGCAGTCTTCCAAAAAGACTTCCCAGCCTACTAGTAGTTTGGACACTAACAAAGAGTCGATCTACACAATAGCAGGCGGTTTCGCCGGAGGGGGCCCTACCATCCGGGGCGCTAAGGACCATCTGAGGAAGATGGACATCAACTTTGTTGACAAAGGTAAAGCGTCTACCAGTAAATTTCCAGAGGTCATCATCACTAAAAAGGACTAGGGCACAATTCGCCGGCCGCATGATGATCCGGTCGTCATTGAATGTAAGGTTACCAACCAGCTGGTTGGCCGGATCTTGATAGACACTAGTAGCTTGTTATAGACACCAAATTAAGTCTCCCCAAAAGCCAAACCCAGTGATGAGTACTTTTCATGTCATTGATATTGAGTAGGGTGAAATGTGAAAAAGTCTCGTGAATTTCTTTGTTTTTAATAAAAATAATTCATTTCTGTTTTCGAATATCATTCATTTCGTAACCTATTTATGAAACGTTCAGTCCTGTTTAGTTTGGTCCATGATATGGGTCCAATAATGGTGTAGTTGGATGGGAATTGAAAAGACCTTTCCAAAAATTTATTATAAGCCCAATCCGAGTTATAACGAGGAAGTTATGGCCAAAATACTAAACTAAGGCCAAACCGGATTTAACCTACAACCCAATGATTATGTGGAGGGTCCAAAGGCTTTAATCCTATTCCTAAACTAATTAGGATTAATTAGAAGCTTCTATTAGTTTCTAAAAGATCTTAATTATCCTTTTTGAAAAGATAAGATTAAAGAGTTTGATTTTTTAAGTCTTAATTCTATTAGTTTCATTTTTTAAGTCTTAATTCTATTCGAAATGAAAGATGATCAGATATTATTTTCGTGCCTCATAATTTTTATCCAAATTTTATATGGTTGGATAGATCTTGAAATTATATTTCTAAGGATATATTATAATATTAATTCTGAGCTATAACGAAAAAGATATGAAAGAAATACGAAACTCTATCCAAAACTGATACACTTCCACTATTTCGACCATATCTTTTATTCTACTAAAGATTTTAATCTTATTCTAATTTTTTTGATATTTAGACTTCGAGAGCTTTCCAACAACATATTATATGCCTTATTTGGAATTTTGGATCAAAAGATATGTTAAAAACAAAATCCGCAAAAAATTGTTCTATCGTGTCGCGATGGACCTTATCGCGCCGCGATGGCTGTGCGACAGAATTAATTTTATTACGATTCGAATTCTAACTCTTTTCTAATCATTTCTGGATGTTTTTCTCTATAAATAGGGTCGATATTCCCCGTTTTCAAATCATCAACAATCATCGTCTCTTCTCTCTCTAAAAGCCAAAGCTTATTCTTTCCCTCTCTCTCTTGATTTCTAAGCCTAGCCTTTTCAAAATACAATATTCCTCATTCACGAGACTTAGACACACCTAGCCAAGCTCGAAGGTGCCTTTGACCTAGACGTGAAAGGTTGATAATTTCTGAGGGTTTGGTCCCAAATCCCTATTTTAATTATTTAAATTAATTGTTTGATTTAATATTTTTATTGAAGAACGTGTGTATTGTTTAGATAGACAGAGATACGAGGCAACAAAGTGAGTAATTTGATTATTCTATTTTTTAGAAAGTATGTTAATATTATTTTAATTCCTAGTGTCATGTTAGGATGTTATTTATTGCTTTCTAGTATTATGTTTAGGTTGCTTCCTATTTCTTCTGTAATGTTGGGGCTAAAGCTTTGATTTTTTATTGTTTACGCTAAGATTTGTTATTAATCTTGTTAGTATCATGTCTAGGATCTTGCTAATATTATTATGCTTTGAGATTATGATGATGATGATTTGTTGTGTCAATATTATTATTTGCTTGATATTATTGTTATTGCTTGATCACGCCATCTCTTGTAGGTTTAAAGGGAATTTGTACTTGAAATCAGGCTTAATAAGATAATTAATAATTTTATTTAGGTTAATATGACATTATTTCAAGTGATCGCCAATAATAGATTTTTTCGTGCATTAATATTCAACCAACATAGATTAAACAGGTTTAAGATTAATATAATGATCGTATGTTAGTCAGAAAGCGCACATGAATATGAGAAGAACAAAGTAGAGGCCTATTTTTTAGGGCAGGTTCAATATATTTTAGGTTGGATTTGTACCTTCATCCCCGAATATCCAGTCATGGTTCAGGACCACTATGGAGTTAGCGATCTCATGGATTGTGTAGGGGTGTAACCTTCACCCTGTGAACGGTTTACAAGTTCCTAAAACTTGTTGGCGACTCTTTTGCTCTAGCTTCCTTCACTTTAGACGCCACTATACTTAATTGTATGATCACAGTGGGGCTCAAGTATGGGATGCTTGAAATATTCCCTATAGTTTTTTGGCGACTCCACTGGGGAGGATTTCTATTTTAATTCCTAAAATTTATTTTGGCAATTATTTACAATGAGTGGATAAGACTCGAAAAGTTCTAATTTTTCATGTACGCTATTTTTTGATTGACATTATTGGCATAAACATAAAAAAGGTCCGCATTGGAAAGACCATCCATAATGCGTCAAAAACATAGGTTTTTCACATGTAGGATATTGGGGAAATATCTTTCACAAGTAGAATCGAAAAAAACAGTGCGAAAACTGGAAAATTCTAAGAACACAAAGAGCTGCTGAGGCATGTAGGAACTAGCGCTGAGAAAACAGTGCCCATCGCAGTGCGATGGCTCTGTTGTGGCGCGAAAGCAAAATCGCGGTGCAACAGGGCTATCGTCTCGCGATGGTCCTTGCTGTCGCACGCTACGTTCTTCCAATACTGAGCAAGAAATCTTCCTTATTGCTTTAACTGGTTCTAGTACTGTTTGCTCGGTTTTACTTCCTGATTGAGTTTTTCTCACTTTTCTGAACTCATACGTGTTCTACATATGGCCATAACCCTCTGGGAATCCATGCTCCATCTACCCAATCAAACGCTCATTGCAACGAAGGGTACATCCGAGTTTGTGAATTCACCAAACCATGGAAACAAGTTTAACTTGTGGGGTCCCATCCCTACGCGCCAACCCTTCCAAAGGTAAGGCTTCCGCGTGATGCATCTGGACTCATAACCATGGACTCTCTTTGACTAACCCTTATCCTTGAACTTTAGAGAACTAGAGCCATGGTTAGGTTGCAAACTCATTGCATCATATTGTGCTTACTTGACTACTTGTGCATTACTTGCTTGTGCATACTTACATGTGATTAAACTAACCGTTTAGTTTGACTTGTGATTATAAATATGCTTAAATAAGTTAACCAATGACTAAAGGAACTTTCTTAATTAATTGATTAATTAATTTGAACCAATAAACATGTCTAAAATCGAGTCATAGTTCCTTTGAGTCAACCTGGATTTTTATTCCCGTATACTACACAAGTATCAATTTGTTTTGGTCATAACAAGAGTTCTAGAAAGAATTACGAGTTGTATAACCTAAGATATGTAGCCCTTAGTTTTATCTTTCATTTGGAGTTGGTTTCGTCCAATTCGGAGTCACAGATAAAAAGTTATGACTGAAATACTACAGCCTATCCAGTTTAGTGTATATACGTAAAGTCTTAATTTAGTCTTTGTTTGAGTCTAGTCACATAGTCTAGTCCCATGATCATGACATGAGTCTTGAACATATCACTTACACTCACAAGTATTCACACACTTTTTACATACTCTTTTCACACCATGACCATGTCTTACGTTCATGCATGAGTCGCTCTTTTCTTCATTTGAGTTGGGGGTCCACTCTATTCCTAATTTTTCCATATCTCTCCATCTACATCATCTTTCCACTCTCTACATGCTTTCTCTATGCATACCAATCCCACATTCTTCCATCATATCTTCCCATCTACGCATGTTGAATTAAGTTTGAGTCAAACAATTAACAATAAGTATCCATGACTTCCCTTTGCACAACACTTGGTCAAGGACAGAAGGGCGCTTAATCAAAGACAACACCTTCGTTCAAGTACTACTCTTCGACAAACCTATTAGACACCAGAAAAAGTTTGTACTAATGGCTTCCCAACAAGAAGTTGATGAGTTGAAGCAAAACATGAATAACCTAACTGAGATGATGAAAGCTCTCGTTCTTCAAATTAACGATCCTAGCAAGCAACGACAGCTTGAGCGCATGGAAGAAAGCCTTAAGAAAGTTTCCAACGATTATAAGTATTAAGGAATTAGCTCACAAGGGGTCTCGGTGGATAAGGAACTTCTTCCATAGAAGTTCAATGCCAACGACATTTCTAAGTTCAAGCTTACTGATAACCCTTACTTTTATTTAAGAGCTTTTGAAACAATACTGAACATTAAGGGAATTGATAAGAAAGTTTTTCATTCGTTGTTCTCATTATCTTTAGAAACCGTTTGTCAACAATGGTTTTCCTCCCTTGACAAAGAGAATATCTCTTCTTCGGACTCTATGACAAACGCTTTCATTGATAGGTACAAATGCAACATTCAAGTTGAAACAGACCATAGACAACCTGAGATGTTGAAACAAAAGGAAAAATGAAGGGTTCACCTCTTTCTTCAACAAGTGGAGGGAAACTTCTGCTAAGATGGTAGAAGTTCCTACTGAAAAGGAATCTGTAAGGATGTTCATCAAGAACCTCCAGGAGAAGTATTCAAAGCATTTAAAATACCAACACAACTTGAATACTTTCAAGGCCGTCTATAACATAGGCATTGACATTAAAGATGACCTCGCAAAACAAAAAGCTACTAACAATAGTAACAACAGTGGCTGGAAAGGAAAGAAGAACGACAATCCTTCTTCTTTCGAAAACACCTACTCTAGTAATAATGTTACTGCCTTTGACCTTAACAATGTCTTAGCCATGGATAAAAAAGGACCTAAAAAGAAACCCAAAAGAGAATTCACGCCTATCAGAATGACCTATGATGTTGCTTTCGATCGTCTCTATGATCGAGGATTAATAAAACCTATTGGTCCCACTGAAGATCCGACACTAGAAAAGTGATCTTCAAGATGGAATCCCAACTCTTATTATAAGTACCATCGAGGAAATGGTCATACCACGGATGAATGTTACAGATTTCAAAATCTCATTCAAGGTCTCATAGATGCAATCAAGATTCTGTTGCCTCTAGCTGGCAAGAAGACTAGGTGATGATAAAGCAAAAGACACAAGAAGAGCTTTAACGACAAGATTTCGTGACTTCTTTTCTTCTTTTTGATTTTCCCTTCCCTAATAAGTCTAGCATAGGCCCCTTTTGTTTTTCTTAGATTTATTCCATATGATTTTCTTTTTCCTTTAATAAAATGAGCACTTCTTTTCTTGCATATGATCATCGCATTGCATTAAAAAAATCCATGCTGGACTAAGCAAAAGGTACACTAATGATTTGAGGCACCCCTTGTAGCCATATCATATCACCTTTACCCCTTTCGAATATACAATCCGTTCTTGATACACCACTTTGAGCCTCGTCTAACGATAGACCCTTCTTTCGTCAATCCACATCTACCTAACCTTGGGATGAGATGGTGTGCAATTTGTGTAATTTTCAAAAAGACAAAAGCTTGAGTGATTTTACCTAGATCTCAAATTTTCAAAAATTCAAAAAAGCAATAAAAGTGTGCAAAAGGGCAAGTGTTCCAATATCTTTGATACGAACATATCTTTGATAAGAACACGTCTAAGATTATGTCTCTTATCGAGTGCTCGGCACCGTGCCTGAGAACCATGAATGCCAAGTGACTGATAGACCGCATGATTGGGATTGCCTACACTTATCAAAAATAAAAAAAAATGCAAAAGAAAAAAAAAGAGTAAAATATAAATAAAAAAGAGTTTAAAAGGGAGAAGCCTCAAGCATATAAATAAAAAGATTCAAAAGCAATGTTGCACACCTTGGGGGCTTATCTAGGGTCTTGAGCCTTTATCCCCTTCTTCTTCAACCTTTAGCCTAACCACGTTATAACCCTTCAAAGACCTCTTTGAGGTATACACACACTTGTGCGAGGTTGGGCTAGAGCTACGTTCGGCCTGATTCCTAATGGATACGTAGGTAACCTCACATTGGGGTCCGACCGTAATAAAAATGCATTCATTCACATTCACATTCGTACATGATCATATCAAGGGATCTCTAATGCTCATCCCTATCCACTTAGAGCTAGACTTGGGGGCTTGATCCCTACATCATTAGCCTACCCAACCTAAAAGTCACCATTATTTGGCTTTTCACAAAATATATTTCCACACACTTAGCCTTGGCAACTTAGACTTAGTGTCACTTTCACACACATCACAGATACATGACCAAATAATCCGTCCTTTAAAAACCCTTTGTCATGAAATCTTAACATAAACTTTGAAGCACGCCTTGTCATATCAAGATCACTCATTATCATCATCATCATTGCATCACGAAGTATGAAGTACTTAGCCTCCGTGCCTAAGTTACCTAAATACTTTCATCATCGAGTCAACAATTGAGATAGCCTAGGATGCTACAATCCTTGCACCATGAGATACAACGTCAACGCATACATTTGGCTAAGCTCATTCAACATGTACTGCAAACACTCAAGCACTTCACTTCTTTCTTTTCACGTCTTTCTTTTTCGGGAGAAAGTCGATACCCTCCACAAAAATGACGGAAAATTAAGTCTATGAACACGAGTCATGTACACTTTGAGTCATGTCGGGTTATCACATCGAGTCGATTTGAGTACGTTAAGTTACACATCGAGTCAAGCAAAATGTTAAGTCTTACACAATGAGTCAAGTAACACCAAACCTTGAGTCAACCTTAAGTAAATCAACTTTCAAGGTCCTTTAGCAAAATTTGATCTCTTTTGCAGGGCTTAAGAACATCTTCTTCAAATGAAAATTTTTCCAAGATTCGATTGTCATCTCAAACTGACAATGTTTCCAAGAGTGGATTGTTGAGAATCTTTTTCAACAATAATTTTTCCAAGATTGGATTGTCACCTTTGGCAATGTTTCCAAGCGTAGATTGTCGTACTCCTTCTCTATTTGGCAAGTTTTTCCAAGTTTGGATTGTCATATATTCATCAAATCTTCGATAATTTTTCCAAGATTGGATTGTCACCTCAAATTGGCAATGTTTCCAAGTGTGGATTGTCGTGCTCCTTCTCCGTTTTGCAAATTTTTCCAAAGTTTGGATTGTCATCAACTCCTTGGCAATTTTTCCGAGAATGGATTATCATACACCAAGTTCCCTATGGCAAAATTTCCCAAAGGATTGTCGTAGGTATTTATTCAACTTAATATTTCGGCAAAGGTTCCTCAAACGTGGATTGTCATTCATTTCAGTAGTGGCAAATTTTCCCGAGATGGATTGTCGGTCAACTCTTTTTTGCAAATGTTCCAAGACGCGGAATGTTGATGGTGGCAATATTCTCCTAAAAAGATTGTCTCATACCATTGCCCAATTTCCAAGGCAGATTGCTTTTAAGAGTTATGTTCCAAAATGTGGATTGTCGATTGTAGCAAGGTTCTTATGACAGATTGTTACGCAACATTGGCAACTTTTCCCAAAATTGGATTTTGGCAAATATTCCGAGATGCGGATTGTTGTTTCATCGTAGCAACATTTCCTAGGACGGATTGTTACGCGGCATTGACAACTTTCCCTAAACCAGATTGTCGCTCATAATTCAAGAGTTGTGTTGACAACTGTTCCTAAAGAAAAAGAGGATTGTCACCACCACTGAAGCACGCATTCAAGTGAAGCATCAACAAAGCTGAAGATGGTTACAAGTAGAGTTATCCTCGACTATGTTCCCTAGCTTGCGGAAGATGGTCACAAAACAGCAGAAGATTGCTATAAGCAGAGCAATCTTTGACAGTGTTCCCTAGCTTGCGAAGGACTGTCACAGCCGAAATGAAGGCAGCTACAAGCGGAGTGGTCTTCGGCAATATCCCCTGGCTTAAGAAAGGTCGTCATAAACGCAATAAATCGGTTATCCCAGAGACGTGTACTCGACGGTGCAAGATACGCGTTTCTTAACTCTTTTATCTGTTTAAACTAACGGTCGTTTGCAAGTATCGGTGTTATATGAGTGGTTGAGGATCGCAGAACGTTCTGAATCATTCTCCGTCCCTATCCCAAATTGCACTTCACTTATGTTTCTCCAACCTCAGTCAAAGTGGGGGCTTCTATAGACACCAAATTGTGTCTCCCAGAAAACCAAACCCAGTGATGAGTATTTTACACGTCGTTGATATCGAGTAGGGTGAAATGTGAAAGAGTCTCGTGAATCTCTCTGTTTTTAATGAAAATAATTCATTTCTGTTTTCGAAAATCATTCATTTCATATCCTATTTATGAAATGTCCAGTCCAGTTTAGTTTGGTCCATAATATGGGTCCAATAACAGTGTAGTTTGATGGGAATTAAAAATACCTTTCCAACGATATATTATAAGCCCAATTTCGAGTTTTAATGAGGAAGTTATGGCTAAAATACTAAACTAAGCCTAAATCGGATTTCACCTACAACCCAATGATCATGTGGAGGATCCAAAGGCTTTAAAGCCATTCCTAAACTAATTAGGATTAATTAGAAGCTTCTATTAATTTCTAAAATATCTTAATTATCCTTTTTGAAAAGATAAGATTAAAGAGTTTGAAATTGAATAAAACTTTCCTTTTTTAAGTTTTAATTCTATTCAAAATGAAAGACGTTCAAAGATGATCAGATATTATTTTTGTGCCTCATATTTTTTATCCAAATTTTATATGTTTGGATAGATCTTGAAATTATCTTTCCAATGATATATTATAATATTAATTCCGATCTATAACGAAAAAGATATGAAAGAAATACGAAACTCTACCCAAAACTGACATCCTTCCATTATTTCGACCATATATTTTGTTCTAAAAAAGATTTTAATCTGATTCGAATTGGGTTGAAAATTAGACTTTGGGAGCTTTCCAAAAACATATTATAAGCCTTACTTGAACTTCTGGATCAAAAGATATGATAAAAGCAAAATCCGTACAAAACTGTTCTATCGCGTCAGCGATGGCTTTGCAACAGAACCAATTTTATTACGATTCGAATTCTAACTCTTTTCTAATAGTTTCTGGATGTTTTTCCCTATAAACAGGATCAATATTCCTCGTTTTCAAATCATCAACAATCATCGTCTTTTCTCTCTCTAAAAGCCAAAGCTTATTCTTTCCTTCTCTCTCTTGATTTCTAAGCCTAGTCTTTTCAAAATACAATATTCCTCATTCACGAAACTTAGACACACCTAGCCAAGCTCAAAGTTTCCTTCGCCCTCGACGTGAAAGGTTGATAATTTCTGAGGGTTTGGTCCCAAATCCCTATTTCAATTATTTAAATTAATTGTTTGATTTAATATTTTTATTGAAGTTACTAACGTGTGTATTGTTTTGATAGAAAGAGATACGAGGCAACAAAATGAGTTATTTTATTGGTCTATTTTGTTGAAAGCATGTTGATATTATTTTAATTCCTAGTGTCATGTTAGGATTTTATTTATTGCTTTCTAATATCATGTTTAGGTTGCTTCCTATTTCTTTTATCATGTTAGTATCATGTAAGGCTAAAGCTTTGATTATTTATTGTTTAGTGACATGCTAGGATTTTTTATTAATCTTGTTAGTATCATGTCTAGGATCTTGCTAATATTATTATGCTTTGAGATTATGATGATCATGATTTGTTGTGTCAATATTATTATGTTGCTTGATATTATTGTTATTGCTTGATCACGCCCTCTCTTGCAGGTTTAAAGGGAATTTGTACTTGAAATCACGCTTAATAAGATAATTAATAATTTTATTTAGGCTAATGTGATTTTAATTCAAGTGATCGCCAATAATAGTTTTGTTTGTGCATTAATATTCAACCAACATAGATTAAACAGGTTTAGGATTAATATATTGATTGTATGTTAGTCAGAAAGCACACATGAATATGAGAAGAATAAACTAGAGGCCTATTTTAGGGGAGGTTCAATCTCTTTAAGGTTGGATTTTAACCTTCATCCCCAAATATCCAGTCATGGTTTCGGACCACTATGGAGTTAGCGATCTCATGGATCGTGAAGGGGTGTAACCTTCACCTTGTGAACGGTTTACATTCCCTACAGTCGTCTGACATCATTAGCTACAAGTGCTTGTCCAAAATGAAGTACAAGCCCGGTATCTTGTATAGTTTCACTGACCCTCTGGTTGGCTTTGGAGGAGGAGTCGTGCACCTAGTCGGACGAATTGATCTACCCATATGGATGGGAGAGAAGGGAAAGGGACGCTACATGGTCGTCCGGTTCTTGGTTGTGGAGGAGCTAACCACCTAAAACCTCATCTTGGGCCGTCTAACTCTGAACGTGTCCAAGGACGTCATTATCTTTTCCCTCATACTGTTGAAGTTCGATGGGGATGATGGTTCTGTTGGCTCCTTGAATGGGGATTAGAAGACGGCTAGGGAGTGCTATATCTCAGACGTCAAGCCCACACGCGGCAGCAGCCGGCCAGAGGGAGGAGCCAATAGACCTTGACAATGTCAAGGATCTCGAGCCCGCCCCACAAGAAGTCGAAAAGAGAAGGAAAATTGATCAGCTGGTGGCGGTAAAGAAGGAAAAGCAATAGCAATCACTGATCGGGGAATGGTCAGATGAACTCCGTCCCCAGCCTGCTGGTGATCACATTGATATTGCTCCTGACATCATCCATCCGGAGCGTACTGTTAAGGTGGGGACGGTTGCTTTTACGAAGCTGGATGCAGACCTGCACAACCTGCTGAAAGAATTCAAAGACATTGAAGTGGAAGAAATGCCAGGGATCATCCCGGATTTTACTGTCCACAAACTCGCCGTGTATCCAAAAAATAAGCCTATCAGGCAAAAGAAAAGATATCACGGCGAGGAGAGAAGTCAGGTGGTAGCTGTAGAGGTTTAAAAGCTTTTAGACGTTGGGTTCATTCGGCCTTGTTGAAGGAATTATATTTTCGATAAGTGCAATTACTAGATATATCAAGGATCAATATTATGGAAATAATTAGTTCATTCTATAGGGTCATCATTGTCTAGTGCTAGATATGGCAAATGATCTTTGGGCTAGTTAAATATCCCAAAGCCCAATAAAATGGATCCTATGAGGTCACAGAGCAAGGGTATTGGGTCAAACAAGTAAGAGGACCATTAATGGGCCTCATGAGATCATGACATACCATATGGAGTGTTGGGCTAGAGTAGTTTGATTAGGACAAGGAGTTTGGGCTTGACATAGACTCTTGTTTAGAGATATGATCTATAAATAAGATCCATGACCTAGACTGAAATCACAATTCACAAGTCAGTTAATTGTAACTCAAGCAACCAAGTCCCAAACCCTATTCCTCTCTCACTTTCACGGCCCTCCCTTCTCTTCCCCTATCCGTACGGCCGACCACTTCCCTAGTGGCGCGTGGTGTTCGTGGTGGTGGATCGTGGTTTGTTCTCTCTCTTCTCCGTTGAAGGTTGATTGAAGCGTTCAATCACAACTAACTAGCATTAGTGGAGGTTTGATTTGTGCCCGTGGGCTAAGTAGAGGAATCACACTTGGGGTTCTATATCTCTCGTTGTTCTTGCTCGATTGCACGTGGATTCACGCTTCAAGGTATTATTAATTTTTCTTTATGTGTTATGCATTGATCTTGGTGTTTAGATGTTTATGAATATGATTCATGCGATTTCGCTTATAGTATCTAAAGTCCTACAGTGGTATCAGTTAGCCTATGCATGTACATATATTGAATTATTAATTCTTTGAATGTCCACAATTTAATTTAATTAGGAGGGAGAATAATTTAAATATGGGTCAATTATTATTTTAAATGTGATTTAACATATGGAATTATTAAAAATTGTTTAATTTGCTCAAAATTAGTCCATAAAAGTCCAAATTTTTGCCCCAAAAGTTCGAAATTTCGACCCCCCCCAAACCCAATTTCGATAATTTTGAAACCCTAAACCCTTAAATTTTTATTTTTGTGTTTTAGTTTTGAATTAATTCGATTGCTATTGATTCATGAATTTAATTAATTTGATTTCATGTTAAATTATGTATTTTTTATGATCAAATTATTTTATTTAAGAGTTAAATTGAATTGGGGATAATTTCATGAAGAAACCCTAATATCAAGATTGAATATGATTTAATTTTTAAATTAATTGGACCACATTAAATTGATTTATTTTTTAACAAAAGATTTGTTTTAATTTAAATTAAGATAAAAAAGGGGTTTTAGGAGCGGCAGCTGCGGTTGGGTGGCACAGCCACGGTTGGTGCCGTAGCAAGTGGTCCAAGAGGGAGGGCGAGGCGGGGCAGGAACTCGGGTAGCAGTAGCAGCAACAACAACACCGTGCAAGGGTTGCGCGGCACTGCTGTTGCTGCCTTGCGTCACTGCACAACAGCGTATACCAGCTCGGTGTACGGTCAACGTGGCTAGCTATGGCTGGCCACACCACGGTGGCTGACATAATTTAAAAAACAATTATTTTATTTTAATAAAAACCAGATTTTAAAATAAAAGATAAGTTTTAAATTTTGAAAAGATTATTGTCACAGTTAAAGTTGTTAATTTTGATAAGTTTAGATAATTTTTGAGCAAAAGATTCTATATGGATAATAATTGATTAAATAATGAGATTATCGCATAATTATTTTAAGGTAATAATTGATTTAAAATATTGTGATTGGCTAGTCAATTAGGATAGAATCTCCTAAATTAGTTAGGATAATCATGGGAAATAAATATGAGTTATCTTCCATAATTAAAATATGATTGATTCTATCTCGTACCTAAAATAGAATATATGATATTTTATGATTGGTCATGAATAATATATGATATTATCTAATTGTGGTAATTTCATTAAATATGAGATATTAAGATGCCACGTTTCCTTAATTATGAACATTGAAAGTTGTAGTTTAGGAAAGCATGATGAGTGATTTATTACATGGCACTTTATAATATATGATGTTATTTTTTGCTATATATAGACTAGTATGGCCCATAAATTTTAAATACGATTTGCGCATCGTGTCGTATTTTTGTAATCTAAATAAGGTCTGCATACCGTTAAGAATTTTTGTAATTTATTTTATTTTATTTAAGTAGTAGATAGAATAGAATAGTATTACAGGTTGCAGTTGATCCAAGAAGCCAATAGAGTGAAGGCCCAAAGGAGCTAGATGGATGAGTTCCATGAAGGTTCAAGTGGGAGTTTTGCTTTATTACTTTTCTTAGGATTAAGCGGCCACGCTATGTCATGTTTTATTTATGCATTAGTAGATTATGCATGTTAGATTTTATTGATACTTGCGATGATGCGCTAAAGTACACTAAGTTAATCACAAACATAATGAATATAGGTCCCGGTAATATTGAGGTTGCTTTTCCAATTAAAAACCCGATAAACCTTTGATATTTATGATAGGTCATGCCAAAGTTAGGTATCATTTTATATCTTGGGAGAGTTGGGGTAAATCAAGTTTTACAATTTTAATTGGTTATACTCAATAAGGTTACCTAAATAGTTTAGAACCTTGAAGCTAAGGGTAATAATTAAACATGTGATGGTTAATTATTCAACCAAGAGTTACAAGAGTTGTAATCAGTAAAGAGTTTACTCACCTTGAAAATGTAATGGTTGATGGTAGGGCCAAAGTCCGGTAAATTATTGCACAAATAAAGGGTCTTGGAATCACTTAATTCAAATAGGGATCAATTAAATTGAATGAAGTGTTTTAAAATTACCAATTTAATTCGCGTATGGTACTTTAATTTTATTTAACATAATTATTAAACTATGCCTCGTTTTGATTTTTGTTTGTAGATGAATAGCTTTAACGACAACAATAATTTGCCAACTAAACTTAAAACAAGGCTAAATCACAGAAACTTCAGGGAATGGGAAGAAGAGTTAATAAATGTTCTTAAGAGTCACAAGCTTGAGGGTCGACTCTATATTCCCATTGAAAGCAGATTCATAGTAGGTTTCACTCCTGATAGGCACCCAAAAGATGTTTCAGATGAAGAGAAATCAGGAATCTCATATTGGCATGTATTCCAACTTGTTGGAAGAGAAGGTTCAAGGATTATGAGTTGACCAAACTACGAGAATGTCTACGTGCCATCTGTCGAGGTGGCATTGGGGCATTAGGAAGTGGAGGCATCAATGATCAGAATGTTAGAGAGGTTATTAATTTGATCCCTCAAATATACTGGACTGACAGTTTAAGGTTTTGAGACTCACAATATTCATTGTAAAATCATGGTTATGAAACTCATTCCTGGTCAGTCAGTTAAGAACCATGTGAAGGAACTGAATAATTTACTCAATCAGATGGATATCTTAGGGAGACCGTTTGATGATGACTTTGCACATGACACTCTTCTGTTTTCACACCATAATGGATTTGATCTCGTCAAGCTTTTCATGATGATGAACAGTGATGCTAGTCAATCTGTTGATCAACTATACAGAGGAGTACTTGAAAAAGTAGGGAAGCCAATGCTTTTATTATGGTAGATGGTCTTGCCACTTACCAAGTTGTCCCCACAACGCACAAGTGAAGACAAAAAGGTAAGGAGTTACCTAATGTTTTTGTTGTTGAAATCAATCTTACCTCCTGTGTCATTTGGGTATTCGATACCGGTTGTGGTGCTCACATTGTTAATAACATGCATGGGCCTAAGAGAGAGTAGGAAGTTAGTAAAAGGGGAAGTTACACTTCGAGTAGGAAATGGAGCAAAAGTTGCTGCACTTGCTATTGGAAACTATCACTTGAGGCTTTCGTCTAGTCTTATTTTGGTGCTTAATAACTGTTATTATGTTTCAACAATTACCAAGAACATTATTTCAGTTCCTGTTTTAGATACTGAAGGTTTTTATTTCCAAAGAAAATATGTTATATGCTAAAGTAAAATTGATTAATGGTTTATATGTCTTAGATTATACAACCCATGTTTACAACATCGATCAGAAAAAGCGCAAAACAAATCAATCAAACCAAACCTATTTATGGCATTGTAGGTTAGGTCATATAAACCAATTGCGCATCCAGAAATTGCAAAAGGATGGAATTCTAACTTCATTTGATTATGAATCATTTTGAAATTGGGAGTCATGCTTGGTAGGTAAAATGACCAAATCACCTTTTACTAGAAAGGGCGAAAGAGCTAGTGACCTTTAGGGCCTCATACATACGGATGTGTGTGGATTAATGAGTTCAAAAGCTAGAGGTGGTTTTAACTACTTCATTAATTTTAATGATGATTTAAGTAGGTATGACTATATCTATTTAATGAAGCATAAGTCAGAATCCTTTGAAAAGTTCAAGGAATTCTAAAATGAGGTACAAAACCAGCTTGGGAAGACAATTAAAGTACTGCGATCTGATCGTGGTGGTGAATATTTGACTCAAGAGTTTGAAGATCATCTGATTAATTGTTGAATACTTTCACAATTAACTCCTCCAGGAACACCACAGTTAAATGGTGTGTCAGAAAGGAGGAATCGAACTTTTCTTGACATGGTTCGATCCAGGATGAGCTTTACTTATTTGCACACATCGTTCTAGGGATATGCATTAGAAATAGCTGCAAACATACTGAAAAAGGGTATTACTTCTACAATTGCGCAGATAACAAAGTGTTTGTTGCTCACGATGGTGTCTTTCTAGAAAGAGAATTTTTTTCGACAAAGTCAAGTGGGAGTAAAGTGGTTCTCGAAGAAATTCGAGACGGGCAACAAATGGATGTGGATAACACCACATCAGAGGTGAGGGCGCATGAGTCGGCTAATTCGACAAATCATGTGCCGGAGCAAGCTAATTCGACTAGCAAGACTCTTATCGTCCCACTGGAATCTAATTCTTGTGAAAATCTTCAAACAGTTGAAGAGAATACTTCTATTGTTGCTCCTACCCAACGTAGGTCTGCCAGAATTAGAAACAAACAGTTTTTTGGGGTTCTGTTAACTAAGGATTCTAAAATCTTCTTATTGGAAAATGAGGAACCTAAAACCTACAAGCAAGCTTTGGCGAGCCCCAACTCAGATAAATGGCTTTAGGCCATGAATTTCGAAATGGAATCGATGTTTGAAAATACTGTATGGACCCTGGTAGACTTGCCTGATAGGGTAAAACCCATTGGTTGCAAGTGGGTCTATAAGATTAAAATAGACAAGGATGGAAATGCCTACATCCACAAAGCAAGGCTGGTTGCAAAAGGGTACAGATAGATTCATTGTATTGACTATGATGAAACCTTTTCCCCAGTAGCTATGCTTAAGTCCATTCGGATTCTTCTAGCGATTGCTACATTTTTCAATTATGAAATCTGGCAGATGGATGTCAAAATCGCCTTCTTGAATGGGTTTTTAACGGAGGAAGTGTATATGACACAACCTGAGGGTTTTGAAGATCAAGAAAAAATTCTGGAAAGGTATGCAAGCTTCAGAAATCCATCTATGGATTAAAGCAAGCATCAAGGAGTTAGAATCTTCGTTTCGATGAGGCAATCAACAGTTTGATTTTCACAAGAGCGAAGAGAAACCTTGTGTATACAAGAAGTCTAGTGGGAGTAGCGTAGTTTTCCTAGTCTTGTATGTAGATGACATACTACTCTTGGGAAATGACATACCAATGCTTGAGTCAATCAAGGAATGGTTGAAGAGTTGTTTCTCTAAGAAAGACTTGGGTGAGGCTGAGTACATTTTGGGAATCAAGATCCATCGAGATAGATCTCGAAGGATGATTGGACTAAGTCAAGAGACTTATATTGATCAGGTTCTTGACAGGTTTTCGATAAAAGACTCTAAGAGAGGATTTCTCCCCATATCTCATGGCATTACGCTTAGTAAATCTCAATGCCCTAAAACGCCAGAAGAGACGAGACGTATTGTTGATAAACCTTATGCTTCGGTAATAGGGTCAATCATGTATGCCATGATATGAACAAGGTCGGATGATGCATATGCTCTAATTATGTGTAGCAGATTTCAGGCAAATCCATGTGAAGCACACTAGACAGCTGCTAAGAACATCCTTAAGTACTTGAGAAGGACTAAAGGAATGTTTCTAGTGTTTGGCGGCGAAGATGAGTTGGTTGTCAAGGGCTATACGGATGCGAGTTTCCAAACAGAAAGAGATGACTTCAAATCCCAGTCAGGGTACATTTTTGTCTGAATGAAGGAGCAGTGAGCTGGAAGAGTTTGAAGCAAAGCACTGTCGTAGACTCTGCGATAGAATTAGAGTATTTGGCTGCCGTCGAAACAGCTAAGGAAGTAGTTTGGATTAAGAAATTCCTCATAGAGTTGGACACTGTACCAAGTGCTCAGAATGGAATTGAGTTGTATTGTGACAATAATGGCACCATTGTTCAATTAAAGGAGCCAAGGTCACACTTCAAATCTAAACATGTTGAGGAAATATCACCTCACTCGAGAAATCATTGGCACAGGAGATGTGAAGATGTGCAAAGTTCATACGGATGAGAACATCGCTGATACACTTACTAATCCCCTTTCACAGCCCAAGCATGAGGGTCATGCTAGAGCTATTGGATTGAAGCTTATGATGTAATTTAAGTTATATTTGTTTTTGAGAAAACTTATTACATATGTAATACATTCATTTGGAGAATTATGTTTAGTCAGAAATTTATTATTTCTCTTATTTAATTATGATTTTAATGTTAAATAAAATGTCCAAAATAATTATGGATTGATGGGCTCATCAGGTTGGGGACCTGGTGAATGAAACCCCACAGGTGAACAAAATCCATTTATTATTTAAGTTCCTAGTTCGAAATCATTAAAATGGACATAAATGATATCAATTCAAGGACTAGCATTTAAGGTTGATTGGATAGCGCAGTTTCATGGGCTATAGGGGCATAGTGATGATGCTCGGTCAATCACATGGATATGCATGAATGATGCATGATCGAACTATAGACCTACTTTGAAGTTCAAGTATAGAGCTTATGGATATATTAGTGAATTCCTTTGACATGAGTGGAACATTGATTACATTCAATGATTGTCTTAACTGTGGTACATTCAAACGTCATGCCGTAAAAGGGGGCTATAAAGGATGTTTCCCGGTTACTTCAAGAATTGAGTGGGAGCTTTGGTTGTCAAAAGATTGGATTGAGTCTACCTATTGAATTAGGACTATGACTTTGCCCCTTGAAGAGGGAGAATTTAAAAATGCATGGTCGTGCTCAAATTGATTACATAGTAATCATTTGTTTTGTAATTCTAACTCAGATTTCAAGAAATGATTTGTGGATTAATATGATCCCGACATGAGATGCAATCATATTATCAAAACGACGCACATTGACTTAAGAAATTTGAATATTATGCACTTATCTCAGACAAGTGGGAGATTGAAGGAATTATGCCTTCGATAATTGCAATTACTAGATATATCAAGGATCAATATTATGGAGATAATTAGTTCATTTTATAGGGTCATCATTGTTTGGTGCTAGATATGGCAAATGATATTTGGGCTAGTTAAATAGTCCAAAGCCTAACAGAATGGATCCTATGAGGTCACAAAACAAGGGTATTGGTTCAAACAAGTAAGAGGCCCATTAATGGGCCTCATGAGATCGTGAAATACCATATGGAGTATTGGTCTAGAGTAGTTTGATTAGGACAAGAAGTTTGGGATTAACATGGACTCTTATTTAGAGATATGATTTATAAATAAGATCCATGACTTCGAATGAAATCACAATTCACAAGTTATTTAATTGTAACTCAAGTGATCAAGTCCAAAACCCTAATCCCTCTCTCACTCTGAAGGCCCTCCCCTCTCTTACTCTATCCGTACGGCCGGCCACCTCCTTGGTAGCGCGTGTTGTTCGTGGTGGTGGATCGTGGTTAGTTCGTGTCTCTCTTCTCCGTTGAAGGTTTATTGAAGCGCTCAATCACAACTAACTAGCATTTGTGGAGGTTTGATCGGTGCCCGTTGACTAAGTAGAGGAATCACACTTGGGGTTTTATATCTCCCGTTGTTCTTGCTCGATTGCACGTGGATTCACGCTTCAAAGGTATTATTGATTGTTCTTTATGAGTTATGCATTGATCTTGATGTTTAGATGCTTATGAATATGATTCATGCAATTCCGCTTATAGTATCTAAAGTCCTACAAATGTAATTGATGAGTGTCATTTATGGCACTCATTTAGCTTCTTTTGGGAGAATTTTTAGTTTCTTTTATAGCTTATTTTATTTATTTTTCCCCATTTTTAACCTTTATTTCCCTAGTTTGTGCATTCTTAATTGTTTTCTCGTTTTCTTGGATTTTCTTAGTTTATTTTTCCTTTTATCTTTTATTTGTTTGCTTTTCTTTGTTTACAGAAGAACGATGGTCTCCAAGGCTCTCCATGGCTCTTCCTAGGGTTTTATGATGCTCAAGATGCAAGCTCATCACTCCCTTTGTAGCTTAAAAGTCAAGGTGTGCAAGCTCCAAGGCTTCAAGGCCGCGCTCTCATGCTGCACTAGCATCAAGAAGTGGTGTTGAACCCACCGTGGGGACATTTAGAGACTGCCACCCCCAATGTTCATCAAGTATAGCCCCACGAGAAGGATCCCCTACTCCCAGGCGTAGGCGCAGGCGCAGGCGCGCAACTAGCCTGTGTAGGAGCGCACGACAGGGGCGCGGGAGCGCACCACCTGTACGTGGCGCACGGCCTCTGTCTCCCGTTCCGTACCCCTTTTCTTTGCAGCCGCACAATATGGAGTGAGGATGCGCCAGTACGAGTCTTTTTAGGACGTCTAATTAATTTCTCCTTAGATAGTTTTTCTATATATAGATTTTCTTCCTATTTTTAGGGAGAGAATAGAATTAGATGGTAAGAGATTTTTTATCATAGAATTAGTGTTTTTGAGAAAGAAAGTTTATGCTTAGAATTCTTATTCTTAGATTTAAAAGAGAGAAACTTGATGATTGCGACATTTGATCTCCAATTTCTTTGATATTGATCAAAGTTTTGTAAGAATTTCCTTCTCTAATATAATATTAGTGTTTGATTTTGATATTTTGTTGAATTTCTAGTTGATTGATTGATTTGATTGTTGATAATTTGATTGCAATATTGATGATGATTTTGATGACTTGTTTAGTTTAGTTCTTCATTTCTACAATGTGTAGTGAGTAGATTCTTTGCTAGAGATGTGGTGAAGCATGTATGAATGATAGATCATAACTAATTGGGAGATTTTGATTGACTTGATATTGTGATTAAATTGGTTGATAGTGTTTGATTTGTTGAGGAGTAGCTAACCTTGATTCTCAAGCTAGATTGCATTGTAGTTTTCCATTGATACGACACATTGATTTGGAAACTACATTTATTGATTGAACTTGATTTGTGATGTTCCTATGATAGTCATTTGTAAAGACCCCTAGTTTGACGCCTAGGAAATAGCCTTTCGAGTCCTTTTGATTGCAATTACTATTTTCCCTCCTATTGTTCGATTGATCAATCTCCTATCCAATTAGCATGTCTATTATGAGTGTATGTGGATCCTAATTCCCTAGTGTTTGCAATATTGATTTCTATATTTGATTTGTTGTGTTTCTTAGTTCTTGCTTAACCAAACCAATTCTATAATCTTCGGGATAGCTTAGCACGCGACTATAACATTTACCTCCATTCCTAGTGGTTCGACCGTTGACTTACCTCTATACTTGTATTTAGGTTTATTAAATGATTACAAATTTTTTTTGGCTATAGGAAGATTAGTCATGACAACGACCTAGCCTTTCCCGTTGTCAGTAACTTCCCTGATTGGGTTACGAGCATTGTGCTTGTAAAGAAGCTGAATGGTACCTGGCACATGTGTGTTGATTACACTAACTTGAACAAGGCATGTCCAAAGGAAAGTTACCCGCTTCCAAAGATTGATAGCCTGGTCGACTCTACAGCCGGGAATACCTTAATGAGATTCATGGACTCCTACTTAGGCTTTCATTAGATTCCCCTATGTAAAAAAGATCAAGAGAAGAAGGAATTTGTCACTGATCAGGGGTTATTCTGTTATACTGTGATGCCGTTCGGTTTGAAGAATGAGTCTGCTACTTTCCAATGAATGATTAATACAGTCTTCATTAATCAGATTGGGAGGAAGGTAGAGGTGTACATTGATTACATGATAGTCAAATCCAAGCTACACACAGATCACCTTGATGACCTTTGAGAAACATTCACCACACTTAGGCAACACAAGGTCAGGCTCAATCCTAAGAAGTGCGTCTTTGGTGTTGAGTCTAGGAAGTTTCTCGGATTTTGATTGATCAAAGGAGGATAGAGACCAACCATGAGAAGATACAGGCAGTCATCGACATGAAGTCACCCTGTACTGTCAAAGATGTTCAAAAGCTAACCAGTTGTTGGCGGCATTGGGGAGATTCCTCAGTCGGTCAGGTGACATGTGCCGTAACTTCTTTAAAGCAATCAGGAAGAAGACTTGGTTTGAATATGGGGATGATACTGTGGCGACTTTTTAGAAATTCAAAGAATATTTACACTCTTGTCGAGGCTTGTTAGTTATCTGCCTAAGGAGACGCTTTACATGTACTTAGTCGTTTCAGATCATGCCCTCAGTGCTCTTCCCCTTGTTGAGAGAGACAACACTCAGCTCCTGGTCTATTTCATTAGCCATGTTCTTCGAAATGCTGAACAACAGTGCCGTAAGGTTTAAAATTTTGGCCTTGCTCTTTTCATGGCTGTCAAGAAGTTGAAACCTTACTTTCAAATATATTCGGTTGTGGTCTACACAGAGCAACCTCTTAACCGCTGAATGACAACCTTGGAGTCATCCGAAAGAATGCTCAAATGGGCTATTGAAAAAGCAAAGTCTTGATTCACTTTCGAACCAAGAAAGGCAGTGAAGGGTCAGGCGTTTGCCAACTTCATTGTCGAAATGACAAGGCCGGCTGCGCCGAAAAACCTTGACAAGGTTTGGAAAGTGTATGTAGACGGGAGCTCTACCATGAACGCCTATGGTTCAGGGATTATATGCCAGTCCTTTGAAGGGGATAAGTATGAGTATGCACTACGGTTCAAGTTCCATTCCTCAAAAAATGAGGCAGAGTATGAAGCCCTACTAGCCGGCATCCGCATGTTCAAGGCGGCAGGGGTAACAAAAATTGACGCCTACTCTGACTCTCAGTTGGTCGTTAGCCAATACCATGCTAACTATGAAGCCACCCATCCGGCAATGATAAAACACCTCCAGGCGGTCAAAGTTGAAGCTGGGATACTTGAAGACTTTCACCTAAGTCAAGTGCCTAAGTCTGATAACAATCAAGCGGATGCTCTATCAAAAGTAGCATCATCCGCCTACTGTGATACGCCTCGGTCAGTCTTCGGGGAAGTAATGGAAAAACAAATTATTGTTAAGGAAAATCCCATTGCAGTACTTAACCGAAGCTCTACTTGGATGGATGGCATCCAGGCCTATCTGCTAGACGACACCCTACCGGATACATACCCAAAAATGGTCACAATGAAAAAGGTGCGACAAACTTTTAATTCACAAACGGAGTACTCTTCAAAAAGGGCTTTCCAAAGCCTACTTTGAAGTGCATCACCCCTGAGAAGGGGCATGAAGTTCTGGAAGAGCTACAATTGGGCTACTACGCCTCTCATATAGGCGGCAGGGCTCTAGCTATTAGGGCCAGGCAGCATGGGCTACTTTTGGCCCTGTCTTGAGACAGACGCCATAAAAATGGCGAAGAAGTGTGACAAGTGTCAGCGGTTTCTTAAGCTAAATCCACCGTCCGACCACTGATCTGACAACCATTCATAGCCCAGTTCTATTTGCCAAATAGGGCATGGATATCCTGGGTCCGTATATTCCTACGCCAGGAGGACGACGGTATATCTTTGTTGTTATCGACTACTTCACCAAATGGGGAGAGGCGGAGGCGGTCAAGAACATTAAGGCACAGGATGTCATTTCCTTACTTTGAAAGAAGATCATCACCCGGTTTAGCGTACCTATGTCTATGGTCTTTGACAATGGCCCTCATTTTGAGATGCCTACCCTCAAAAATTGTTTGGGAGATCAAGGGATCTCACATTGCTTTGCATCAGTCGGCCGACCAAAGCAAACGTCAAGTTAAAGCCTTCTACAAGCTAATCTCAAACGGTATCAAGAAGAAAATTGAGAGAGCTGGCGACTTATGGGTAGAGGAGTTAACTCATGTCCTATAGGCCATCAAAACAACTGAAAAAGGGGCAACCAAAAAAACCCCATTTCTTATGGTGTATGGCCCTAATAGCTAGACCCTCCGAGTCATGCTATATGACAAAGAAGCGAACTGGGAGGCCATGCGGCTAGTACTGAACTCACTCCCAGAACCCAGGGGAAATGCCGCCTTTCTTCATGACATCTACTGTCTAAGAACGACGAGAGCCTACAACAAAACAGTACACAAACGACCCTTAAAACTAGGGGACTTTGTTATAGAAAATAGAGACAACCTGTAGGGCCAATGAGCAAGACAAGCTAACGCCCAATTGTGAAGGTCCCTACCGGATCCACGAGGAAGTTAGAGACAGTACCTGCCGGCTAGAAACCCAAGACGGCAGGCACCTAGCTAGAATTTGGAATGCAGACGACTTAAAAAAGTACTACTTCTGAGACTTGTAAATGTTTTGTAAATGAAAAGCGTATAAATGAAAATAGTTGCTTTTTGTTTTTAGAATGTTTTCAATTTTATTTATTGCAAACGTCTCCTACAGGGAGCACCGCCTGTGTAATGTACAGGCGGCCACATTTTATGCAATTATATAAGCTAAGATCAAAATCTTAGCGGCTAACCTTTTAGTTTGAATAGCATGAGGCTATGGCCGGATAATAATAAAAAAAACCCATCCGGGTACTACCTCCATCTGCTCCAACATGAGCACAACATCCAGCGATGCCCATACGGGTGAATTCGTCGCAGAGAAAATCTCCCATTTGGGTGGAACATTGCTCTTTAAACATCAGACAAACGGCCTTACCGACTGTCTGGATTAAGAGAAGCTCGCAATTGTTTTACTTAATCTAATTTGAAACCTAAAAGGCTAAAATTATCGCCTGTTACATAGCAAACGGTAAATGGTTAATTTTTTCAATTGGAGGCTCCGACATTTATATTGATAAACCGACTGTTATTGCTTTCGGGCAGCACAGGCGGCCAACTTTTAAATAATAACAAGTTAAATCTAAAAAACTTAGCAGCTGAGAGTTTGTTTTAAATAACTTAATGAGGCCAATGATCGGAAAATATTAGTACTTACCCGTCTGCTTAATGGCCGATTATCCTCTCGGTTTGGGGAAATCATCATAGTGATTGATTGTGTTAGAAACTAACCATACTCTTTTTAAGTATCAATAATTCTAAGTCAATCCATTCATCCTTGAAACCAAGCACACATCCTGCCAGGGGCAAAGACATTCGATACAGTCATAATCGCATAGTATACAAGTTAAATACTTAGCTAAAATCCATGCATACCAAAGAAATTTGAAAGATTTAAAAGTTTTAAAGCAAGAAAATTCAATATGATAAAAATCGGCCTCATAGCCGGATGATTCATTAATTAAGAGCCGACCCTATGGTCGACTGCAAAAGGTTAACCAGTAAAACCGACAATAATTGTTGAGTTACCTAACCCCTTGGTCGGTAAAGAAACATAATTACTCGGCACAAAGACCAAAAAAGTATGATAAATGGCCATTCGGCCGTAGAAACAATGGAAAAGCTTAAGTATCAGGGAAGAGTACTTCAGTATTGGCATCTGTATCATCCTTGTTGCCCTTAGGCGGCTGCTCCTCAGTTTCCTTTTCTTTTTCCTCCTCCTGATCAGCCCCCCAAATGACGACTCCCTTGTGGAATTGGACGACTCATCTTTGCCCTCCGCCTTCTCTTGGGCTCGCTTCAGAAGCTTCCCATTGAACTCATCTGAGGTCGAATCGAATTCGCTCTTCCAGAGGCTGTAGTCAGAACCGGGGTAGAAGGACTCTCATGTTATCCGTATGATTGCATCATAACCATCTACCATCTGCTTGACCAAGACTTCCTTCTTTTCCTCAGCCCTTGACTTAAACTTTCTTCCGAGTTGGGCCTCTTGGTTCTCCAGCCGCTTCTTCATCTTGCCAACCTTTTTCCTAAGCCCCTAAGCCGTCTTGTCATCCTCTTGAAGGGACTTCAACTTGGCATTGAGGCCCTTGACTTGGCTCTCCAACTCGAAGATCTGCCTTTTCATCTCCTCTAGATCAGTCTTGACTTGCAGATTGGCCGACGCCTAGTAATACATCATATTAAGTGTCAAAAGTTCGTTTTGGGAAATCTCAAAATTGGCTGTATCTAGAGAAGAGGCGGCTTGAGCTTTCGTAGCCTTTACCTTCTTAGTCTTTTCATAAAACGGCTGTTTGAGGCCGTTTATTCGCAGCATAGCCTATATTCGGCCAAAAGTGGGAATCATTAATCCCAAGCGGCCATAGAAATTGTATAAAGTAAAGAATTACAAGCCTCGTACCTCAGCAAGGAGGGCCAAGATGGCATCTAGGTTGAGGGAGCCGACTCCTCAGATCAATGCCTTTTCCTCAAGGGCAATCGCCCTCAAATATTATCCTTGCCAGCTGGTGGATTTCCGGCTTTTGGGGGGGCATCTGCACATTCAACACTTCGTAAATGGTAGTTGTAGATCTGGTAAAATGACCGAGTGTCTTCTGAGGTGCTGGACGATTGCTGATTGAACTTTACCCTACAAGGATAGGGTAAAGGGATAAAAGCTGTTATACCTAAAGCATCCGCCTCCACCCTAGGGAGTTTGCTTCTACCCGCTGCTGAGCCGCCAGCAGCATTGAGTGGCTTGCCACTCTTCGACACCCTATGGGCGTCCGTCTCCAGCGTTAGTTCACCCAAGGTTGTGGGCAATGTGTTTCCTAGCTTTGCTAGAAGTGTTCACATCACCGCCCGTCTTCTTTTTTAGCATCAGGTCCGAGTGAGAAAAGGAAGAGGGTTTGGATGTGCCATCCTGTACAAACTGAATAAGTTTAAAAGCAGGCGAAAATGAAAACTTCTCTATCTAGCCAAGTTAAGTTCAGCTTACCTTGGGCGTTCTGCCCGCCTCGGGCTTATTGTTCTTCCATTTCTTTGTTTGCACAAAACGACAAGTGGTTAAAAATGAATAAATAAAGTTTGTCTTGACAATTACTATAAACATTCGGTCAACTACCTCTCGGGCTCTCAGTATTAAGACAACAAGAGGACAATTAATTCTCATCTAAAAGCCATTCATGGCAGGGAATGTAACTTTGGGAGGTCACCTCCTTTTCCCTCATCTCTTCATTCGACTAAACGGTCACCCTGAAGAGATCCTTATCCAAGATCTGCTCTCTGGCCCTTCTCGGGACAGACGACAGAGTAGCACCTCTTGAAAGCAAAGGAGGGTTCCGGTTCCACCGTTTATATTTTTTGTTTCTCATCTAGTCAGGGGAGGTGATAATGTAAAACTTCCTCCAACAATCCTTCCATTGGACTCTTTCCCAACAACCATCATGTACCCTTTGTGGCTTGTCAAGGTGAACCATTCGGTTCCGCTTGATTGTGGGGTCGAGTTGAGGTAGTGCATTTGGGCAAAGGCCTCAAAGCTTGGCTCTACCTCGAGCATTTCAAAGGCACAACAAAGCCCAAGATGTTGACCTAAGAATTTGGGGCAAGTCACCAGATACCTGTAGGCATCGTTTGAAGTGCGCCTACATAAAGCATGTTGTAAATATGCTTGACACTCATAGGAAGTGAGAATTGATATTATACGATTAGGGACAACGATTAAGGACAAGGAAAATAGGGAGCCGCCAAAAAGTTTTTAAGGAACTTGTAAACCGTTCACGAATCAATTAAGGCAACAACAATAAGGGACAACGATAGGCAACAAAAATTGACCCGTGATGGTTACACCCCATTCATAATCCATGAGATCACTAACACCATATGGTTCGGAACCACTTAAGGAGGATCAGGGATGATGGTACGAAGTGGGTCATGAAGTTACATTCGCTCTTATTGGCCTCCACTCGATTATTATTGCAAAAAGTATTTCCTGCAATCTCAAAGGCATGCAAACAAAGATTTAATTCAAAGACTGAATTGGTTGAATATTAATGCAATATATAATTCTAAAATATTTGTGATCCCTTGAATAAATAACAAGATTAAAAAAGAACCTAAACCGATTGTCTAAATTGTCTAATTAGGCGTGATTTTCAATTACATATTCCCTTTAAACATGCAATATGGTGATCAACAATAAACAATAGAATAAACATCAACATTTGAAGCAATTTAACAATAATATCTTTAGTCAAATCAAATTAAAACAATAACCCTGATCATGATACTAGCAATATAAAATAAAATAAGTAATTAAATTCATTAATTACTGACATTTCGCGCGTTCCTGTAAATTGCTACATCATGAATAAATTGTTAGTAACATAAATAAATAATAAATCAAATTGAAATTAAATTAAATGAAATGTAGAGTTGATTCGGTCCAAACCCTCAATCAGTTCTACCTTTAACGCCTTGGTTTAAGTATGGAAGTTTGGGTGTTGTATGGACTCCTTGGAGTGCTTAGGGATATATGGTGTAATGAGGAGAATATATTTAAGGCTTAGAATATAATAAAGAAGAGAGAATGGTTTTTTGGTGTATAAGAAAGGAAGACAAAATGATTTTTTTATGCCTCGAACTGAAAAAATCAGCAGGGTATTTATAGAGGAAATGAACAGGGGGTTCACGAAACCCTAGAAGTGATAAGTGTCGCGGAAAAACCCTAATTGAGCACCGCATCATGGTGTGTGTACCGTGACACGGTACTGGGCACCGTCACGCGGTACCATGCACCGTGACACGGTATTGTGCACCATGACACGGTATAGTTTTGCCTAAAAACGTCTTGATTCATTAAGCGCGTGATGTTTTAAGCACGGAGAAAACGTGTGAAAACACCATGTCATGTTTTACCCTGACGCATTAAATTCCTATGTTTTACATGTTTTTAAATCTATGCTAACTTTTGATCCGTAACACGGAATAAAACATATAATATATAGTTGGAAATCTTATCAAGGCTACTTTCCAACCCAATTATAATAAGGTCAAATTTTTTTTTTTTACTATATGGCCGTTTTAGTTAAAGGGTGTCGGTTTTGGGTCGAGTTTAGTGTTTTGCTCATATCTTCTTTGTTTTAAATCGGAATTAGGTTTATGACATATCGTTGGAAATCTTATTGAAAGGCCTATCCAACCAAATTATATTTATGTTAAAATTATAGGGCCACAAAATCAATATCTCTCGTTTTTTTGATGTGGACGCGAAAAGTGGAAAGTAAGTTATAGTTTAGCAAAATGGGCTAGGAATTGGATTGGTTTGTGAAATATATTGGATTAAACATGGATTTAAGCACTCCAAAGCTTAAATATTCAAATAAACCAGTAATGGCGGAGAAAGGTTGTGCATCATCGGGTTTGGTTTTGGGGAGACATTTTTAGGTGTCTACAGAAGCCCCCACTTTGACTGAGTTTGTAGAAGTGTCAATTTTGGAAACGATAGTCAAAGTAGTCGATTGGGACGAAGAATGATTTAAGACGTTCTGCGATCCTAAATAACTCTAAATACGCCGATACCTGCTAAAAGTTCCACAAATAAAACAATGAAGAGTATCGAATGTGTATCTAAAACCAGTGTACGGTGGCTAATATGTTTGGTAGTTTTCTACGTGTGAAGTAATCCACCGGATGAAGACTGTTGTGATATTTTTCCCCGCCTTGGGAATGATGATTCCACGCCTCTGGAACGCTGTTAGATGATGATTTTTTCCCGCCTTGAGAATGTTGTTAGATAATGATTCCACGCCTCTAGAACGCTTTTAGATGATGATTTTTCCTCGTCTCTCGGGAATGTTGTTAGATGATGATTCTAGGCTTGTGAAACGCTGTTAGATGATGAATCCACACCTCTGGAACGATGTTTAATGATGATTTTTCTCCGCCTCGAAAATGTTGTAATCGCTGACTTCTTCGCCTTGAGAGGTGGCAACGACCGAAAATTTTCTACACATGGTTAAAAACTTGTCTGATTGAAGATAAATTCCTCGCCTCAGGAAAATTTACCATGAGCTACTCCGCCTCGAGAAGCCAATGAAATGAAGATAACTTCCTCGCCTCTGAAAAAGCTATTGTGAGCTACTCCGCTTCCAGCAACCTATTGGATGAATATAGCTTCCTCGCCACAGGAAAAGCTATCATGAGCTACTCCGCCTCGAGCATCCTATTGGATGAAGATAGCTTCCTCGTCTCAAGAAAAGCTACCGTGAGCTACTCCGCACGAGCAACCTATTGAATGATGATCAATGAGTATTTGATGATGGTTCGCTTTTCCTCAAACCTAGGATGTAGATGGTTCGCTTATCCCCGAACATGGGATGTAGATAGTTCACTTTTCCCCGAACGCGGGCTATAGACGAGACCTGTAAAATACAAATTTGCCAATGAACTCATATAGACTGTGATTAACTTGACCAAGCTTGACTTGACATGACATATGTATGACTTTTGATTGTGTGTGTATGTGTATAATTTGAGTGTGTGTGCAGACACAAGCAAATGAAAAGGCAAACGCAAAAATTTTGCAAAAAATTCTGTCATTTTTTGTCATGAGTGGAGGGCACTGACTTTCTCTCAAAAAAAAGAAAGACGTGAAAAATGAAATGAGAATTTTTGTACTTCCTTTGATAAAAATCATTGAAAAAGTTTTTGAACTTCCCCAAAAGAAAAGACATGAAAAAAGGAAAAAGTTTTGAATTTCCTCGTTGAGCAAAACGAAATGAATCGCATGGATTTTCTTCTTGTAAAATTGAATTAATTGTCTTGAAAATAATGTATGCATGATGAATGTTCGTAGCCCATGAGACTAAGGACAATTACATCATGTTACACGATCAATGATTGCACTTAGGCTGTGAAGCTAAGCGTAGTAGTTTGTTGACAACGTATGTTGCTTAGGTCAGGAACCCAAGTACGTATATAGATGAAGTGATTTTTGAGTATTGCATAATGAACGTTGCTTAGGTCAAGGAGCTAAGCACGATATGCTTTGTATAATCACAAAACTTAGATATATAAATTTTGCTAAGCACATTAAGCGATACAATGAATATTGCTCAGGTCAGGAAGCTAAGCAAGTATACAATGTTTCTTTTAATAAATGTTGTTTTGAAACAATATTTCATGATACGGGGTTCCTAAGGGAAGGAGGATATGACTATGTATGTGTGAGAGAAGTATGTGAATGTGATATTAAGGCTGGCTGCAAAGGTTATAGTGATAGAAAGAGATGTGAAAAGAGTTGATATTGTGACTCTTTAGGCTGGGTAGACTAAGTGATGTGGGTTCAAGCCCCGAAGTGTAGCTCTAGATTGATAGGGATAAGAATTGGATATTCTTTGACTCAATAATGCATATGAACGTAGCTTTAACCGAACTTTGCACAAGTGTATATGCACCTCAAAGAGGTCTTTTGAGGATTGTAATGTGGTTAAGCTGATCGTTTAAAGAAGAAAAGGGTAAAGGCTGAAGACCCGAGAGAAGCCCCCCAAAGATATGCAATTGTGTATTTAAAAATTTGGACTTTGCAAGTTTTGTTTTTCACATTTCTTTTTTTGCTTTGATTTTTTTTTTTTTTTTGAATCAATGTGGGAAATATCAGATTATGCGGTCAACAATCACTTAGCATTCATGTTTCTCAGGCACAACACCAAGAACTCGATGAAAGACGTAATTCAAGACGTGTTCATATCAAAGACATTAGAACACTTGTCCTTAGGCAATTTTTTATTATAAGGGTAATAGAAACAAATAATAAACAAAAATTATGAAATCTTGCATGATGGACTTACCGTGCTCCTTGTCTTCATTACTTCTTGTCGCCTGGAGGGACAGGAAGTTCGTTTGCTTCCACTAGATCTTGAATAGCATCCTTCAAATTCCAACATTGCTCGGTAGAGTGACCCCTTCCTTGATGGTACTTACAGTGAGCGTTGGGGTCCCACCTGGCACTCCTTTGTTCATGTTTTGGCTCTAGAAATGTCCCAACTGGTGTAATCAAGCCTTAGCCATAAAGGCGATCAAAGGCAGCATTGTATGTCATTCCCAAAGCCCAAAAGAGTGTAAGTTCTCCTTTTCTTTTAAATGGGAGCGTCAAGAGCTAAAACATCATTGAAATCAACTTGGTTGATATTGTTGGTAGTATTTTCAGGCTTAGAAGACGAAGAAGAAGGGAGCTCATTCTTCTTGTTTTTCCAAGTGTTATTATTGTTACTACTAGCACTCTGTATTAGCTCATCCTCGATATTGATGCCGATATCATATACAGCTTCAAAAGTGTTCAATGGTAGACATTTGAGATTTTGCCTGTACTTGTGAGTCCGATTTTGGATGAAGAGGCAAATCATCTCTTTTTCTTCGGGAGAATCTACCAAGAGTGAAGCTTTTTCCCTCCACCAGTTAAGATATGTGGTGAAGCCTTCATTCTCTTTCTATTTGAGAATGGAGAGTTCACGTTCAAAAGTTCTAGCTTGAATGTTAAACTGGTAATGATTCATGAAACTTTCTATGACATCTTTCTAAGTTACTGTGTGCTTGGTATCGAGACAATAAAACCATTGTTCACAAGCATGCTCTAAAGAGAGAGGGAACACCGTAGGGAAGTGTGTTATGTCCAATCCCTTGAGAGCCATGGTTGCAAAGAAGGCCTTCAAGTGGAACATTGGGTTATCAGTAGGGCTTAAACTTTGGAATGCCAGTGGTGGAAAACTTCTCAGGGAGTTTATCCTTGACAGCCAAAGACGTGGCAGGTTGCTTTACATAGGTGAAGTCCTCATAAATCTTACTCACTTGCTCCATGAATTTATCCCTAGCGGCCATATTAGTGAAATTATTTTGCTCCATGGTGGTAACCTTGGTAGTAAGGGTTTGCATCATGGCAGACAGTACCTCGATAGATTTGTTGATGTTCTCAATATCTTCCTCAGTGTCCATTGGAACGAACTGAAAGTAGTTTGAAGGTGATAAGTGATGTGCAGATAATGAAGTTTTCTTTAAACGCCTCTTAGGTCTAAGAGGTTATTGTGGTAGTGACTTGAACCGCACCAATCTACCCCTGCTCCTTGACCAAGTATTGTACAATAAAATAAATTCACTTAATGGTTTGACTTACTAATCAAAATCGGGGAAGAAGGAAAGATAGATGTTTGAAAAACAAATGAGAAAACTCCACACATTTTTTTCATGATGGCAAAAGGAGGTGCACGAACCTAGTATACGATCATAAAAGACATGATGCAAGAATCGATTCGAAAAATAAAGAAAATGTGTGGACTATACTTGACTCGTGAGTGACAAAGTGATGTTATAAGACTCGTGGTATGATCGCATGGCTAGACATGTAAGCAATAACAAAAATGACAGACGCAATGACTCAAATAGCACGGAAGACTAAAAAAATAAGCTGACTGGACCAAACCCGAGGCACCGTGACACGACACTACTGTTGTGACACGACAAGTTACACCGCTGTGCGGTGCATTTTATCGTGACATGGTGCTGACTACCATGACGCGGCGTTACTGCCGCGGCGTCGTAATCAGCTCCAGGTTCTCTTTTGTGCATTTTTCTAGTTTTTGTTAGTTTTAGAGTTTGCGCTAATTACTAAGTGAGTACGGTCCATTGACATGCGTTAGTCATAAAGTAAACCACCATAGACAAAGAAAGATCGTTAATGTTAGGATCAAAACAATCAAATATACACACATAGGGCACGTAGGCACAATGATGCAACGCAGAGTTCGCAACCTAAGGTCAAGTTTTATGTTCCACTATGGTCAAGTTTATTTGGTGTCAAAAGTGTACCATGGTTAAGAGTTTGGACGTGTTAGTAAGGCAGCCTCCCTTCAGGGTGTATGCTAACGGGTAGCTCCGCAAGTTTGTGATTAAATCGAACTTGACTCCATGGTTTGGGTGAATTTAATAACTCGGATGAACCCTTATTGCCATGAGCATTTTTAGGTTGATATAGATTAAATTCCCCGGGGCTAAGACGTATGTAGAACACACACGTTTTTTCAGAAAAATCGAAGAAAGCTAATAACTAGAAAAAGAACAGAATCACTGGAAAGATTTCGGGACTGCCGCGACACGGTAGGAAGCACCGTGTCACAGTACAAAACTGAAAGCAATGGAGGTTTTCGGTTCCACCGGTTGTTGTTTCGGGTACGGATCCAAGGGTTCTAGGTTGCAAGGCTGGGTCTAGTTGATGACCTGCACAAGGCAACACACGTAAACTACCCTCGGGGTGGCTTGAGGAACCCCCCTCTGATGCCTAAGTTAGAGTGTGTTTAGAGAGAGAAATTGTACTTAGAGAGATAGATGATGTAATATAATACCTGTCTAACCTCTTTCAGTTATACTTTATCCCTTATTTATAGGCGTGTGATCTCCTTTAGGTGGAGTCCCACTAGCTTAGCCTGCGGGCTAATTACTGTCGGGCTGGTGGGCCCCTCTAGGCGCACCTCCAGCGGTGACTACGCACCTTGAGTGTGAAACCGGGAGCCCAGTTATAGCTCAGCAGGAGCTATCTCGTACAACTAGCCTTTCAAGAGGTGGTATGAGGTTACTCATGTCGACTCTTGTCTGGATGCTGCTGTCCTCTCAAGACGGGTTTAGCTGAGACGGAATAGCTTAGTAGGAGCTATCCCATATAACTAGCCCCTCAAGAGGTGGTATGAGGTTACTCATGCCATCTATTTTGAACGTACACTTCTTTCAATGTTGCTCTATAGGTCGTCCGACTAAGTCTTCCTGCATACCTCTAGCCCTCAAGTCTAAAGATTGATCACACAATTTTGAGGCTTAAGGTGATGTTTAAAGTGCGGCGTTGGAGTGTGCTTTCGTGTGATGACAATGCTTCACTTTGCTTGAGGGAGTTTCCTTTACCCCCGCTGAAGTCTAAGAGGTGAGAGGCTTATAGGAAGAAATTTCGATCACTCCCGCTTAAGTTTGAGAAATGACGAGCTTGTAGTGAGGAATTTCAATCACTCCCGCTGAAGTCTGATAAATGACGAGCTTGCAGGAAGGAATTTCGATCACTCCTGCTGAAGTCTGAGAAACGACGAGCTTGTAGGGAGAAATTTCGATCACTACTACTGAAGTTTGAGAAGTGACTGATGATGATTTTTTTTTTTGCGAGAATAATTTTTGCATGAGTGGGACATGTGTCAATCATCTGAGGGTCAGTTTTATTTTTACTGAAGTGACATGGCGGTTTGGCTTTATTGCCTGGCCAACCGTCCATTAACTTCCTGATTTAATTCACTGTCCCCCCCCTTTTTTTACTTTCTTCGTTTTTTCACTTCTCACTTTTCATCTTCTTCTTTCAACTTTCAAATATCTTGTCTTCCATCTTTCTCGCAGGCGCTCGTTGTTCCTCCATTGTTGTTGTAGGTTTTTTCTTTTTTCGCACTGTTTGTTATTGCTTTTACTCTGTTTTTCTGTTTTATTCACTTATTTTTTCTCGCTCTTCATTCTATATTGAGATTCCTTGCTTCTTTAGCTGTAGTTCAAAATCTCGTTTTCTTGTTTGGCTCTCTGGTGTCACCATTGTTGTTGTGCCGTTGTTCCTCTACAACTTCCTTCATAAAGGTACTTTCTTTGTACTTTTTCTTGTATCTGTATGCCCAATTTTTCTTTTTTTTTTGAATTTTTCCTTACAAGATTGCGCCTTTTTGCTCGAATTTGACTATCTCTGCACAATTCTTTTTTCCTTTTTCTTGTTGTTGTATCTGTGTTCACGATTCTTTTTCCTCAATTTTTTTTTATTCTTTTGCCTTTGTTCTTGGGGTTTGAGTTATTTTCATTTGTTGGGCATCCCATTCTTTTTACCTTCTCTAGGGGGGCCTTTTGTCTTTGTAGATCTTAGGATGTCTGATGCTACAGACAGCCAGAATGTGAGTGACCCACTTTTGGGCACTAAGTTAGATTCTTCTCCTAAGTCGTCTCACTCAGGTTAGCGCTCTGCGCGCTTTCTTTACTTCTCCTACTTCTCCCTCTATTCCCTTGCAAGTAGTTATGTCGGGCGATCACGCTCCTGATTAGGGCAAGGCGAGTACTGTTGCGACTCCCATGATTGGATTCCCATGCCTCATCTTATCCGTTTAAGAATATGCGCAATGTGCTATAAGAAATTAGCTGACCAAGTTAAGGTTAATCCTCTTGATGTGTCCCTCGTTAGCCCCATTCCCCATGTTCAGCCTTTAAACAGTTTTACATGGCTTGATGATGTGGCTGATGTGAATCGGTTTGATCACTATGTAGTGCGGGGTGGATGTTCTGCAACTTCCTCACCATCTCCTCCTCCAGCTGTGAATATGAGCGCGGTGTTGGGTCTCCCAGTGAGCGTGCTTTTCATGACTGCCAGCCCACTTATGTTGTGGAGCCCGTGGAAGAGGGCGAGCCTGATTTCTTGCTTAATGATAGGTGCCATGGTCCTAAAAATTTTGTGCTAGATTCCAACTAGCGTAAAGACGCTGAGAGGTTTGATCTAGCCGTCGTTGGTCAAAAGTTCTATGGGTTAGGCAAGGGCTACAGACTGGTTTTACCAGCTGAAGGTTCTAAACTATCTACTCCCCCTGCTGGTCACATTGCTATTTTTGCTTCTTAGCTAGACATGGGTTTGCGATTTCCTCTAGACCCTACTTTTAGATATGGTCTTTCGTGCTTTTAATCTTTGTATTGCCCTACAGCACCCTGCTTCCCTGCACACCATGATATGTTTGACGTGGTTTCTGCGATTTCGGCAGTATCCCAAGTTGCTGCATCTATTTAATTCTTTGATGAGCCTTAATAGGTCATGTTTTGGTTCTTTTGAGTCTGGCTGGTACTATGTAGCCCCTAAAGAGAGTAGAGTTTTGTCTTATCCCAAGCTTAGCCGCTTAAGGGACTAGTTTGGTATTCTAGGTTGCGGTGCCTTCCTCCTTTGCTGTGCTATGTAATTTCCGGCAAATTCGTACTAACATGGCTGAAGTTATCGTTTCTCCTTCTGAGTCTGCCCAAGAGACGGAAGATTTTGATGCGCTACAGGGAGCGGGCACAGGTTATTCGATGTTTCCCAAGATTTGGCTGCCGAACTCTTTGTACATTGTGGGTAATGCGCAGCTTTTTGCTATGCGCTTATGTTCTACTCATGAGTCTTGTAAGCCTTGTCTTTTTATTTTTTTTCTTTAGCGTTTTTCTCCTTTTCATTTCAGTCTGTGCTTTGTTCTCATGCCTTTCTTTTTTTCTTGTCTAATTCTTCATGTTATGACAAGCTAGATAGGCATATTCTCGGGCTGAAGGATAACGGGAAGGATCCCATCACTGCCATGCCTGCTAATCCACCAGAGCTTTTTGAAAACTTGGAGGTCCATGCTGGTGTTTTGAAGGGTGAAATGCGCTTGGCGCCGGGTGAACTGAGAGTTGTGTTTGGCACTATGACTGTTGTTGATCAGGTAGGGTCTGGCCGTGCTGAGGCCGAGCCTTCATCTTCCACCGTTAAGAGTCGGCGGGAGATTCACAATAGGCCTAAGGAAGTTACTTCGGGAGCTGAGGCGTTAGTGGCGTAGGGTGTTTCTTTTTCTGAGAAGCACCTTGATGTGGCTTTCAGCCAGGTGGCACCTCAGCCTTCCATAGTAAGTGAACCATTGAATCAAGCTTCTGACGATCCCAAAAATGATAACGCTGATAATTTTGCTGACAGCGTTTTTGAGTTTCCTCCTGAGGGGGAAGTTAAAGTTGACGCTACGATGGGTGAGAAACCCACAATTTCAGCTGTGCATGTTTTGCTCTATTCTACATGCATTGGTGCTACCATTGCTGCTAAGGACACTGCTGCCCCTTCTATTGAGGCTTCTGCCTTCGAACTACTTGATGAGTCTGTAATGGAACTTCCTAAGATTAGGCTTCGAGACCGTTTGTGAAGTGCTAGCAAGGGAGGGCACTCTCAGCCTGGGGGTTCACATAAGCAGAATCACCTAGTTATTGACTTAGAGGATGATCATGTGATCCCTCCCTCAGGTGATGCCGACCAGCCTGCTACTAAAAGGGCTCGTACCTCTTCTACGCTTGATCCTTTTTCTTCTCATTCTGCGAACACTAGACTTCCTGATGAGAACGTAATTAAGGAAACTGGCACTCATAATTCCAGTGAACTTAATCGCTGTGTTCACAAGTTCATAAGTGATGCATTTGAGAATCCTCTCTCTACAACCTCGATCTCTCTTTTTGTGGATAACCCACAGCAAGGTGGCACTTTGGGGTATCGTCTCACTTAGGGTATTTGTCATCCTACTGATTCCACCAGTGGCTCGGTCAGTCTTCCTGCTGCCACTACATGTCATGACTTGTAGAAGGTTATCTTTTATATCCCTAGCTTTCTTTTTGCCTTATCTTTCTTTTTTCTCATTCTATTATCGTTTTTGCCTTACCTTATTTTTATCGCTTTGCTTATTTGCAGCTCACCAAGTCTGTTGGGGACTTGGCTAATGCCTTGCTTATAGTAGAGAAGGTGTACCAAAATCAGAGTGCAACCCTTATTCAGAAGGACAAGGAGGTTCAGTTGGCTCGCTCTGATAGGGATGTGATGGCTGGTGAGGTGGTTCCTTTGAGTGAGAGAGCGAATGCCGTACAAATTTAGTTAGAGGAATTTTAACCCTCAAGACTAAACTGGCGGACTGTGAGAGGCAGCTAGAAGCTTCTCAAACCAGGGGGGCAGCGTTGGAGGCTAAGATGGCCAGTTTGTAGGCTAGGAGGGAAAATGAGCTTGAGGCTGCTAATAAGGAGGCACTTAAGCGTTTTGTGCTTTCTCCAGCCTTTGATAAGTTGCTTGCTGACCGTTATGATGGGGGCTGGGAGGCTGCGGCTTGTTGTGTGAGTGGCCTTTATGGGGCGAGTGTGGAGCAGCAGGCTCGTTTCAATGCCTTTTGGGATAAAGTTGATGCTACTGGAGAAGCTGAGTATCATAATCTTCCTGTTGACCACCCTCGCGTTGCTAATTGCAAAGTCCCCAATCACGTTGTGCTGAACTTGGAAGTGCCTTTTTGTGTTGATGTTGCTGCTTCCATTAGGGTGGAGACTCTGGCTGATGAGCAATAAAGGTTTTGGCGGCTATCTCCCTCTTCCTCCAGCGATTCATCTGAGTTTCCCTCACCTAGGTATGTAGTAACTAGGTAATGCTTGCTCTTGTCTTTAGGGTGTATAACCACAAAAGATTGTATTTTCTATGTGTTTTTGCTTAACACTTTATATTTCTACTTGTTGAGTTTGTTCAGCTTAACTTGAATTCTCTTGCTTTTCTGACTGGTTTTGCTGAATGTTTCTTCATCTTGGTGGATGAGGGTTCAGCTTTGTGAATGTTGTATCTTTTGGATAAATGTTTTCCCTGTCTTGGTGGACTTAGGTTTAGCCTGTTAATATAGGCATTAAATAACTTTTCTGTTGTTTTGCTTACTACTTAATTCGTTGCCAATGTGCTTGCTCCAGTCTGTTGCTGAGTCATGGTATAGTAGTACCTGAACCTAAACTCAACAACCCCTTCTTTCTACTAGGTAAAACCTCGTAGGTTAGGTTTTTCTGAAGCGTTTGCCTTTTATTGCTCCCTTACTTGGTTGTATGGGGCTTTATTATTAATTGTTGTCCTTCACTGCACTAGTTGGGGAATTTTAAGTTCATGTCACTCAATTTTTCGTGACGAAGGCTTATTGACGTAGGGAAAATGTAGGTCGTTATCTAATCTTCCCTAGAGCCAAAAAAATTTATAAACACTTAACAAACCTAAATACTAGTATAGAGGTAAGTCAAGGGTCAACCCCACAGGAACGGTAATGTTCAAATACTTTCAATTTGGGCGCCTAAGGTAGGTCGAAGTCTAAGGATAAAAGGTAACACTAACTAACTACCAAAACCAAGAACCAAACAAATAAAGCACTAGGGAATGGGGATCAACGAGTAATCATGACAATTGTAGCAACTCGGGAATAACGTGCAAATCAATGGTTGCGAAGACTAATGGTAAGAGCAATCAAAAGAGCTCAACAATCTATCTCGTAGAGGTCTAACTAGCACCAACTACGATAGACTCTAACTAGAAACTTCACTAACCGAACTCAATCGCCAATTGTGAGCTACAAATCAATGGTCCGTATCAATGTAGACTCACAATGCAATCTAGCATAATTCTCGAGGCCTAATCGAATTACACACATGCACAATTTCCATTAAACACTTTAATCTCAACAATCAATCAACACAATTCCAAATTAAGCACAATCAATCAATCATACAAGTTTCACCCAATCCCTAGCCAAACAACTACTCTAAAATCATCATCTAATCAAATTAATAACTGAGGAAATCAAGAATCGACAATATATGACGAACAACTACACTAATCAAGCATCAAACATCAAAATCAATCCAAACAAACTTGAATATTAAACAAAACAAGAAAATGAGATAGAGTTAGAAATGCTCATTGATAATAGAGAAGATCTTCAACACAATTGTCACCATTGAAATTCCTCACTTTCTCTCTCTAAATCGACTCCTAAACTAACCCCAAAACTAGAGAGAGAAGCTCTCAACTAAGCTAAAATTATGATCAAAGATTATCTCTCATTTTCTCTAATTCGGATTACAAGTAGATATTTATAGAAGGCGCAAAACGAATTCGAGCAAAAACAGGGACCCAGAACGGCGCGCCCGCGCCAGTGGATTGCGAGCCCGCGCTCCTCTGGGTTCGTTCGGTTCCTCTCGAGGCTTCGTGCGTTCGCTAATGGCTTCGAATGAGCGCACCGAATAATGATGATGGACACCAAGGAGGCAGATCCAAAAGCACTTGATACTAGGTTCGACACCACATCCTCATGAGAGCACGGCTTAAGAGCGCAAGAGCTAAAACTTGGAGAATCCACTTCCTTGCACCTTGAGCTTTCCCAATGCTATAAGCATTCTCCAAATGCATCTTCTACCTTAGAAAACCATCAACATCAAGACTTGAACCTCGTACAATACCTACAATAACGAAAAGAGAGCAAATAAAGGAGAAAAGACTAAAAAAACCATAGAAATGCACAAAACCACAAAATAAGAGAGAAAAGGTAGAAAAAAGAGAAAAAGCATGAAACTAAGCATTTATTAAGAAGGAAATCTATGAAAATAAGGTAAAAATAACCTAAATACTCATTAAATGGGTGCCATTTATGACACCCATCACTTGTATGTTATGCCACCTACTTGACTTTTGTAGGGACTTATGCGTATGTCATTCAGCTTGTTTAGCTGTGATTTATGTGTATGTCATTTAGCTTGTTTGACTGTGACTTATATGTATGTCATTCAACTTGTTTGGCTGTGACTTATTGCTCATGCTCCTTACTTATTCCTCATAAGGGCTCATTTATGATCTACCTACCTCTTCTCTTCCCACAAAAAGGTGAGTTGGGTGAGACCAAGAGAACCTTGGTGGTACCTACTTAGCTTATTCTTTTTCCTTTTGTTCACTCCTCCTTGCTCAAGTTAAACACACTAGGCCTCCTTGTAGGGAATATTTCAAGCATCCCACAATTGAGCCCTATTGTGATCATACATTTAAGCATGGCAGCGTCCAAAGGGAAGGAAGGTAGAGCAAAAGAGTCGCCAACAAGTTTTAGGAACTTGTAAACAGTTCACAGGGTGAAGGTTACACCTCTTCACAATCCATGAGATCTCTAACTCCATAGTGGTCCGGCACCATGACTATATATTTGAGGATGAAGGTACAAATCCAACCAAAAAGAGATTGAATCGGCCCTAAATAGGCCTCTACTTTATTCTTCTCATATTCAGGTGCGCTTTCCGATCAACATACAATCAATATATTAATCCTAAATCTGTTTAATCTATGTTGGTTGAATATTAATGCACAAATAAATCTATTATTGGCGATCACTTGAATAAATATCATATTAGCCTAATATGACAATAAAACTACTTACTTTGTTGCCTCGTATCTCTTTTTATCAAAACAATACACACGTTAGTAACTTCAATGAAATATTAAACAGTAAATCTAATCAAAGAATTGAAATAAGATTTGGGACCAAACCCTAAGAAATTGTAAACCTTTCACGTCTAGGGCGAAGACAACTTTGAGATTGGTTAGGTGTGTCTAAGTCTCTTGATGGACGTATGGTGTTTAAAAAGGGCAAGGCTTAGAAAGAGGGAGAAAGAATAAGCTTCTAGCTTTTTAGAGAGAGAATAAAAAGATGATTGTTGATGATTAAAAAGGGAGAAATACGACCCTATTTATAAAGAAAAACATCCGAAAACGATAAGAGAAGATTGAAATCCAATCGAATCAAAACTAATCCCATCGAGACGCGACAAGACCATCGTGACGCGATGACTCTATCGCGGCCAAAGGCCTATCGCGGTGAGATGGACCAGTCACAGCGCGATGGTGTTGCGGGATAAAAGTTGGTTGTACAGAATCCTTTTTCCAATATAATTGAAACATTAGAATCCCTACTTTATCATTAGAAATCATATTAAGTCCTTTTGAAAACACTTGTTTTATTTCAACTGAAATTCTTTATCTTTCTAAAATATATAAAAATATTATTATTAATCCTAATCTCCTTAGAATTTGATAGGAATGGTGTCCTTCGAACAAGTGTATTATTCCGATAGAGGGTTCGGAATTATTAGAAAGCTAATTATTCAGTGGGTCAAGTGATCAGAATGCCTAGTTGGAAGCCGCTTTCGATCAGTAATATTAATCCATAATTAATATTACAGCTTAATCTTGACTAAACCCTTTGGGTCACACCCAAGCAACTAATGATCCGATACGACGAATTAATCCGGAAAGAATTAATGAGTGCGTCGAAACCGACCGTCACAAGTCGAGTCAAATTAATAAAAGACGAGATAGTAAAATCAATAATTAATCAACAATTTACAAGAATACCCCTAGCATCGGAATGCTCCGAGCAAACCGAGTGCAAGGGGCACTTGGGATAGCATGGTGGCTAGCATGCACTCCACACCGAGCCTAGGCTGGCTTGTGGGTTATGCAGCATGCTAGTGCACCACTACTAGCATTGCTGCCAGCGCATGGCTAGCAAGTTGTGCTAGCATGTGCACAGCAACAGCGACATAGCTACCAGTGCCAGCTAGGTGGCAGTGCACTAGCGTGCTAGCATTGCTAGCAAGGCACGCATAGCAGCAGCACATCAACTATAGTGCGCAAGCTAGCGCGCAAGCTAGCGCGCAATGATGCTGGCAGCAGCGCCCAGTAACCCGCATCAATGCGAGGCTTGCTGGCCCATGCGATCAGCTGGCAGGCCTAGCCAAAAGGCTAGACAACTAGCTAGGTAGCCTTGGCGCCCAAGGCTGGCAGCGCCAGCTGGCGCGAGCTAGTTGGCTCGGTTTGGCTTGTGGGAGGCGGTTTTGAAGATCCTTAAGGAGCAAGGATTTTAGTCCCCCACTTGTTGTCCTCCCCTAACCTCTCCTCCTATGATTGCCACTTGTTGATTAATTAGTTGCTTGATATTTTCTTTTATTTTTGATTTAAAAATAAAATGGGAAAATTTATTTTACCAACTCTTCCACATAGATAGGAGTGTGTAATTCTCTCATGACATTCTGCATAAATACCCACCTTGGGAGTTGGAGAAAGTCACTTGAGTAGGAACTCAATAAGGCATCTTGAGTAGTAATTTTGTCCGACTTAGCTAAACTCAAAGTAAGAGACCGGTCGGGTCGAGTTGCGGGTGGATACCGTAGGAGGTTTCTGCGCTTGCAAGACTTGGCTTTGAAGTAAGAGCTCCAAGAGAAAGTGAAGCACGCGGCAAGGGTAAGATCGTCTTTTCTCTCTTTCTTGCTATTTATGTCATTTAGTTATATTAATTATGAGCGGGTCTTGGGGTTGGGTTTTGTTCCGCGGTGAGTTAGACTTACCGAAAACCAACAGCTGTATCGGAGTCTTGCTCATTTATTTTTGTATATAAAATATTTAAGGGTTTAAAACTGGATTTAATTTCTGGTTATGTTACTAATTAGATTAGTAGCTCGATTTTATTAATTTTAATCTCATTTTATTAAAAACATTGGCTCGAGAACCTAGATTTTCGCCCAAGAATAGTGAATTTTTGGTGGAATCGATATTCTAGAAACATTCTGACCAATCCAAAGTTGCGAAAAAGCTAAATTTTTCCCACAAATGCCTGTTTCGAGAAATTTTTGGTTTTAACAAAAATATTTTAATCTTTTAAACTTGAATCTTAATGGCATATTAATTGTGATTATGCATATGGTTCTTTCCTTTATACTTCTGCAATTTTAAACCACTTTTGAGCATAATTACTTGGTAGTAATTGGTGCTTAATAGTTAGCTCAAATTTTCACATAATTGCAAATAAATTGCTTTAAGTACTAAAGATTCAATCTTTAATAATTTTAAGTGATTGGAACTTTGTGTTACTAAATTCCAAGTATATTTATTTAAATTTTTTGATTTAATCATTTATTAAGTTGATTGGAATCATAAAGTTTCAAACTTGTGATAGAATTTTAATTAATCTTCATATTGGAAGATATAATTTTTCAAGGATTCACAAGTTAAAGTTGGAATCTTTATTTGAATTTTTTTGTTCATAATTCCAATTCTCTTTTAATTTTGTCAAATCTCATAATTAATTTATGTTGGTTAAATTAATGGTTAGAATAGCCCTTATTCATTTTGTTGCATCAAGTTGAACCAATTTTATTAAAGAACAGTTCTTGGAAATAATTTTGGTTTTGTGCACTTGAATGAATTTCTTAATTTAGACTTGTTATATTTTTTATTTTTTCTCATTGAATTAATTCTAAAATTAATTTAGAATTAATTACATATGTCACACAAAATTCGGAATTAATCCCAAGAGTATAGAACGCAAACCAAGGCAAAACCACCCTCGGCCAGCCGGGCTGCGAAGCAGCCTGCATGTGGCTGCCAAAGGCTAGCGTGCTTAGTGCGTGCGCCAATGCGTTGATGCTCGCAAGGCACAGCAAGGTAGTAGTAGCATGGCGCAGCAGCAGCCATGTAGTGCGCGCCATGCGTACTGCGTGTGTGGGTTGTGCGTGTGTGCGTTGCTTGGTGTGGTTGGGTGCCTGTGTGTGTGCGGTGTACTGCTGGCTTGCGGCATAGTGCGCGCACAGCAGCAAGCTCGAGTGGCCTTCGTGGCCACATGTCGAAAGCACACCATGTAGGGAGCACAACGCGTATGTGATCCTTTAGGCTGCAGGTGTGACGCTTGACATGGGCAACGACTGTGCGCGAGACCCCTCACTAGGCACCCATGCCCCGGTGCCTAGCACACCAAGCCGAAAGGCTTTTGGCACTTTAGGGTTTTAGGGCTATGTTAATTTTGCATTTTTCCAATTTTAATTATGTTTAAATTATTTTAATTAAATTTTGGAGGCTAGACCTCGGTTTTGAGCGGCACTTGCAAAACTTTAATTTGGAAAAATTTTGGGTTTACCGGCTTAATTAATTAGATTAATTTAGTTGGATGCGGAATTTAGTAGGAGCTACAATTTTAATTACGCTTAATCGCATAATTGGTTAAACAACTTTGACTAGTTTTAATTAGGCGTGTTAATCGGATTAACCACCTAAATTAGTTAATAGTTTACGCGTGTTTGTGCATTGTTACTTGTTTATCGTTGTAAAATGCATGGGTCATTCACATAAAGTGAATGGATGAATGGAATGTATATTCTCTCATAAGTTTTATAAAATGGCAACTAGTGGGCCCGATTAGGATAGAAAATACGGACTGCATTTCGTCATGTACTTTTGTAAATCTAAATACGGTCTGCGAGCCATTGAGTATTTTTGTACCTTAATATTTAGATTAGTCCTAATTATAGATACTAGTATTTGCATTATTTTGGTTATGTCTTGAAGACGGAGGTTCTTGGAAGACAAAGCCATGAAGCTGCAAGAGAAGACCCTTGAAGACTTAAAGACTCAAGGGGTCATGCTAATTGCCAAATGCATCATTTACTTATGTTTTTGATACATATTTGTGCTTATATATATGGATGATATGTTAGATGCATGTTTAGGATTTCGAATGTTGTGATGATTAATTAAGTTCACTTAAATCAACCAACATAGAAACCCTAGGTCCCTAAAATATGGAGTAAAATTTTCCCTCCAAAACAACACTTACCGACCTATTGAGAGTAGTGATGGGCTACGCCAAAGTGAGGCATCATTATTACTCCTAGGAAACGTAAGGCATACTTGGTATGCATGTTGGTTTTGGTTATACTCAACGATATGAGTGATGGAGTCCTAACATGTCGTGGCAAAGTGGATAAGTTGTTGAGAGAGCATTAGATGCGACGATTTATCTAACCAAGAGTGGCTTAGAGCCATTAGCAAAGAGTTGCTAACCTTAGAATATTGAGTGTTAAGACAAGCTAAAGCACTCTTAACTACTCATTGATTCTTTGGATCTTGGAATCGACTTATTCTCACCAAATAAAGACAATTTTAATGTGTGAATAAGACGTTTAAATAAGTTTGATAAATATGCATGAATTCAATCTTATTTAAGTATTATGAATGGTTTTTCGTTTCAAATTCTTTCAATTGTAGAATCATGTCTTCAACTAACATCGACAACAACCTAATGTGCCCAGAACTTTCCAAAAAGTTACCATTTTCCTTGAACTTGGTGAATTTTAAGGAGTGGGAAGAAGAACTACGAAAGACCCTCCGAAATTGCTACTTAGCGCACATTCTCGACATACCCATCAAGAGTTTTTACTCAAAAGGGGTTATGAGCGATAAGGCTCATGAGGAATGGAGTTGGGATTGCAAAAGGGTCTCACGACTTATGAAAAACTCCATCCCGAAACAATAGAAGGGGAAGTTCTCCAACTGTTTTCCGGACATGCTCCTCAAAGCTCTAAAGGATATAGTCAATTTGAGGGTCACCAAGAGCATCAAAGGCAACTATGATGGTATCGTGGAGGAAGTGACTAGGTCACTCTCCAACATGAAGATCAAGCCACCGTAAGAGGGGTGCCTTGCCAAGGAAAGGCAAGAGGTATGGGCACAAGTCTACAATGTTAGCCTAAGCCCCAGAATGCCACTTCAAGCCCACGTGCTCTGAAAGACAAGGCTATTCACTTACTTGGAGCTCATTGACAAACCGGTGGAGGATGAGCAAGCGGCTCACATGCTATTAAGTTCTCTCCAATCGGGCTATGTTGCATTAAAGATACGGCTTACTTCCAATCGGAACAAACTCTCTTTGATGGAGGTTGTCCATGAGCTTCAAAAGGCCGATTCTTGTAGAAGTACCAAGCTCAAGCTTTCTTTAAGGGAAAAGAAGAAGGAGTTCAAGAACAAGGCAAAGATGAGATGCTTCTACTATAGTAGGCAGGGCCACTACAAGAGAGAATGCAGCATGTACCTGGAAGATGAGGCAAAAGGAAGAAAAATCTCTACCTCAGGTATCTTCTTTATAAACTTACACTTGAATACAAGCAATTCATAAGGTATTAGATACCATTAATGACTCACTATATGCTCCTATTTCAGGAACCAAGTGAGAAGGGCATACCAAGTGGATGTGGATAACAAGCGGAAGTGAAGACAATCTTTCCGGAAAGGCTTGTAATCACATAGTTCGTCTTGACATAGAACTTGTTTAAGTATTGTTATCAACCATACATTGATCTTCTGACGTTGGACGTTGTTTTGTTTTGATCACAAGACTATTGCTTCAAAAGTCTTGCTTATATGTCTATGGCATGACACGTTTATCTAAAATGTGTGCTTTCGTTAGACAAACAAGTTTATAATGTTAATAATACCACCACAAAAGCTAAGACCATTGATTCAAACGCATCAAGAAACTTGTACAGGAAGGTGTTCTTGACTCATTCGATTTACAATCGTTTGAGAATTGCGAAGGATGTTTATTAGGAAAGATGACAAAGCAGCCATTCTCCAAGTTTGGAGAAAGGGCAGGTGACTTGTTGGGCCTAATACACACTGATGCATGTGGACCAATGAGCACAACCATAAGAAACAGCCATCGATATTTTATCACCTTCATAGACGACTATAGTAGATATAGATATGTCTACCTTATGTCGCACAAATTTGAATCGTTTGAAAAGTTCAAAGAATTTCAGAGTGAAGTTGAAAATCAGCTTGGCAATAAAATCAAATCCCTTCGATCGGATCAAGGTGGTGAATACTTGAGCCAAGAATTCGATGACCATCTGAAAGCAAAGGGTATACTTTCAAAATTGACACCTCCAGGAACTCCACAATGGAACGAAGTATCTGAAAGGAGAAATCAAACCTTGCTAGACATGGTACGATCAACAATGGGTCTTAGTGATCTTCCTATCTCTTTCTAGGGACACGCACTTCTAACCACGGCACTAACATTGAACCGTGCTCCGTCAAAAACTGTGGAAAAGACTCCATACGAACTACGGACGAAGAAACCTCCAAGGTTGTCTTTTTTCAAGATATGGGGATGCGAAGCATATGTCAAGAAATTAATTTCTGACAAACTTCACCCCAAATCTGACTAGGTTTTCTTTGTCGGCTACCCAAAAGATACCAAAGGCTATTACTTCTACAAAAAATCCGAGAACAAAGTGTTTGTTGCTCTTAATGGTGTCTTTTAGGAGAAGGAACACCTTTCAAAAATGATAAGTGGTAGGAAATCGAACTCGATGAAGTTTGAGAGGACGAGTAACAAAATCAGATTGACAGTCAAAGTACTCAAACATCATCTGTTGCTAGTTAAGTGCAAAGTCAAACCGATAATGTAAATGCTCAGTTCGTTACCCTACGTAGGTCGTAGAGGCCAAGGTCTTTACCTGATAGGTATCTTGGTGTTGTATTAACCAAGAGTCAAGACATCCTGGTACTAGATGGAGACGAACAGGCAAATTACAAGCAAGCAATGGCGAGCACCGACTCTGCTAAATGGCAAGCGGCCATGAGATCTAAAATGGATTCCATATTTGAAAATCAAGTATGGGACTTGGTTGACTTACCCGAAGGTTACACACTTATCGGATGTAAGTGGATTTTCAAATTGAAAACCGACAAAGATGGAAATGTTTTCATTTACAAAGCTAGACTGGTAGCAAAAGGTTACAGGCAAATTCATGGTATTGATTATGATGAATCCTTTTCTCCGGTCGTAATGCTTAAATCCGTTCGGATCATCCTCGCGATTGCTGCATATTACAATTATGAAATATGGCAGATGGACATTAAAACCGCCTTCCTCAATGGAATTTTGAAAGAAACTATGTACATGACACAGCCCAAAGGTTTTTTCGACCAAAATAATGCTGGGAAAGTGTGTAAGCTTAAAAAGTCCAATTTTGGGCTAAAGCAAGCTAGCAGAAGTTGGAATCTGAAATTCGATGAAGCCATCAGTAAGTTTGGTTTTATCAAGAATCCAGATGAATCTTGTGTTTACAAGAACGTCAGTGGGAGTGACATCGCCTTCCTAGTCTTCTACGTCGATGACATATTGCTCATTGGAAATAGCATTCCGATGTTAAAGTCTGTAAAAGGCCTGACTTTGAAAATGTTTTTCAATGAAAGACCTGGGAGAGGCTCAGTACATATTGGGCATCAAGATCTATAGGGATAGATCTAAGAAGATGATTAGATTAAGCCAGAGTACTTATATTGATAAGGTACTGGCACGATTCAATATGCAGGAGGCCAAAAGAGGTCACCTACCCATGTCACATGGCATAACCCTAAGCAAGAAGCATTGTTCAAAGACACCTAATGAGCGAGAAAAGATGAATCAGATTCTATATGCTTCACTAAATGGATCGATCATGTATGCCATGATATGTACTTGGCCAGATGTATCGTATGCCTTGAGTACTACGAGCTGATACCAATCAGACCTAGGAGAGGCATATTGGACTACGGCAAAAAATATCCTAAATAACCTAAAAAGGAACAAGGATAAATTCCTGGTATATGGTGGATCAGAAGAATTAGTCGTTGAAGGTTATACTGACACAAGCTTCCAAATAGATAGAGACGATTTCAAATCACAATATGGATATGTGTTCTGTCTAAATGGAGGAGCGTTTAGTTGGAAGAGTGCCAAGTAGAGCACAACTGGAGATTCTACAACTGAAGCCGAATATTTGGCAACTACTGAAGCGGCTAGGGAGGCAGTTTGGATTTGTAAGTTCGTTGGTGAACTTGATGTTGTACCCTCCATTAAGGGTCTAATATCCCTCTATTATGACAACAATGGAGCTATTACTCAGGCTAGAGAGCCAGGGAACATCAGAAGGTCAAACATGTCAAGCGGCGATTTCACATGGTAAGAGAATGGAAGTCAGAGGGTGAAATCAAAATTTGTAAAGGTTGAACGGATGACAATGTTGCCAATCAACTTACTAAACCTCTACCTTAAGTCAAGCACAACAAGCACGTTGAGGCAATGGGAATCAAGCACGTTGGAGATTGGCTTTAATTTCCCTATTTAGTGTTTTAATTCATTTTTGAACATTTTAATGTAAGACATTAAGATGAACCATTCAAATTTTGGAATAATTTAATTTCATGCAATTTTATCACTCCGTTTCTATTTAATTGTGGTTTAGAATTAAATATTGAGTCCATTCGATTATGAGAATATTAAATATAGGGTATCAAGACTACACTTGGATAAAGAAACACCTATTAAGTGAACATTGAATATTATAATTGAAAATTATCCCTAATCAAGGTCATTTAAATGATGGACGATTAATGACCAATTGAGATTAGTGTGTAGGTTGATTTATAGCACCGTTTCTTGTGCTACAAGGACATGATTGTCATAAATCATTTGCACAGGTATTGGTTTAGAACCATACTGGATCGACCTATGAGAATACTTTAAGAGATTTAAAAATCGTCATAAGTATACTTCTCATTATGGGTATCGGAACCTCTTTCCTCGACCATGAGTATTGTGAGTTCTCTTGTTTTAGTACTAGTCCGTTTTGATGTTAGTCAAACATCTACTGTACATAGAGATTATAACGGCAACACTCGGGCGGCTAGGTCCTCTTAGTAAGAGAAGTTGACAGTACAAGACTGGGAATGTCCCTCTACTAATAATAGGGAAGATGTCTTTGTTGTTTACAAGGCCTCTCGAAGAGCGAGACAATAAAATGCATGGCCGTGCTCAGATGGATTTTTCGTAAATCATCTGCTTATTGATAGTCAAACTCGGATTTCGAAAAACACTTCTGGACATAATAAGGATGACGAATGATCTTACCTTATAGTTCATGAAGAGAGATTAAGTGACATAGGAAAAAGGATATACACAAACACCGCACTTGTCCGGAAGGACAAGTGGGAGATTGATAGGAATGGTGTCCATCAAACAAGTGTTATTCCGATAGAGAGTTCGGAATTAGAAAGCTAATTATTCAGTGAGGTCAAGTGATCAGAATTCCTAGTTTGAGGCCGCTTCCGATCAGTAACATTAATCCATAATTAATATTATAGCTTAATCTTGACTGAACCCTTCGGGTCACAACCAAGCAACTAACGATCTGATACGACGAATTAATCCGGAAGAAATTAATGAGTCCCTCGAGTATTAAATATATAGACGTCGAAAATCGAGCTAGGAGCGTCGAAACCGAGCGTCGCAAGTCGAGTCGAATTAATAAAAGACGAGACGGTAAAATTAATAATTAATCAACAATTTACCAAAATACCCGTATCATCGGAATGCCCCAAGAAAACCGAGTGCTAGGGGCTCTTGGGATAGCATGGTGGCTTGCATGCAAACCACACCAAACCTAGGCTGGCTGGTGGGTGCTACGGCATGCTAGCGCGCCACTACTAGCATTGTTGCTACCACATGGCTAGCAAGTTGTGCTAGCATGCGCACAGCAGCAGCAGCATAGCTAGCAGTGCCAGCTAGCTAGCAACGCGCTAGCGTGCTAGCAAGTCACGTATAGCAGCAGCACAATAGCTATGGTGCGCGAGCAGGCGCGCAATGATGCTGGCAGCAGCGCCCAGCAGCCCGCATCAATGCGAGGCTTGTTGGCGCTCGCTGCTGACCCATGCGACCAACTGGCAGGCCCAACCAAGGGGCCAGGCAGCCTTGTCGCCCAAGGCTGGCAGTGCCAGCTGGCGCGAGCTGGTTGGCTCGATTTGGCTTTTGGAAGGCGGTTTTGAGGATCCCTAGGGAGTAAGGATTTTGTTCCCCCCCCCCCCCCTTGTGGTCCTTACTTAATCTCTCCTCCTATGATTTCCACTTGTTGATTAATTTGTTGTTTAATATTTTCTTTTATTTTTGATTTAAAAATAAAATGGGAAAATTGATTAGAGAGTGGAATTCTCTCATGACATTCTCTATAAATACCCACCTTGGGAATTGGAGAAAGTCACTTGAGTAGGAACTCAATAAGGCATCTCTACTTGAGAGAAAACCTTTATGTTCATATAATACTCGAGTAGTGTTTTGGTCCGACTTGGCTAAACTCCAAGTAAGAGACCGTTCGGGTCGAGTTGCGGGTGGATATCGTAAGAGGTCTCTACGCTTGCAAGACTTCTCTTTAAAGTAAGAGCTCCGAGTGAGAGCGAAGCACGCGGCAAGGGTAAGATCGTCTTTTCTCTCTTTCTTGTTATTTATATCATTTAGTTATATTAATTGTGAGCGGGTCTTAGGGTCGGGTTTTATTCCGCAGAGAGTTAGACTTACCGAAACCTAACAGAAGTTAAAATAATCTTCTAGATTATTTTAGAAAATCAAAGTAATTCCTAATGACTTTAGATTGATAATTAATGGACCCTCCACTTAATCATTGGGTCACCCATAAAACTCATTTTAATACCCAATTAATATTCGGGCCATAACTCCCTCATTATTGATTGGAATTGGGCTTATAATATTCATTGGAAAGCTCTTTTTGAGCCCCCATCCAACTACACCATTATTGGACCCATATCATGGACCAAATTAAATAAGACTGGACATTTTTCAAAAATAAGGTACGAAAAGAATTATTTTTGAAAATAGAAAGAAGTATTCTTATTAAAAACAAGGGAATCACAAGAATCTTTCACATTTCAGTTCGTTTAATATTTAATGACGTGAAAGGTATTCATGACTGGGTTTGGTTTTTGGGGAGACACAATTTGGTGTCTACACTCCTCCTTAGGTGTCCCCGAGGTGGTGCCTTGTTTTACTTTGAGTAGGTAGGTCGAACTTTATGAAATGTGATCTTCGTATGTTCAAGGATGTCTTGCTGCATCCTATTTTGATACTTTTAGCTTTGACGTGATAACTTTTACGTATGTTATGGTGTTTTTTGGATGTTAGTGTATGATGCTAAAGCATAATTTCAACAAATGAACATGTTTAGGCAAATTTATGTAGTATACTCCTCACGTAGAGGCTCATATTTCATTGAATATAAATGGCTTAAATTGCCTTGATTAACACAGCATGACTTAACCAAAGTTTTTGCATAATTTAAACAAAGTTTTCCAGCTTCTACTTAGCCATCTGCTTTTTCAAACAAAATATTTCTTTAACACATCTGCTTTAAAACTATTCCTTAAAACCTAACCATCTTGATATGCGATAAGGAATGAACCTGGCCCCACTTGCTCATGGATGAGGAAAGGGCCTTCCCAATTTGCTGACAACTTTCTGTGCTGGTTTCCTTTCCTACTACTGCAGTCCTTCTAAGAATTAATTCTCCAGGTAGTAGTTCCCGGTGCTTGACTCTTTTGTTGAAGGCCTTTGAGATTCTGCTCTTCTGAGCTGCCGGCTTGAGGGTTGCCTTTAGCCGCATCTCTGGAAGGAAACCCAGCTCTTCCAATAAATGCTTCTCGTTCCCTTGCTGCTCATAATGCTGGATTCTCAGGCCGGGGATCTGTACTTCCACTAGAACTACCGCGTCTGCCCATAAGCCAGGGTGAATGGACTTTTTCCAGTAGCTTCCTTCTCCTTTGTCCTGTTTTCCCACAGTATCTCTAGGACTAGGTAAGTGCAAAGGCCCTTATGCTCTTCCAGCTTCCTTTGCAAGGCTATTAGGATTAGCTTGTGTGCTGCCTCTACTTGGCCGTTGCTCTACGGGTGATAGACTGAGGCGCTTGCATATTTGGTACCCATCTCTTCTAGGTAATCCTTGGTGGTATCATAGTCGAACTGACACCCATGGTCGAAGACAATGCATTGTGGCACCCCAAATCTTGTAATGATGTTCTTCCATATGAATGTTCTTACTTAGGAAGCTTATATGTACTTTGTTGGTTCAACTTCAATCAACTTAGTGAAGTAATCCTTTGCTACTCTGAGATATTTCCTGCCCGCTGACCTTGTGGTGAAAGGTCTTAATATGTCTATTCCCCACTAAGAAAACGGGATCGGGCTGAGGATTGGGGTCAAATCATTCGGTGGCTGATTTATAATTGGAGCATAATTTTGGCATTTTTCACATTTTTTAACGTATGCTAAAGCATCTTGCGTCAAGGTTGGCCAGTATGCTCCTCTTCGAAGTACTTTAACTCCCAAAGCTTTTCCGCCGATATGGTTGGCATAGATTCCTGAGTGCGCTTCTTCCATGATTCGTTCTTGCTCCCACCCAGGAATGCACCTCAAAAGTGGCTAGGAAAGCCTTTTTTGTTCAACTTTCTTAGCCTGTGCCTCGTCACTAGGAAGCGAGCCATGCACCTTATAGGCTAATATGTATGAAAACCATGTTCGCTGCTGCCTGGTGCAATTCACCTGTTAGTTTTCTGCGATGCTGCTTTCTTCTAGGACTTCCACCATGATTGTCCTTGTGAGGCTTTGGAGAATGGAACTGGCTAACTTTGATAATGCGTTAGCTTGAGAATTTTCAGCTCTAGGGACCAAATCTATCTGAAAATGCATTAACTGAGCCACTAGCTCCTTCACCTTAGTTGAGTATTTCAACATTGTAGGCTCCCTAGCCTCATACTCCCCCTTCAGCTGGCTGGCTACCTACTAAGAGTAAGTCTATAGATGCACTTTTTTAGCTCATGCTGCGATACTCAACCTCATATCTGCCAGGGTTGCTTCGTATTCTGCCTCGTTGTTCGATGCCTTGAACTTGAACTTAATGGCATACTCGAATACATTTCCTTCTGGCGATGTTATTATTATTCCCGCTTCGCTTCCTGTCAAACTTAAAGATCCATCCACTGCCATCTTCCACACTCCAATCTCATCTTCTTTCACTTAATAAGAGGCCTCCACTATGAAGTCAGCTAGAGCATGAGCTTTAATGGCTGCCCTAGGCTTGACCTCGAACTGATACTCAGAAAGTTCTATTGCCCATTTGAGGAGCCTTCCCAAAGCGTCCATTTTCTGCAAGGCTTTTTCTAATGGGTGATTTGTAAGGATCTGGATTGTGTGCGCATGAAAGTAGGGCTTTAGCTTTCTTGCCATTGTCACTACTGCGAAGGCCAGCTTCTCCACCAGCGGGTATCTCTGTTCAGCATCTGTCAGCACATAGCTTACAGATTACACTGGTTTCTGCGGTTTTTGCCTTTCAACTAGGAGGACTGACCCAATTGTCTGCACTGAGGCGGAAATGTATAACTGGAGTATTTCGCTCTACTCTGGGCTGATCATGGTTAGGAGCTTGGTCAGGTGCTCCTTGATCCCTTCAAAAGCTTCTTTTTCTGCTTCACCCCACTTAAATTCTCTGTTACCTTTCAACAACTGATAAAATGGTAAAGCTTTGTTAGTTGACTTGCTGATGAACCAGGTCAACGCTGTCATTCTCCCTGTTAATCGCATAATATCTTTGGTGCACTTGGGCTCTGGGAGGCTGAGGACTGCCTTCACTTTCTCTAGATTAGCGTCAATTCCCCTGTCACTGACCAGGAAGCCTAGAAACTTCCCGAAACTCACCCCAAAAACGCATTTCTTTGGGTTGAGTTTGATGTGATATTTATTTAGTGTAGCAAATGTCTCTGCTAAGTCTAGAATGTGCCATACCTGTGTGATGCTTTTAACAATCGAGTCGTTAACATACACCTCAACATTTCGCCCCTTCTGATGCATGAATACTTTATGCATTGTTTTTTGGAATGTAGCCCCTGCGTTCTTCAACCCGAAGGGCATAGCTTTGTAATTGTACACTCCCTCTTCAGTGATGAACGCAGTCTTCTTCCTGTTTGGCTTGTGTAGGCTAATCTGTTGATATCCTGAAAAAGCATCCATCAAGCTTAGTAAGGCATGACTGCTGGTTGAGTCTACCAACTGATCAATCCGTGGCAGCGGGTAGCACTCTTTTGGACACACTTTCTTGAGATCTGTGAAATCAACTCACATCCTCCACTGGCCATTTGCCTTCTTGACCATGACCACGTTGGCTCGCCATTCTGGGTAATCACAAGGTTTTATGAACTTAGCTTCCAGCAGCTTGTCTACCTCTTCTTAAATGGCCTGGCTCTTCTCCGTGAAGAAGCTTTGTTTTTTTTTCTTGACCGGTCTGATGTCTTCATTTTTACATTCAGCCTGTGGACCATAACCTCTAGGTCAATTCTAGGCATCACATCCACTGAAAATCTGACTATTTCCTTATTTGCCCTCAGCAACTCTATAAGGTGCACTTCCACTCCAAGGTGGATGTCTATTCCAATTTTTATTGTCCTTGAGCTATCGCCCTCTGTAAGCTCAACTATTATGTGCTCTCCGTTGGGTAATGGCTTGGCTACATCTTCTTTTGCCGGCTCAACATTCTCCATTCCTAGCTTCAGCTTGTCCTTTTCTCTATGGTATTCTTCTCGCTTTCTTTTTCTTGATTTCCTCTCACCCTGGTCCTTAGACCTTGGCTCTGAGTCAGACTCCTTGCTGGCCTTAGCCTGCTACTTTAGGGTCGTTATGTATCATTATTGCACTATCTTTTTGTTTCCCCTAAGCTTTGCAGATCTTCCATCATTGGCCGTGTATGCCATGGCAAGGTGATAAGTGGACTCCACCCCACCTATTTTGTGGATGAGTGGCCTTCCCACAATCACATTGTAAGGTGATGGGGAGTCTATTACTAAGAATTCAGTTCGGACGTCGTGCCGCCTTAATCCTTCCCCGACACGGACTGACGGCTCTATTAAGCCTTATGGGATCAATCCTGACCCATTGAACCCGGTGACTTCGTAGCTCACCCTTTTCAAGTCTCTCTTATCCATCTTTAGCTCTTTGAACGCGCTGATGTATATTATATTGGTTGAGCTGCCACCGTCAATTAAAACTTTGTCCACCTCCCAGTTTGCAATTCTCATTATAACTACCAGGGAGTCATCATGGGGGTAGATTATGCCTTTCTTGTCATACTCGTCAAATACAGCTCATAGCTGCGGGGGAAGCGGTGGCCATCTACGTCTTTCATTGTAGCCTATCTGGTGGATAATTACTCGCAAATCAGCCTTTTCTCTAATCACCGTTCCTCTGTGTACTAGTCCACCATTGATTACATACACTCTTCCCTCTAGCCTACTTTCCCGTTCTTTGCCCTCATCCTGGCCTCTATGATCTCCCTTGTGGTCATGGCAAGACTTATCATCTTACCTTCTCTGGCAGAAGTCAGGGTGCTGCTTGAACAGTTTCAGGTATCCACGCCGTACTAAGTCCTCTATGTTATCTTTCAAGTGCGTGCACTCATCAATGGTTTGCCCGTGGTCCTTGTGAAAATCGCACCACTTGCTGGGATCACGATTTCTGTCCACTATTCTGGGTGGTCATTGCCATTTATCGTCAGATATGTTCACGCTAAAGATATGGGACATCGAAAAAGTTTGCGGAGTGTATTGATTGAACCTTCCAGCCCTGGCTCCTCGCTTCTGGTCTGACCCCCTTATCCCCACCGTTTTTTCTGCATCCCTACGACCTTGTTCAGCTCTGCTGGGCTGATCCACCCTAGCTGTATTTTCTTCCCAGGGGACTTTAGCCCGCTTAACAGGGCTGATCCACCCAAGCTTTATTTTCTGCCCAGGTAACCTTGTTCAGCATGGTTCTGTCAGTCTTATCCGCTTTTATGAACTCATGCGCTTTACAGCCAGCATTTTGAGGCTCTTTCGTCCCATTCTGAATGGTGAGCCCGGTAATAGGCTGCTTTGCATTGCGAGCAGCGCTAATTCCTGGCTCATGTTCAGGATGGTTTGCTTCTTTATTGAATCTGATAATGAACCATGACATCAACTTGGTGGTCATTATTGTACGATCCACCAGGGTAACAAAATGTTCCATGAACATTCTCTTCAACTGATTATAGGCGTAGACGGATCCTTTCGGGATGGCCCCAAACCATTCCGCTGCCAGCCTTTCCAAGGTTGGCGAGAATGCCTTACACTAGACTGAATCTGTCATAGTGTATAATACCATATGGTTCTCAACTATTGAGACATGATTCTTAGACGTCGTGGTAACATCGTACTTACAGCTGGTCATCTTGATTTTCTCCATTCGCTCCTCCAGAATCTCCCTGTAAAATGGGGACTCATCCAGAATCACCTGGATTCGAGCTCGCTTTTCTCTGTCCAAGCTTAGTCCTCGCTCAGAGGTCGGCGAGCTGCTGCGAGTGACTCGAACCTCCAGGCTGCCCTTATCCTGGGCTGCTTCCTCCACACTCCATTCCCAATTCAGATTTTGAGCTTCTAGTTCCAACACCTTCTTTCTCAGCTGGACCAACTCTTTCTGCTCCAGGGTGAGAGTTACAGGTGTTGTCTTCTTCGCAACTAACCCCGTAGCAGCAGCTATTGGTTGGATGCCTAAACCTTTACCAAAATTAGTAAAGATTGTTTTCATGGCTGTCAACTGCTCTTAGAGAGGTTTTACAAGATGGCTGGCATATTCATTGTCCGTTCCTGTCATTGGCATTCCGAACTTAAAAAAGAGCTAGACCCTACCGGATCTACTGGTTTCGCCACCGCTTTGATTGCAGCTGACGTCGATCCTGTGGGGTTAGTTTTCTAAGAGATGTTGGAGTTGGATTTTTCGGTTGATCCTTTAGGATCGATGGTTATTAACGCTGTTTTTTGTGGTGTTTGATTGGTTTCATTAGCCTTAGTGACTGGTGTTTGTATAGCTTCTTCTCCGGCCATGACGATCTACCAACTAGTCCCTTGCTCAGCTGGCGAACCTCAAGTCAGATGATCCTTCCCCTCCTTCTAGCGTCAATTATTTCGGGTACGGATCCAAGGGTTCTAGCTGGCACGGGCTGGGTACAGTTGATAACCTACACAAGGCAACGCACGTAACTGCCTTTGGGGTGGCTCGAGGAACCCCCCTCTGATGCCTAAGTTAGAGTGTGTTTAGAGAGAGAAAGTGTACTCAGAGAGATAGATGATGTAATAGAATGCGTGTTTAACCTCTTTCCAGTTGTACTTTATCCCATATTTATTGGCGTGTGGTCACCTTTAGGTAGGGTCCCACTAGCATAGCCTGCGGGCTGATTACTATTCGGGTTGTGGGCCTCTCTTGGCATTCCTCTAACGGTGACTGCGCACCTTGAGAGTGAAGTCGGGAGCCTAGTGATAGCTCAGCATGAGCTATCCAGGACAGTTGTATTTTTTGTTTCTTATCCAGTCAGGGGAGGTTATAATGGAAAACTTCCTCCTCCAGTCCTTCCATTTAGACTCTTTTCCGACAGCCATTATGTACTCTTTGTGGCTTGTCAGGGTGAACATCCGGATCCGCTAGATTGTGGGATCCGGTTGAGGTAGTGGATTTGGGCAAAGGCTTCAAAGCTTGGCTCTAACTCGACCATTTCATAGGAAGTGGGAATTAACATTATACAATTATGTACAACGATTAGGGACAACGAAAGTAGGGAGCCGCCAACAAGTTTTTTGAGGAACTTATAAACTGTTCACGGATCATTTAAGGCAACTAAGATAAGGGACAACGATATGCAACAACAATTGACCCGTAAAGGTTACACCTCATTCATAATCCATGAGATTACTAGCTCCATATGGTTCAGAACCACAAAAGGAGGATCGGGGATGATGGTACGGAGTGAGTCATGGAGTCATATTCGCCTGTATTGGCCTGTACTTGACTGTTATTGCGAAAAGTATTTACTGCTATCTCAAAGGCATGCAAAAAAGAATCAATTTGCTTCAAATTAATTGTATAAGATAGCTCTTGCTGAGCTATCACCGGACTCCCTGATTGGCCGCCGGGGTGCGCACACACCGCTGGAAGAATAATCGAAATGGCTCCCCAGCCTGACAGAGTCAACCCACAAGCTGACCAAGTAAGATTCTCTACAAAAGAGATCGTACACCTATAAATAAGGGATAAAGTACAACGGAAAAGAGGTTAGACACATAAGCTATTACACTCTCTACATCTCTCTAAGTACACTTTCTCTCTCTAAACACATTCTAACTTAAACATTGGAGGGGGGTTCCTCGAGCCACCCCCGAGGGCAGTTCACATGTGTTTCCTTGCGCAGGTCATGAACGGGACCCAACTCGTACCAGTAGAACCCTTAGATCCACACTTGGAACAATTTGCGCTAGAAGGAGGGGTAGGATCTTTAACCTGAGGTTCACCAGCTGAGCAAGGGACTAGTTGATAGACCACCATGGCCAGAGAAGAAACTGTACAAACACCAGTCTCCAAGGCTATAGAAACCAACCAAACACCACAGAAAACAACGTCAGTTGGTTTTGATCCAAAAGGATCAATGAAAATACCCAAATCCAATATCTCCCAAAAGTCTAACCCAACCGGATCGACGTCTGCTACAACCAAAGCGACGGCGAAGCCAGTAGATCCGGTAGGGTCTAGTTCTCCTTTTAAGTTCGGAATGCCACTAACAAGCACGAGTAATGAACCCAACATCTCAACACCAGTAACCTAGAAACCGCAGCCCGTCAATATGTAAGCCATCTTGTAGAACCTCTCTAAGTGTTGTAAAGAGCAGTTGGCAGCCATGACAGCAGTCCTTACCAATTTCGGTAAAGGAATAGGCTCCTCACCAATAGTTACAGCTATAGAGCCAGCCATAAAGAAGGCGACACCTATAACACTCAACCCGGAGAAGGTGCTGGAACTGGAAGCTCGAAAACTGAATCGAGAGTGGAGTGTAGAAGAGGCAGCCCAAGATAAGGGCAGCCTGGGGACTCGAGTCACTAGCAGAAGGTCACCAGCCTCTGAGCGAGAACTAAGACTGGACCGGGAGAAGCAAGCGTGAATCAAGGTGATCCTAGATAATTCGCCATTTTGCAGGGATATTTTGGAAGAGCCGATGGAGAAAGTAAAGATTCTCAGTTGCAAGCACAATGGAACCACAAAACCTAAGAACCATGTTTCATCGTTTGAGAACCACATGGTGCTGTACACAATGACAGACTCAGTCTGGTGTAAGGCATTTCTAACGACCTTAGAGGGGTTAGCAGCTGAGTGGTACGGAGCCATCTCGAAAGGATCCGTTTATTCCTACAATCAGCTGAAGAGAAAGTTTATGGAGCACTTCGTCACCCTGGTGGATCGTACAAAAATGACCACTGAGCTGATGTCACTCGTTCAAGGAAAAGATGAGCCCCTAAGAGAGGTTATCACTAGATTCAACAAAGAAGCGACAACAGTCCCAAATATGAGCCAGGGGGTAGCACTGCTGCCAATGCAGAGCGGCTTGTTACCGGGCTAACCATTCAGAGCGTATATGGGGCGAAAAAGCCTCAAAACACTAGCCGAAGCACTGGGAAAAGCGCATAAGTTCATAAAAGCAGATGAGACTGACAGGGCAATGATGAAGAGAAAAGCACCGAGCTGGTGAGATCTTAGGAGCAGTAGCTTGTACAATATAAATACATCAATGAAAGAATGTATGGGCAAGCTTTCAAGCCCATATTATTATTATTATGATTGTTGTGTCTATAATCAAACCAACATAGATTAAACAGGTTTAGGGTTAATATATTGATTGTATGTTAGTCAGAAAGCGCACATGAATATGAGAAGAATAAAGTAGAGGCCTATTTTAAGGCAGGTTCAATCTCTTTTAGGTTGGATTTGTTCCTTCATCCCCGAATATTCAGTCATGGTTCCAGAACACTATGGAGTTAGTGATCTCATGGATCGTGAAGGGGTGTAACCTTCACCCTGTAAATGGCTTACAAGTTCCTAAAACTTGTTGGCGACTCTTTTGCTCTAACTTCCTTCCCTTTGGATGCCACCATACTTAAGTGTATGATCACAGTGGGGCTCAAGTGTGGGAAGCTTGAAATATTCCCTACACCCTAGCATCGGAATGCCCCGAGCTAATCGAGTGCTATGGGCATTTGGTATAGCCAAGGTGGCTAGCATGAGCACCAAGCAAAGCATAGCATGGCTGGCTAGGTGGTGCGACATGCTAGCGCACCATAGCAAGCATGTGGGAGCAAGCAACAGCGAGCCAGCAGCACCAACTAGCTTGCAATGCGCTAGCGTACTGGCACTACTAGCTGTGATTGCGGGCTGGTGCGGGGAAGACAGGCAAGCAGCAGCGCACAGCAGCCCACATCAGCGCGTGGTGTGCTGGCGCATGCTGCTGGGGTTGTGCGAGCAGCTGTCGTGCCCAGCCAAGGGGCCAGGCAGCCAACTAGGCAGCCTTGGCGTACAAGGCTGGCAGCGCTAGCTGGCGCATGCCTCCAAAACTTTACATGGTATCAGTTGCTTAGGTAATTTTATACACATGATCTTGGCAGGTCGATCAAGAGCCGCCATCACACACATTTAATCAAACCTCATCAATTCTTATTGGCAATGCTAATACTCTTGATAATCAAAGAAAATTCAATGATCACTTGTGGATTGTGGACATTGGTGCTTCTCGACACGTCACTTGCATCTCTACTTGGTTATATAATACTCAAGATATATTTCACTGTCCGGTTGGACTTCCTAATGGCAAAACAATAATGGCCACTAAGGAGGGTTCGGTTCGTTTGTAGGCGAAAATTGTTCTCAAACATGTGCTTTTTGTACCACAATTGAGTTATAATTTAATTTCAGTTTCTCAATTAAATGATGACATTCATTGTACTGTCCGCTTTTGTAGGGAATATTTCAAGCATCCCACACTTGAGCCCTACTATGATCATACACTTAAGTATAGTGGCGTCTAAAGGAAAGGAAGTTAGAGCAAAAGAGTCGCCAAAAAGTTTTAGGAACTTGTAAACCGTTCACAGGGTGAAGGTTATACCCCTTCACGATCCATGAGATCGCTAAGTCCATAGTGGTCCGGAACATTGACTGGATATTCGGGGATGAATGTACAAATCCAACCTAAAAGACAATGAACCTGCCCTAAAAATAGGCCTCTACTTTATTCTTCTCATATTCATTTGCGCTTTCTGACTAACATACAATCATTATATTAATCCTAAACCTATTTAATCTATATTTGTTGAATATTACTGCACAAGCAAAACTATTATTGGCGATCACTTGAATTAAAATCATATTAGCCTAAACAAGATTATTAATTATCTTATGAAGCGTGATTACAAGTACAAATTCCTTTAATCCTGTAAAAGAGGGCATGATGAAGCAATAACAATAAATATCAAGCAACATAATATTAATTGATACAACAAATCATCATTGTCATAATAATAATAAAGCGTAATAATATTAGCAAGATCCTAGGTATGATACTAACATGATTAATAACAAATCCTAGCATGTCACTAAACATTAAAGATCAAATCTTTAGCCCTTAGACGTCGGAAATAGAGCAAGGAGCGTCGAAACCAAGCGTCGCAAGTCGAGTCGAATTAATTAAAGAAGAGACAGTAAAATCACTAATTAATTAACAATTTACCAAAATACCCCTATGTGGACACTAATTGCGTCTCCCCAAAAAACCTAACCCAGTGACGAATACATTTCACGTCATTGATTATCGAACGAAGTGAAACTGTGAAAGGTCTTGTGATGCGGTTGTTTTAATAAAAAAACTTCCTTTCTGTTTTCGAAAATGTACTCTATTTATGAAAACGTCCAGTCCAAGTTATTTTGGTCCATGATAAGGGTCCGATAATAGTGTAGTTGGATTGGACTCGAAAAGAGCTGTCCAACGATATATTATAAGCCCAATTCCGATGAATAATGAGGAAGATGGCCAAAATACTAAATTGGGCCTGAAATGGTTTTATGTGGCCCAATAATCAAGTGAAGGGCCCATTAATTATTATTCCTAAAATTATTAGGATTGATTTTATTCTTCTAGAATAATTTAGAAGGTTATTTTGAGTTCTAATGGGATTAGGATTAATAATTATGTTTTTAGAAAATCAAGAATTTTATTTGGAATAAAACAAGTGTTTTTAAAAGAATTAAATCTGATTTTAAAAGATAAGTACAGACGTTAATTAATCTAATTTAATTAGATTAAGGACTCTGTACAGATTTTAGAAAACGCGTGAACCATCGTGAAACGACAAAGCTGTCGCACCGCGCTGGACCCTATCGCGCGGCGACAGAAGTAGTTTTATTCCAGATTAGATTCGGTCTTTTTCTGATCGTTTCTCGACTATTTTTCTTATAAATAGGATTGTATTTCCCCATTTTCAATCATCAACGATCATTTAATTCTATTCTCCTCTCTCTTGGGCAATAGCTTATTCTTTCTCCCTCTTTCTAAGCCTAGCCTTTTCATAAACACAATACCGCATTCACAAGTTCTAGACACACCTAGCCAAGCTCGAAGTTGCCTAGGCCCTAGACATGAAAAGTTGATAATTTCTGAGGGTTTAGTCCCAAATCCCTATTTCAATAATTTAAATTAAATGTTTGATTTAATATTTTCCTTGAAGTTACTAACGTGTGTATTGTTTTGATAGAAAGAGATATGAGGCAACAAAGTAAGTTGTTTTATTGCTCTATATCTTTTGAAAGCAAGCTTATATTATTTTAATTCCTAGTATCATGTTAGGATGCTTTTATTGCTTTCTAGTATCATGTTTAGGTTGCTTCCTATTTCTTCTATCATGCTAGTATCATGTTAGGGCTAAAGCTTTAACTTTTAGTAACATGCTAGGATTAGTTATTAATCATGGTAGTATCATGCCTAGTTATCAAACGGGTTAAAACCACCCGAGCAAAAAATACAACCATTATGGACCAGCCAAGCAGGGTGAGCAGGGTCGCAAGGATGCAGACAGGGCGGTAGGAGTCAAAAGATCAGCCAGAAACGGGAAGGCAGGCCTGGAAGGTTTGATCAGTACACCCTGCTTACTCATTCGAAGTCCCATATCTTAAGCGTGAACGAAGATGATGGTAAGTGGTAGAGACCACCCAGGATGGTGAATAGAAACTGTGATCCCAACAAGTGGTGTGACTTCCATAAGGACCATGGACATAGCACCGATGAATGCACACACTTAAAGGACAACATAGAGGACTTAGTCCGGAGAGGATACTAGAACCACTTAAAGCAAAATTCTGACTCATCAAGGATAAGGGAAGAGGACAGGACTAGCCATGACCGCAGAGGAGGTCATAGAGGCCCAGCTGAGGGCAGAGACCGAGACAGCAAGCTAGAAGGCAGGGTAAATGTAATCAATGATGGACCAGTACATGGTGGAACTATGAATAGAGCAAGGCATGACTTACGAGCAATGATCCACTAGATAAATTACAATGAAAAGCGCAGATGGCAACCACTTCCTCCGCAGCCACGAGCTACATTTGACGAGTATGACCAAAAAGGCATAATCAACCCTCATGACGATCCTCTGGTAGTGACGATGAGAGCTGCGAACTGGGAGGTGGACAGAGTACTAATCGATGGTGGCAGCTCATCCAACATCATATATATATCAGCGCATTCAAAGAGCTAAAGCTGGATAAAAAAAGACGTGAAAAGGGTGAGCTATGAAGTCACCGGGTTCAATGGGTCAGGACTGATCCCTGAGGGTATAATCTAGCTGTCAGTTTAAGTGAGAGAGAGGTCAAGGCGACGCGATGTTCGAGCTGAATTCTTAGTGATAGACTCTCCATCACCCTACAACGTGATCGTGGGAAGACTGCTCATTCACAAAATAGGTGAGGTGGTCTCCACCTATCACCTTGCCATGGCATACACTACCTATGATGGGCAATCTGCAAAGCTCAGAGGAAGTCAAAAGACAACCCAACAATGCTATATCACTGACCTGAAGTAGCCAGCTAACCAGGAAACAGCCGGGCATAGAGCCATGGTCCGGTGAACATGATGAAAGGAAATCAAGAAAAAGGAAGCGAGAAGAGTATCACGAGGAAAAAGATAAGCAGAAGTTAGCATTGGAAAACTTTGAGCACGCAAAGGAAGAGGTAACCAGGTTGCTGCCTAGCGGGGAGCATATAACCGTGGAGCTCACAAAGGGCGACAATTCAAGGACGGTAAAAATTAGGAAAGATATTGACCCTAGAGTGGAAGTACACCTAATAGAGCTGCTAAGAGAGAATAGGGACATTTTCGCATTTTCAACAGACGAGATGCCAGGAATTGACCCAACAGTTATGGTTCACAGGCTGAACGTGAAAAAAGACATCAAGCTAGTTAGGCAGAAAAAGCGAAGCTTCTTCACGGAGAAAAATCAGGCAATCCAAGAAGAGGTGGACAAGCTACTAGAAGCTGGGTTCATCGAGCCTTGTTATTATCCAGAATGGTTAGCCAACGTGGTCATGGTAAAGAAAGCAAATGGCCAGTGGAAGATGTGTGTGGATTTCACAGATCTCAAAACAGCATGTCCAAAAGACTGCTACCCGTTGTCGTGGATTGATAAGCTTGTAGACTGAACCAGCAGCCATGCCTTACTAAGCTTCATGGATTCCTTCTCAGGGTATCACCAGATCAGCCTGCATAAGCCAGACAGACAGAAGACCGCGTTCATCACTAAAGGGGGAGTGTACAATTACATAGCCAAGCCCTTCGGGCTAAAGAATGCGAGAGCTACTTTCCATAAGACAATGGATATAGTGTTCATGCACTAAAAGGGGCGAAATGTTGAATTATACGTTGACGACTCAATTGTTAAGAGCGTCACGCAGGTAGGGCATATCATGGATCTCGAGGAAAAATTTTCCACGCTGAATAAGTATAATATCAAGCCCAACCCAAAGAAATGCATTTTCGGGTTAAGTTTTGGGAAATTCCTAGGTTTCCTAGTCAGTGAGAAGGGAATCGATGCCAACCTAGAAAAAGTGGAAGCATTCCTAAGCCTCCCAGAACCCAAATGCACTAAAGATATCATGCGGTTGACAAGGAGAATGGAGACGCTGACTCGGTTCATCAGCAAGTCAGCTGACAAAGCCTTATCATTCTATCAGTTGCTAAAAGGAAACGGGGAATTCAAGTGGGGTAATGTGGAAAAAGAAACTTTCGAGGGGATCAAGGAGGATTTGACCAAGCTCCCAACAATGATCAGCCCGGAGTAGAGTGAAAAACTCCAGTTGTACATCTCCGCCTCAATTCAGACGATTGCGTCAGTTCTCCTAGTCGAAAGGCAGAAATAACAAAAGCCGATATACTTTGTAAGCCATGTGCTGACAGAGGCTGAGCAAAGATACCCGTTAGTAGAAAATCTGGCCTTCGCAGTGGTAATAACGGCAAGAAAGCTGAAACCCTATTTCGATGCACACACTTTCCAAATTCTTACAAATCACCCACTGGAAAAAGCTCTACAAAAAATGGACGCTTCAGGCAGACTCCTGATGTGGGCGATAGAACTCTCTGAGTACGAGTTCGAGGTTAAGCCTAGGGAAGCTATCAAAGCCCAAGCCTTAGTAGACTTCATAGTGGAGGCCTCGTACGAGAAGATGAGGATGAAGTTGGAGTTTGGAAGGTGGTAGTGGATGGATCTTTAGCTCAAACAGGAAGCAGAGCGGGAATAATAATAACAACGCTAGAAGGTAATGTATTCGAGTATGCCATTAAATTCAAGTTTAAGGCATAGAACAACAAGGCAAAGTATGAAGCAACTATAGCAGGCCTGAGAATGAGTATTGCAGCAGGAGCCAAAAAAGTGCACCTGCAGACTGAATCTCAGCTGGTAGCCAGCCAGCTGAAGGGGAAGTGTGAGGCTAGAGAGCCTATAATGCTAAAGTGCACAACCAAAGAGAAAGAGCTCGTGGCCCAGCTAATGCATTTTCATATAAATTTGGTCCCTAGAGCGAAAAATTCTTAAGCTGACGCATTATCAAAGTTAGCAAGTTCCACTCTGCAAAGCCTCACAAGGACAGTCATGGTGGAAGTCTTGGAGGAGAGCAGTATTGCAGAAAGCAAGCAGGTGAATTGCACCAGGCAGCACCGGGCAAGTAGGGCCGGGCGCTTTCCTCCTCGCAGATCAAGAAGGTCAGGTCTTAAGGAATAGTTTCAATGCAGATGTGTTAAAGTCAAGGCAGAAAGCAGCACAATAAGGTGCAGTAAGACGTCATTAGGAGGGAAGATCACACTTCCCTAAGTTTAACCTACCTGATCAAAGTAAATCAGGGCACCACCTCGAGGACGCCTGAGGGGGAGGCCTGACACGTTCAACTTAAGCAAGGAAAGGTGAACGAAAGACAAAAGAGCAGGCTAAGCAGGCATCACCAAGGTTCTGTTGGTCCCACCTAGCTCACCTCTTTTGTAGGGGAGAGGGGAGATGGACCAGCAATAAGCTCTTTACTAAAGATAAGTAAGGAGCATAAAATAATAAGTCACAGCAAAACAAGCTGAGTGACACACAAATAAGTTACAACAAAACAAGCTGAATGACATACAAATAAGTCGCTGCCAAATAAGCTGAATGACATACAAATAAGTCACGGCAAAACAAGCTGGATGACATACAAATAAGTCACAGCCAAATAAGTTGAATGACATGCGAATAAGTCACAGCAAAGTAAGTTGAATGACATGCAAATAAGTCTCTACAAAAGCTAAGTAGATGACATAACATACAAGCCTTCATCATAAAAGACGAATGACATAAAAATTGACAAGCTCCCACCAAGTGCAATGAAGGGCAAAGAGATAAAGAGGCCCTACGCAGCCAAGTCAAGGAGCAAAGTTAGAAAGCAGTAAAAATAAGCGCAACAGGAAAGCCCAACCTACGAGGCTTCACCTAATATGGCAAAGGGGCTGCTGAGTTAAGGTTTAGGTACCACTACACCATGACTTAGCAACAGATCTGAGCAAGCATACTGACAACAAGATAAACAGTAAACGAAATAACAGAAGAGTTATTAAATGCATATACTAACAAGCTGAACCTCCGCCCACAAAGATAGAGTAAACATTGAGCAGAAAAGTTACAACATTCACAAAGCTGAACCCCCATCCACCAGGATGAGAAAATATTCAGCAAAAAAGTCAAAGAAATACAGAATTCAAGTTAAGCTGGACAAACCCGATAGTCAGAAAGTAAAGTGTTATGAGAAAGCACACAGAAAATACAATCTTTGGCGGCTATATACCCCAAAGACAATAATAAAAGCTACCTAGTAACTACAGACTTAGGTGAGGGGAACTCCAATGAACCACTGGAGGATGGGGGAGAGAACCACCAAAACATTTATTGCTCATTAGCCAGAGTCTCCACTCCATTGGCAGCATCAATGTCAGCGTATGAAGGCACCTCCAAATTTAGCACAGCATGGTTAGGGATTCTGTAGTTAACAACACAAGGATAGTCAGTGGGCAGATCGAAAAAGCCAGCTTCCCCAACAAGCCGCAAACAAACAAAAAAGTAAAGCAAACAAGCTGAAATAGATAAGTAAAACACTAAAAACAAGCTAAGGTAAAAAGTAAGAAAATAAGCAAAAGGAGGAAGCTAGAGCAAAGAAGAAAAGATAGATATATAAAAGCTAACCTTCTACAAATAATGGCACGCAGTGGCAGCAGGGAGACCGAATGAGCTGCTGGTTGAGTCAGCAGGAAGACGAATGCCCTGAGTTAGGCGATAACCCAAAGTGCCACCATTCTGCGGGTTGTCTACAAACAAAGATTCGTCAGCCCGAACATTCATCAAAGGGCGAAATAGAGTGTTCTAAGCCCTAGCAGGGCAAAGAAGAGGACGAAGAGTAGCATCAATGGGAACCTCCGCAAACTCTATAGGTCTAGTAGGACGGAAAGTGCCTCCAATAGAAACTAAGGTCATAGAAAGGGGGTTCTCAAAAGCATCACCCAAGTACTGGTGAACACAGTGATTAAGCTCACTAGAGTTTTGGGTGTCAGTCTCCTTAGTAGCATTCTCACCAAGCAGCCTAGTGTTGGCAGAGTGAGAAGCAAAAGGGTCAAGAGTAGAAAAAGTGCGATCCCGTTTAGCAGTAGGCTGATCGGCATCACCTGAGGGAGAGATCACATGATCATCCTCAAGATTAATAACTGGATGATCCTTCTTGTGCGAACTCCCAGGTTGAGAGTGCCCTACCCTACTAGCACTTCGCAAACGGCCTCGTAGTTTGGAAGGGCGAGGGGGAATCCTTGGATGCTCTATAATAGCCTCATTAGGCAATTGGAAGTCAAGAGCTCCAATAGAAGGACCAGTAGTGTCCTTAGCAGCAACAGTAGTACCTATGCTGGGAGAGTAGAGCAGAACATGCTCAGTAGAAATTGTGGGTTTCTCACCCACCACAACGTCAGCCCCAACCTCCTTAGTGGGAAACTTAAGGACGCTGTCGGTAAAGTCATCAGCATTATCGTTTTTGGATTCATCAAAAGCTTGATTCAGTGTTTCGTTTACCACAAAGGTCTAAGGTGCCACTCGGCCAAAAGCCGCAGTAGGATGCTTCTCAGGAGAAGCTCCCGGTGCCACTAACGCCTCAGACCCTGAAATAACTTCCTTGGACGAAGGGCGAGTTTCCCATTGCCCCCAATAGTAGAAGATGAGGGCTCAGTTTGAGCACGATCAACAGAGGTCATAGTGCCAAAAACAGCTCTCAGTTCAGTTGGGGCTAAGCGAACTTCATCCTTCAAAGAGCCATCATAAACCTCTAAGGTCTCAAAGTGTTCTGGAGGATTATCTAGAGTGGCAGTGAAAGGGTCCTTCCAGTTGTCTTTCAGCTCAAGAATGCCCCTATCCAGTTTGTCATAACTTGAAAATCAGCCAGCAAAGGAGACAGAACAAAGGGCAGAAGAGCACAGCATAGGCAAAGGCAAAGAAAGAAAAAATCTTACAAATAAAAGGCAAAATAAAATGAAGACTAGTCTTACCAGGCTCATAGGTAGAACACAAGCGCATAGCAGAAAGCTGCGCATTGCCCATAATGTACAAGGAGTTGGGTAGCTAAAACTTGGGAAACTTGGCATCAGCTGTGCCCGCTCCCTGCAGCATATCAAAAGCATCTGTTTCGCGAGAAGATTCAGTGGGAGAAACAGTAACCCCAGCCATATTAGTGCAAATCTCCCTGAAATTGCGTGGTACAGCAAAAGAGGAAGACACTGCAACCTAGAAGAACTTGCCAGTCCAGTCCCTAAATCTGCCAAGCTTAGCGTAAGACAAGACTCGACCCTCTTTGGGAGCCACGTAATACCACCCAGACTCGGAACCAGAAGATGACCTTTTTTAGGCTCATCAGAGACTTGAATAAATGCAGCGATTCTGGGTACCACCAAAATCGCAAAAACCACAGTAAACATATCAAAGTGTACAAAGAAGCAGGATGCAGCAAAGAAATACAAAGATTGAAGGCTTGAAAGACCTTGTCAAAAGTAGGGTCAAGGGGAAACCTCAATCCCAAGTCTAGTTGAGAAGCAAAGACAGCAATATGACTAGCAGGAGAAGCAGACAGGTTAGAGCCCTGAGCTGGAAAAACTAGCTTTTAGCCCTGGCCAAACCCATAAAACTTCTGCCCCACAGCAGCAAGATCCAACTTCCTTACGTCCTTACGCCAGTTAGAATCCAGCACGCAATTTTTGGGGCCATGACACCTTTCATCTAGGAAAAAGTCAGATTTACCCTGCTCAACAGGCTCCTCCACGTATATAGGGTGGCAGCCGTAAAAAGCACGTTCACCGAGAGATTCAGCCACCCTACTCATATTCGCAGCAACAGGAGAGGAGAAGGTGAAGAAGTTGTAGCGCTGCCACCCCGCACTACATAATGGTCAAACCGATTCACATCAATCATGTCATCAAGCCAAGCAAAACTATTTAAAGGCTGAACATGGGGAATATGGCTAACAAGAGAAACATCAGGGGGATTAGCCTTACCCTAGTCAGCTAATAACTTATGGCGCATCTCGCGCCACCTTAAACGGGTGAGATAGGATATAGGTATCCCATCCTGAATAAGCACCCGCTCGCAATAAGGGTCAAAGAAATCAGGATGAGATCTAGGCCGAAAAGGACGAAAAGCGCTGCCCTTAGCAGGGCGACTACTACCCGATCAAGGTGCAATAGGAGGAGTCGCAGTAGTACTCGCCCTACCCTCAGCATGAGCGCAACCAAAAGGCATTACCATTTGCAAAGGAAGGAGGGGAGAAGCAGGAGAAGTAAAGGAAGTGCGCGTAGAGCACTCACCTAAGTGAGATGACTCAAAAGGAGAGCCGAACTCAGCAGCCACAGAAGGCTCACTCATATTTTGACTGTCAGTAGCGTCAAACATTCAAAAATCTACGAAGACAAAAAAGCTCCCCAAGAAGACGAAGAAAATGGGGTGCCAAAAATAAGGATCAGTGGAATCCTTAAAAAGGAGCAAACGCAGAAAAGGCAACGCAAGAATTTGGGGAAAAGAATTGCGAGTATAAGTACAACAGCAGAAGGGGAAGAATAATTGGACAAAGACAATCAAAATTGATTAAAAAGACGCAATTTAACGAAGAAAAAACGCAAAGAGAAGTGAAATGGTTACATACATATAACAAAAGGCACAAAAAAAGTACCTTTATGATAAAAGTTATAGAAGCAACGAAGCATAAACAACAATGACATCACCAAAGAGCCAAACGAAGAGCAAGGTTTCAAACTACAACCAAGAAAGCAAGAAACCTTAGTGAAAATGAAGAAATACGAGGAAATAAACAAACAAAACAAAAGGTGGAACAAAAGCACGGACGAGAGAAAATGAGAAAGACGAGAACTTACAACAATAATGGAGGAACAACGCGCGTCTGTGAAGGAGATTAAGGGCGAGAAATTTGAAAAAAAAAGAAAGAGGAGGATGAAAAAATGAAGAAGGTAAAAAGAAATAAAGGGGGATAATGAAGTTAATGGGGAAATAAATAGGCGGTTGAGTCAAGCAATAAAGCCAAACCGCCATGTCACTTTAGTAAAAATAAACTGATCACTTAGATGGCTGACACGTGTCCCACTCAAACAAAACACTGTTCCCGCCAAAAAATAAAAAATAAAAATAATAAAAAATATTAATAATAATGAATAATATATAGTAATAAAGACTTCAGCTGGAGTAATCGAAATTCCTCCCTACAAGCTCGTCATTTCTCAGACTTCAGCGGGAGTAATCGAAATTCCTCCCTACAAGCTCGTCATTTCTCAGACTTCAGCGGGAGTAATCGAAATTCCTCCCTGCAAGCCCGTCATTTCTCAAACTTCAGCGGGAATAATCGAAATTCCTCCCTGCAAGCCCGTCATTTCTCAGACTTCAGCGGGAGTAATCGAATTCCTCCCTACAAGCTCGTCATTTCTCAAACTTCAGCGGGAGTAATCGAAATTCCTCCTTGCAAACTCGTCATTTCTCAGAATTCAGCAGGAGTAATCGAAATTCTTCCTCTCAGGCTCGTCATGTCTCAAATTCCAGGCGGAACAATTAAAGTCCCTTCCAAGAAGAAAATTGCTCCTCTAGCATCAGCAGGAATAAATGAAACGTTGTTTGATACAGAAAGACATATGCATCGCAGGAAGAAGAAATCCACTTTTAGCAAGCATAAGCACAACGCGTCTTCGCCAACCTACAGCATGACCACTCAAGTCTCAGAATCGCGTAGTCAATCTAGAGACTTGAGGGGCTAGTGGTACACGAGGTGATTTAGCTAGACAACCCGTTGAGCAATTGCCGATAAGACCATACGCTTAGAATAGCAGGCATGAGGGGCCTCATACCACCTCATAAGGGGCTAGTTGTAGGGGATAGCTCCTCCTGAGCTATATCTTCCAACAGGAACCATTTAAAAAAGGCTAAATTGTGCAAATAAGAGTCAGCATGAGTGACCTCATACCACCTCTTGAGGGGCTAGGTGTATAAGATAGCTCCTGTTAAGCTATCACCGGGCTCCCGGACTGGCCCTTGGGGTACGCACTCATCGCTGGAGGAATAATCGAAAGGGCTCCCAGCCCGAGAGAGCCAGCCCGCAGGCTAACCAACTAAGATTATCCACAAAGGAGATCGTACACCTATAAATAAGGGATAAATTACAACGGAAAAGAGGTTAGACACAAGTTATTACACTCTCTACATCTCTCTAAGTACACTTTCTCTCTCTAAACACATTATAACTTAAGCATCGGAGGGGGGGTTCCTCGAGCCACACCCGAGGGCAGTTATCCACACCTAGAACACTAATATTAGGATAAATTAGTTGAATATTAATGCAACATATAATTCTAAAATATTTGTGATTACTTGATTAAATAGTAAGATTAAAAAGGAACCTAAACCGATTGTCCAAATTATCTTATTAGGCGTGATTTTCAATTACATATTCCCTTTAAACATGAAATATGGTGATCAACAATAAACAATAGCATAAACATCAAAATTGGATGCAATTTAAAAATAATATCATTTGTCAAATCAAATTAAAACAATAACCCTCAATTGGTTCCACCCTTAACGCCTTGGTCTAAGTATGGAACTTCGGGTGTTGTATGGACTCCTTGGAGTCCTTAGGGATATATGGTGTAATTAGGAGAATATGTTTAAGCTTAGAATATGAAAGAGAAAAGAGAATGATTTTTTGGTGTATAAGAAATGAAGAGAGAATGATTTTCTTGTGCCCCGAACTGAAGAAATCAATGTGGTATTTGTAGAAGAAATGAACAAGGGTTCCACAAAACCCTAGAAGTGATAAACGCTGTGGAAAAACCCTAATTGAGCACCGCGCCACGGTGTGTGTACCGTGACACGGTACTGGCAATGTGACACGGTATTGTGCACCATGACACGGTGTATAATTTTGCCTAAAAACGTCCAGATTCATTAAGCGCGGAGAAAATGTGTGAAAACAACGTGTCACGGTATGTGTGTGATGAGTGTCATTTATGGTACTCATTTATCCTCTTTTAGGATAAATTTCTATTGCTTTATATCTCTTTTTCTTTAGTTTTACTTGTATTTTCTCTAGTTTGTGTTTTCCTTAGTTGTTTTCTCATTTTCTTGCATTTCTTAGTTTATTTTGCCTTTTCTCGTTTACTTGTTTGCTTCTCTTTAATTTTAGGAAATTGATGATGCTCAAGGAACTTAATGGCGTTTTCTCGGGGTATATAAAGCTTAAGATGCAAGCCGGACTCTCCCCTTAAAGCTCAAAAGTGAAGGAGTGCAGAAGCCAAGTCTTCAAGGCCGCGCTCTCATACTGCGTGGACATCAAAATCGGTAATGAACCCACCGTGAAGACCTTTAGAGACTACCTCCCCCAACATGTATCAAGTGAAGCGCACAGGAGGATCAACGACCGCACGAGGAGGCCTTACCCTGCTCCCAGGCGTGGTCCGCACAGGAGAGAGGAGCGGCCGCGCATCCTGCTTTCCCCTGTTCCATACCCATTTCTTTGCGGCCGCGCATTGAGAGGAGAGGCCTCGCCTTTTAGGGTTCTTTTTGGACGTCTAACTAACTTCTCCTTAGTTAGTTTTACTATATATAGAATTTCTTCATTTCTAGAAAGAGAATTAGCATATAATTGAATTTAGAATTAAATTTTGATTAGAATTTTAGAGAGAAAAGCTTAATAGTTTAGAAACTTTGTTCTTAGATTTTAGAGAGAGAAACTTGGTAATTGTGGATTGCTACATTTTGATCTTCATTCACTTTGATATTGATCAAAGTTTTGTAAGAAGTCTTTCTTCTTTAATGCAATTTTATGTTTGATTCTTGATATATTGATGAATTTCTATAGTTTGTTTGATTTGACTGTTGATATTTGGATTGCAATGTTGATGATGAAATTGATAATTAGTTTTTTTATGCCTTTCAATTTTACAATGTGTAGTGAGTAGTTCCTTTGCTAGGGATGTGGTGAAGCATGTATGAATGATAAGCTATAGCTAATTTGAGGGTTTTTTTTTATTGATTTAATGATGTGATTAAATAGGTTGATGAAATTTGTGCATGTGTTTGATTTGAAGAGGAGTAGCTAACCTTGATTATCAAGCTAGATTGCATAGTAGTTTTCAATGACACGAAAAATTGATTTAGAAGCTATTATTATTGATTTATCTAGTTTTGCGATTTTCCTTTGAAGTCATTTATAGAGAAATCTAGCTTGACCCTAGGAAATAGCTCTTTAAGTGCTTTTGATTGCAAATATCGTCTTCCCTCGCATTACTTGATTGATCAAATTCCGACAAATTAGCAAGTTTATCGTGAGTGCATATGGATCCTAAATTTCCTAGTGCTTTGACAATTGAATTCTATTTGTTAGCTTGATTGAGTTGATTTGCTAGCTTAGACCAACCCTATTGTTTAAGACTTCGGAATAGCTTTACTAGAGACTTTAGCATATACCGCATTCTCTTGGGTTCAACCCGGACTTACCCCTTTTCCTAGGGTTGGGTTTAGTTATAAATTTTGTTTTGATCGGGGAATCTTAGAAATCAATGACCTAGGTTTCACCCTCGTCAAAAATTACGCCGTTGCCGAGGAATGACATGGGTATTTGATATTGTTGATTGAGTCTATTCCACTTTATTTGAAAAATACAAAAAGATTTTCTTTCTTTTAGGCTACATTTGTAGCCGTACTATTGATATTTTCCTTTGAGATTTGTTTGCGTAGGGCATGAGATCGAAATTTAGTGCCATTTGATCCAGAAATTGAGAGGAGCATAACAAGGATAAGGGTTGCTAATCGTTCCTCAAGTTCACGTCCCTCAAGAGAGGAAATCCATAAAGAAGAAGAAAAGAACGAGAAAGCATGGGTGCTAATCCGAGAGTGGCATTGAAGGAGTTGGGAACTCTGGGAGCCTATAGGTTTGAAAGCAGAATTATTCCTCCTACGACACCGGCAAATGACTTTGAGATAAGACCGGCGGTGATTACTTTTATAGAGAGGCGTTAATATAGTGGAGCCAACCATTTAAAGGAGCTTGAGAAGTATTACAATACCATCAAGGTGAATGGGGTTTCTCAAGAGTTCATTCGACTCAAACTTTTCCATTTCTCTCTTATTGGACGTTCTCTTAAGTGGTTGGACAAAGAAGTGAAGCCAAATTCTTTGAGAACATGGGCTAAAGTGACTAAGGAGTTTCTATCTCGGTTCTATCCACAAAAGAAGACGGCCAAAGCAACAGATCTCATTTAAAGCTTTAAGCAAAAGCCAAATGAAAGTCTTTATGAGGCATGGGAAAGGTATAAGGAATACCAAAGAGAGTGTCCACACCATGGGATTCCCACCTATCAAATAATCCAAATCTTCTATGGAGGTCTAAGCCCCCAAGGAAAGTCTTGCTTAGATGCCGGTGCTGGAGGCCTCATCATGAACAAAATGGAGGAAGAAATGATGGACTTAATTGAAGATGTGGTAAGGTATCACATGGATTGGAAAAAAGGAGAGAGAGAGTCGACAAGCAAAAGTGGTTCTATGGTGTATTCAATCGACCATCTCAATGCCATCAACAATTTGTCCTCACAAATTTCAAACTTGGGAAAGGAGATGACCTCAATTAAAGCAAAGCTTCAGACTGCTTCTTCACAAGCACCTATTCTTCCCTCCCACAATAAGGGGAGAGGTACATCTTCTAACTCAACTCCTCCTTCTACTTCAAATAATATGCCAAATGGATGTGTGTTTTGTGATGTATGTGGGTCATATGACCATCATGCTTCTAATTGCCCACATGCATTTGATAATTGTGATGATGTTGATAATAACGATTGTGAACAAGTGAATTTTGTTTCAAATAACAACAATGGACAAAGATTTGATGGACCATGGAACTTTGGGAATAGAAATGCTCACCTACAAGGAAACTTTGATATTATAACCAAAATAGAGGTTATAGGAACCAACAAAATCAAAATTTCCGAGGTAACTATAATAATCAAGGCTATAACAATCAAAGTCATGGTCAAGGGTATGGAAACCAAAGCCAAAACCAAGCTATGGTAACCATTACCAAAACAATGGCCAAAACCAAAACCGAGGTAATTGGAGCAATCGAAACAGGGAAAATTTTCAAAACAACAATCAAAGGGGACCCCCACCCGAATTTGCTCCAAAAACTCAAGGTAATGGTGAGAATTCCTATGCTCAACCTTCTTCTTCTAGAACTACCTTGGAAGAGATCATCGAGAACCAAACTAAAATTTTAAACACTTACATGTCGGTAAGTGACAAAAAGTTCAATGAGATGATGACACACAACAAGATGCTTGAAACACAAATCACCTAATTAGCAAACACCTTGAAAGAGAGTGTAAATTCTAGCCCTTCTTCTTTACCCTCTCAAGGAGTTGATCCTAAGAAACCCGTGTATTCTATCACCACAAGGAGTGGTAAGGTGCTTGAAGAGAGAGTTTCTAGGAAGATTGAGGAGGGTGGGAAGGTGAGTGATTCAAGTGAGGAGAAAGATCTTGATGTGTTAAAGAAGGTGAGCAAAGAAGCCCAAGAGGAAGAGAATAATGATGAAAAATTGCATGAGGATGTAATCAAACCCAAACTTTCATATCCCCAAAAGTTTATGAGAAACAAAATTGATGAACAATTTGGTAGATTTTTTGATATGCTTAAGGAAGTTCATCTATCAATCCCTTTCACCGAAGCCATGATCCAAATGCCATGATATTCTAAGTTCCTTAAGGAAAATCATGAGTGGCAAGAGAGAGTGCAATGAGGTTAACTCGGTAAAGGTTGGGGAGTGTTGTAGTGCTTTGATTGACAATGATTTACCCATGAAAATGAAAGATTCAAGTAATTTCTCTATCCCTTCCAAAATAAATGAAAAATTGTTTCAAAATGCTCTTTGTGATCTTGGGGCTAGTGTGAGCATCATACCTTATTTGGTCTTTAGGAAGTTTAAGCTAGGTGAGCTTCTTCCAAACAACATGACCTTACAATTGGCCGATCGATCTATTATGTTTCCAAAGGGAACGGTTGAGGATGTCCCCGTCAAGATAGGTGAGTTTACAATTCCGGTTGACTTCATTGTGCTTGAGATAGCGGAAGATGACAACATACCTATCATCTTAGGGAGACCTTTCTTAGCTACTTCAGGAGCTTTGATTGATGTGAAAGGTGGCCTTATTACTTTGAGGGTTAGTAACAATAAGGTTAGTTTTGAGCTTAAGTCGATGCATGAATCTTTGTCTTTTGTGAAGGGAATTATGTGTATCAATTCACCTTACTCCAATGATAATGTATGCATGATTGTTACTTCAACTAACAATGTTCTTAAAGTTTGTGATGATGTGCCTTCGAGTGTTGAAAGCAAGAAGGTTGGTGAAGACAACATGGAACCTCCAAAGCTTGTGGATGAGGAGGTGATTGATATACCTTGATGGTTTGAGATCTACCCAAAAAAGGATGAGATTGACTCCGAGAGTGTTGATGGTGAGAAGCCGTCCACTAAAAGGAGTAAGAAAACAAAGAAGAAAAAGAGAGCTTTTATGAAGAAGAAAATGAAGTTGAAGCTAAGTAAACTTGATTCGGAATTTTCAACAAATGATAATACATCCAACAATGATGAGAAGTTGTCAAGGAATGACAAGAATTTTGTTTCTTCTACCACTTTGGACAATGTGGTGTTCTTTGACCCTCCATGATTTGGAGGAATGGTCGAGCTTAGGACCTTAAGCAAGCTCTTCCCGGGAGGCAACCCTGTTTTCTAACTTTTTCTTTTGATTCTATCTTTCTTAGTTTTCTTTAAATTTCTTTTATTTCTTTCACTTCTTTTTCCTTTCTTTCCCTCATTTCTTTCTTACCCTCACCCTCGTCCGCACTCTACATTCTCCCAAACCTAAACCCTAACCCCTCAAACTATAAATTTCATCACTCAAATCCTCTTAACAACTCACAAAATCAACAAAATCTTACTCAAATTTCATCATTTTCATAAAAAATCATACTACTTTCCTCTATTTCATCTTTTCCATTTTCTTTCCTCCATTGAAGAGAAATTTGGGGATTTTCATTTTGGTGTATTTATGAGCTTAAAACTTGATCAATTTTGCTTCTTGTATGGTATAATCATCTTCTTTGCCTTTATTTTTGCATTATTACATCAACTTGTAGCAAGAACTTGATTATGCATACTTGTGAATAGTAGTAGTATTGTTTTGGTTGAATATGATGATTGATTGAGTAATTTGGTTGCTTATATGTGTTGTTTATTGATTAAAATTGTCTTACATTGCGTTGTTGTTGATTATATACACTACTACAAAAAGGGGAATACAGATCACCTAAACAAGCAATATAGATCACCTCCAAGGCGCTCTTCTTGTGGGGTGCTCTATAAAGTCTACAGTGTGCCTCTTGGAGGCGTTCTATATCTCACACAATACAGAATGCCTATTCAAGATAGGCTCTTCGTATTCTAGGTACAAAGTAAATAAAAAACACGGAAAAGAAAGTTGTCATCTTCAGATAGGCGCTCTACAGTAATATACAAAGAGAACGCCTATCATAGATAAGCGCTCTCTCTTCTTTTATTGTTTTTTTAAAAAAATTATTATTATTATTATTAGGAAAATTTCACATTTACTACCACAGAAAGCAGCATGTTTCACATTTGCTACCCATCAAAAATTTTATTTTACTATACTACCACTCAAACACACAAACTTTCATAATAACTACCACCTGGGTTTTGCCGTTACTGTTTCTGTCAAGTGGGGTCCACTCTAACGGCTACTCCTCAATTACCCCCATTTAAATGCGATTGTTCTTGGTTGAGTTCATTGTGATGCTTGTGGTATCAATTGGAGTAAATTAAATCACAAAATCATCAAATTAAAACACAAATTTCTTACAATAACTAAGTGCGAATTGAGTGAGTGTGGGTAATTGGTGATTGTTTGGCTAAAGTTGGCGGAAATTGCGAAGGTCGAAAAGGTGAGTTCTCTTAATAAATCGAACAATTTCAGCAAGTTTTATTCAATTATTTGTGTAATTAGCAAGGTTATTAGTATGTAGGAATGTTTATTTGGATTTAATTAAATGGGGGTCTTTGTTAATTGCATTAATTTTCTGGAAAACGAATTAGGGTTCGTTGGTGTAATCTAAATTTGGGGGTTTTTTGATGGGTGTGCAAATCATGAAATTGAAAGTGTTGGTGGGTGATTAAAGTATGAAAAGTTGTAATGCATCGTGGTTTTTGTGTATTTGCAGTGAATAATGGCAGCTTTGGTTAGGTGTTCACCTTCAAAATACAAGAAGTGTGATTGTGGCATACCAATGGCTAGGCTAACTTCATGGACTAAAGAGAATCCTGGCAATGAAGGGAAGCAGAGCAGTAACTGGTTTGGGTGTGTAGCTGTAGGTGTTGTGTTTTGTTTTGTTTTGATGATGCTAGGGCTGTTAGTTGTGGTTAAAGTAGCTTAGGTTAGTGTAGGGGGTAAGTTAGTGGGTGTTTGTTTGTATTTCAAGAAGCTTGATGTTGTATGCTAGTAGTTAAGTCTGCTGTAATGAAGTGGACATTATGCATATGTAACAATTTCAAGCATGAATGAAAAGTGGACAATTTATGTCTAATTAAACAAGTGTTTTGATCATTGCAAATTCAGTCACAGGAATTGTTTGACAAGAACTTAGATTTAAAAAAAAAAAAAAAAAAAAAAAAAACATAAGCTTAAAAAAAAAAAAAAAGGTGTCCTGACAAACCAAGTTGTTACAGAACCTTAAATTCAAACATTTTCAAAATAGAATTCAATGAAACCAAAGTCAAGGTTTTACAAAAGTCAGCTAGACATCTTTTTCAAACACATGGCTTCTTTCCCTTAGACTTGGACCTTGTCGTGGTTGTTGATGCCTGAGTATGTTGGCTGCAAGTTACAGGCTGTGAGCTTTGAGCTTGCTGGGAACTTTGAGCTTGCTTCTTCTGCTGCTCTTGGGGGAATTTCTTGTTACCAATGCTGTTTGGTCCTGCAGTTGCCCCTTTCTGTAAATGAACACACACAAACACATAAGCCAAAAAAATGACAGACTTCACTATTTGACAACTGTAAGTTACAGGACATGTAGCTTACATTTGCAGCAGCATTCATTGCTTTCTTTCTCCTCTGTTCTTGCAGCCATGGGGTGTTGAGGACTGGCTTGGTTGACAGCACTAGCTCAGACTCTTTTGGAGCTTCAGCTTTTTGTCCAGCTTTACAACTTTTGGCATAATGACCAAAGATGCCACAGTTTCTGCATCTTTTTTGAAACTTAGGGCCCTTTGGTTGTTGGTTGTTGCTGCCTGAGGCTCCTTCTCCCTTCTCCAGCTTCCTGTTTTTTTATTTTGGTCTCCCTGGCATGACTCTTACTGCAGGTGGGAGTGGTGGTCTCATGTCAATCTTCTCCCAATGCTTGGGGCCTGGCATAGGGTTGATTGCATGTTGATATGCTTGAATGTATATTGCCCTACTGTAGTATGCATCAACATAGTCATCTGGATCCACCCTTTTCTCAAGAATACAAGAATATGCATGTACACATGGTATCCCTGTCAACTGCCAGTGATAACAAGTACAAGACTTCATTTTGAGATCAACCACCACTTTATCCCCATTCAAGTCAACCTCATAGCTATCCCCCCTTGTCAACTGGACAATACAGTACCTGGCAGCCCTCTCAATCCTCCCAAAAACCTTGGAAACATAAGGCATGTTCTTCCCTTCAATTTTTTGAACTCCCTCCCACTTCTCACAATTCCTTTTCATCATGTAGCATCTCATCCACTCCATCTGAGTTAGTATGGGTTTGTCTCTTGCATCTTTTATAATTGCATTGAAAGTCTCACAAAGATTATTTAGGAGCATGTTAGACTTACACCAATCTGAAAATGCATGTCTTGACCAGTGTGATGGGTTGATATTAGCTAAGTACTCATATGCATCTTCTGACAGGAACTTAATAGACTCCATTGCAACCTCAAAGTCAAACTACAACAATACACATAGACTAACATAAGTGAATTATTCACACTGGCTGCAATTAAAAAACACACACACCCCAATACCAGAACACACACACTACAAAAATGGGTGAGTTTTGAAGACACACACACATACTGCAGACTTAATGCAAACCAGAACATACCTAATGCAGCAATAATTTGACCAGGACAGAACACCAGACTAAATGAACCAAACTTAAAAACATAACACATATGTATACCATAAAAGAACAAGACACATATCATCACTAATGCTAAGCATGAATATCATATCACTAATGCTAACCAAACTTAAGAACAGAACAACTAACAAGATTAATGAAAAGAACACATATTATGCAAAGACCAGAACACATATCATCACTAATTCTCACCAGAGTTGTTGCCCTTGCTGCATTCCAAAATAGTTCCTTGAAGGTGGATCCAGTGAATTGCAGCTTAAAATTAGCCCAAATATGCCTGACACAAAATCTCTTCTCAGCATTTGGGACTAATTCTTCAAAGGCTTCTAGCAATCCCTACATTTTTAAGTCAAACACACATAATAATTAGAACTTTGCATAACTGAAGCATACTTATAAACATTGCAAATAAAGAAAGTAGTCAGATAAGGACAAACCTTTTGTCTATCACTCATGAAGGTTAGACCAAACCCTTCACTGCAATCTCCAAGATCCTTTTGCAGACACTGTATGAACCATGCCCAAGTCTCCTTGTTCTCTACCTCTACTGTTGCCCAGGCAAATGGGAAAATTTGGTTATTCCCATCCTTCCCAACTGCCACAAGGATTTGACCAGGGTAGGCCCCTTTCAAATGACACCCATCCAAGCCTATAAGAGGCCTGCAACCTCTATTAAAACCCCACTTCAATGCTGCCAAACATATGTACATCCTCAAAAAAATAGGAGGTTCAGGTCTATCTGCTCCTTGTATCACAACATAAACCCCACTCTCTTGATTGTACTTCAGAACTGCCTTGCCATAATCCCAAACACAGCTGTTATAAATTCTTCTGGCAGACACCTTGAACTCACATCTCTTCACTTCATCACCACAGTTGCATTGTGGCAAGCAACTTCTCTTTGAATTCCAAACACATTTGCATCTTTTTCTGCAGAATATGGTGATCCTTTTCCCACCATTATGCAGGTAATAAAACTCAAACCTGTTTTCAACAACATGGGTTCTTAATGCCCTTCTGAGCACATTGCTGTTGCTAAAACACTGCCTTTCTAGCAGAACCACTGGCTTCAAAAAGTCAGTGCATGGACAGGACTCTTCTTCCTCATCTGACCCATGTGCACTCCTTAATTCATCTGACTCACATCCCTCAACCTGCAGCTCTAGATTTTTACACCCAATGTCCTGTCCAAGCTGCAGTTCCTTCTTCTCTCTCACCTGAATTTCTTTCTTGGAACTTTCCCCAACTTTCACAATCTACAAAGACTTCAGAACCTCACCTAACAAGATCTTTCTTGTCTGGACATGCCACTTGTCTTCTTCCTCATCAGTAGTTTCCAACTCCTCTTCCCCTGCCTTCCAATCAATATCCAACTCACTTTGCTCTAAAGATGATGACCCTAATTCTGATCCAGAATCTGCCTCTTTGAACAACCTTTTTGTACACTTTTTCCTCAACTGCCTCTTCTCTTCAACCTTCCCTGCTTCACTTGCCTCAGCAGCTACACCCTTGCCCTTCTCTTTAATAGCTACTTCCTTCTCCTTAACACCACACTCACTATCCCCCTTCCCACAATCCTTAAGTAACCTAGGGCTTCTCCTACACACAGGTTGAATTGCTTTCCTAGGTTGTAGTTTAGATCTAGGATCAGAAACTAAAGGAAGCTTACTCTCAGCTATAACTGCCTTACTCTCACCTGTTTGTGGCTTAAATTCAGCAGGCTTTAACTTCCTAGGGCTCCTCCTAGTTACTTGGGCTTTCACTTTTGTTGGGGTGTTTGTAGATGCTGCCTTAGCTTGTACATTACTGAGGTTTCTTGTTTGAGATGGTAAGGGCTGAGATTGGTGTGAATGAGAAGGCTGGGATCCATTATCATTTGGATTTGGGTCACTTGGATAAGAATTGGGTGGGTGGGATCCAGATGCAGTTGGGTTGGAAGGAGATGGGTTTGACACAGTAACATTAGTGGGGTGATACCATTCCCACTCTTGTAACCCCACAGTTTGAAATAACTCCACATGCCCTTCACTATGCTTAGACTCTAAAAAGGCCCTAACATCATCATCATTATCAATCCTCCTCTTCCCATTTACCCAAGTCTTTCCTGCCTCCTTATACCACAAACTGTATATGTGAGGAACCTCCCAACCTATGTCTCTAAACCCCTCACTACATAGGTACCTCAAGTAGCTAACACTCCTCACAAAACTCACTAGAACATTATTCTTCCAATAAACAAACCCACCTTCATACACCAAATATGGCCTCCCCCTTCTATGCTTTTCAACAAACCCTCCAAATAACCTAAGTTTAATGTCAATTGTTTCCTCAACATCCATATTTATCTACAAATGAAGCAAGTAAAGATTCATATAAATTCAATTAAAAAACCAACCATTACACAGCACAAACTGACAATTGTCAACAGTCACAGCATAAAACACACATGCACACCCAAATATGTTTATTTAATTGCACAATTAGTGAATTTTTAAAGTTAAGCGCAATAATCTAGGGTTTACTAACAAATCAATTTTGTCAAAATTGCCCACATTAACAGCACTAAATTGCAAATTCACCACCATTGCAGCTTTGTTGGACCACTAAAAGTACAAAAAAGAGTTCTTACCTGTCAATTGCAGTCACAAGATTCTCCAAGCTTCCACTTCAGCAATGAAGATGACGAAGCTTCCAGTTGGACCTCCTCCTTCAATCAGCTACTTCCACGCAATCTTACCCTAGATAAGAGGATAAGTTAGAGAGAGAAAGAAATTGACCAAGTGAAAGAGAGAGAAAGAAGAATCGAAAAAAATAAGGGAAAAAAAAAATTTCAACTATGGTCAATTATGGAGGTTGAGAAAAATTAATGGGGGAAGAGAGAGAATGGGAGGAAGGAGTTACGGGGAGAGAGAGGGAGTTAGATAGAGTTAGTTAAGTAAGTGGGACCCACTTAACGATTCTTTGACAGAATCTTTTAAGTGGTAGTTATTATGAAAGTTTGTGTGTTTGAGTGGTAGTATAATAAAATAAAATTTTTGATGGGTAGCAAATGTAAAACATGCTGCTTTCAGTGGTAGTAAATGTGAAATTTTCCTTACTATTAGTATCAATTAAAAATTTTATTGATAATAATAATAATAATAATTAATACGTCATAAATAAAAAATCATAACAATAAAATTTTTCTATAAAAAAACAATTAAAATACATGTATTTCAATTACAATAACTGAATTTGTTGAGGAAAAAAAATTACTACCTCCGTTTTTAAATAGTTACTCCATTTTTCCATGCGCGGAATTTTAGGAGAAATTGGAGAAAGTAATAAAATATGGAGGTAGTAGGGTAGGTAGAAGAATAAAAAATTATAAAAATCAAAATTAGTGGAAAGAATTGGAAGAGAAAGAACATGAAATTGATAAAATATGATTAAAGGTGGGTCCACCAGGTGAGAGAAATAAATGAAATATTGTAAAAATTTTCCAATTGAGGAAATAGAGCAAGTATTTAAAAATGGCTGAAAAAGGAAAGTGGAGCAAGTATTTAAAAACAGAGGGAGTACATTACAAATTATTTTATACAGAGAACAACTACTTAATTTCGTATACTGCTATAAAAGAAAATCAAAGAAGATTTTGTCAATGCTTGCGCCTTGCGGTTGTTCAGCAAATTTCAAATATAATATTTGTAAAACATGAAAAACCACAAATGATAGGACCAACATGCATATTAACAACAAATCATAGAATAATTTAAATCCGAATAATATGCAACATGTATACTAATTGGCCAAATGACTCTCAATAACGCATGAACAATGAACTTGAACATGAAACAAAAATTCATTCAGAAGCAAAAGAATAGATCCATAATAGAGTAAAAGTGTAAAATTAAACCACCTCAAAAATACAAATGTTCGTTTATACATACATCAAATGTCAAAACCCACAAAATTGATCTAACATCTCACTTCATCTAATATAATTGAAATTTTAAAATGAAAATCAGAAATCTTAGATCTTAAACAATTGAAATTTAAAACCAAATCTAAAGTGAAAATCAGAAATTTGAGATCTAAAATTAATAATTGAGAATTAAAACATTTTAATTAAAATTAAAATCAGAAATCTAAATTACAATAAAATCAAAAACTTGAATCAAAATTCTAGATAAAAATCATCATATGAACACCACCTAAAACACGAATTGATGAATGACGACGGCTAGTTTGAGAGGAAAGAGAAGGAACACCACCGTTTGCAGCCACCGGCCAGCTTGGCAACGCCAAACACCAATTAACCCACAACAACTTGCGCCCAAAACAGAGAAAAACAGATATTCAATGGTTCAATAGAACCAAGGGCGTCATACAAACAACCCAGTTATATCATGATCGAACTTTCGCGACCAAACAACTCAAAAATTATCACGATCGTACTTTCACAAACCAAACCGCATAGGAATTAGAGTTTGAAAGTAGGGGAGTGATGGTGGTATAATGGGTCGTTGTAGTGTATGTACATGGTGGGAGAGAAGTGACTGGTAATTGAGGGATGAAGTTAGAGGAGAGAGGGGTTAGGATTAGAGGAGGGAATGAGGTGAGAAATGAGGGAAGTGGCGGCTTAGAAGGGAATAAAGTAGGGTTAAAGTGCCGAGGAAATGTGGAATACCCAGATATCCATATCTTTTATATTTTTTTTCTTAATAAATTATACATATATAATGATTATCTATAAAGGGCGATTTATATCATATAGTGTTATATTTGGATATATCATATAAAGCTGTTAACTTTTTTCAACCTGCAAAACGCCTATGAAACTTGACCGTTATGTATGGTGTGTTGCTTATTCCCCCTTTTGTGGTAGTGATAGACTGATTGTGAAATTTGGTGGCTATTGTGGAATATTGAAATTTGGTATTGTAGGTAGTAAGTTGGTGTTTGAAGTGGTGGTTTGTTTAAAGTAAGTGGTGTGGTAGTGTTGTGGTTATTTGTGATTGTGGTGGATTGTGGAGTTGTGATTGAATTTTGGTTGTGAACTTTGAGAAGCAAACATGTCAAAAATCATGAAAGCCCTCACTTCCTAAAAGAGAAAAGTTCAATTAAGAATTAAAGAACCTTCACCATCAAATTTCCCTTCATCCCAAACACAACAAAATGATGACCCTCTACCATTGCCTAAAACACTATTTTCCAACCCAAGCCACAAACCTCTTTGGATAGAATTCAAGAAACGAACCATAAAGCCCTCACAAGACTATCATCGAGAAAGTATGATTAAGTTGGGAATCGATAAGGATTTGTGGGTTTTGTTCGACAACCTTAGGTTAGGTAGCTTTGTCAACAAGTGCTACCAAACCTACCTTGAGCCGACTAGGAAGTTCTTAGCTTCATTGACTTCCACTCCGCTTAGTGACAAGGACTACTAAATTTTCTTCCAACTCTTCAATGTGGTGACGACCATGTCTTTGGCCGAATTTAATGAGGCCCTTAATTTTAATCCGGGAGCAGATATCCTTTTTCCCGAGCATGAGTATTTTGATGGGTTTGCCAAAAATGCATGGTGGCATGATATCTCAAGGTTGGATGAGTTCACCACTCGCTACTCTCTTGCTAGTGACATTTTCCAACCGTGCCTTCGAGTGCTTCATCGGTTGTTGGGTTACTCGGTATTCCCAAAGCAAGACTTTGGAAAGATGTCGCAGGCCGAGTCGCGTGTTCTTTGGATTGAAACTAGAGAAGAGTTGCGTGGAAGGGTGAACTTTGGGAACATCTTTTTGAGAAATTGCATGGACATGCGTGGCAAGAAGTCGGGGGACATTCAATATGGTAGCATGGTGACAAGATTAGCTACCAAGCTTAGTTATGGTCGATATCTACCTTCTTGTACTGCAGTGGGGGAAGCCGACACTCTCTATCTCGACATTGCTCAGCTCAAAGATGTTGAATTCATAGCAAAGAGCAATGACGACGAGGTATTTGATTGGTTATTGAGCAATGATCATCGATGTTACCTTCCTAACCCCTCCTTGACCTCCCTCCACCGGCATGTCCCAAATGTTTGGTTTGTTCCCCTAAGAAACTGCATCCCCAGTGAAGATGAAGACATGCAAGATGTCCTGAATGAAGAGCAACAAATACAACAAAATCAACGTCAACAACAACAACAACAAGAGCAAGAAGTGCCTCAACCTCAACATCAACAACATCAATTCTCCAACCCCAACATGGAGGCTTTGAGTGCCCAAATGGCGGGCAAGCAAGTTCGAATGAAGGGGATGTATGATCAAGACTTTGAGGCGATCTACAACCAAATGAGAGGCATCTCCAAAATGCAACAAGGTATGTTTCTCCAACAACAACAACTCTATGATGTAAGTGTTAACCGTGGGGAGATCACCCCCGCGGTTAACTACCTGTATTTCCCTCCTCAACTCGATCCCGTACCTTCTTAGGGAGATGATGGGAGGGCTACCTACCCATATTAGCAAAGACCTCAAGGGTCCAACACCAAGACTCGCCCCTTTCCAAATGAGCACGGTAACTATGATTACCATGTGCCCGGTGGGAGCGACCATAGGGGTGATCCTAACTACCCCTATGTCAATCCCACCCATCTGTTGCTACTAGAGTTGCCCGAGAAATTCGCTCCCTTTGCCCCTTGGGAACAAGATAATTTTAGGGGTCATTATGGTTGGCCACCCAGTTACACCGGGGGATGGGATCCTTATGGTCCCCCATCCGGCTTCTCATATGATAGGGATGATTATGATGATGGTGTCGGGCCTAGTGGTAACTAGTTCCCCCTCTTTGTGCTTTTACCTCCATCCCTTTTATTATGTGATCTTCTATTTTGTATTGATGGGATGTTGAGATGTATTTTTGTTTAGCTTGGGGGGACACTAGTGACAGGGTAAAGTCGTATCCCCTAATCAAAAGTAATACCTAAGTCCTCTAACTACAGTAGATAGGGAAGTAGGGTCGAATCCACAAGGAAACTGGTCTTTCTATTCCTAATTAATTAATATAATCTAAATTATTAAGGTAACCAATTTTGTTATTGTAAAAAGGAATTAAACTACGGAGATCAAGTTCAGGAAGAAAAACAATAATAAGAAGGCCTAGGGTCACAGGTTCACCAATAATTAATATTCCGGGATAAAACATAACAATCAATAATTAACATTGCATAAATAACATGATTAACAGGCTCTCGCAATTTATTAACCAACATAGATCTAACAGGCTCTCGCAATTTACTAGATCTAAGTTCCTATTGAAAATAGCCTTTAATATTAAATTAACATCTGCTCGATTCATCAATTCAATATTGCTAAACATTCACAATCAAATTACATCTGCTCGATTCATAATCCAATTGCAAAGAATTAAAACAATTCAATAAGAAATTATCATGCAATATCAATAATAAACAATAATAAATTATCCCTTCATATCAATTATGGATCCCCTAAACCCTAGAATTAAACTACTCGGACATAATTAAATCTAAAGTAAACAAAGCAATTAAAGGAGACATGATTAAGATTAAAGCAAGGAAAATAAGTAAATAAGGAGAAAAGAGATAGTACTAAAAGAAGGAAATATAAAATTGCATATATTAAGAGTTTAGAGAGAGAAACAAGAGAGAAAGTAATACTAAGAGTTAATTAAGGGAGAGAGAGAGAAATGTAAGAGAGAGAAAGAGAGAAGAAAACTAAATTATAACTCAAAACAAAGAAAAACTTAAAACTAAAACTAATTAAAAAAAACAAAACTAAAACTAAAGCTACCCCCCTCCTCCGTAAAACTACTACTCCTTAAATAAGAAAAGCTAATGGGCCATCAATCCCACTAACAATAGAACTCCACTAACAACTAAGTCCTAGATAAAGTTCTAGAAACCACGCCCTTCGTAAGAACAAACCTATTGGGCTTGTTTTGCAACAAGGCCCAACCGAATCAAGGTAGCAGCAATCATCACTCGCCCGATCGGGCCATGGGCTGCCCGATCGGGCCCGCTAATCCACACGCCCAGCAGCAACTCTGAATTGGGCCTTTTTCACTTGGGCTTAAATTTTCTTCTTCTTAATTTATCTTGGACTTGCAACAAAATTAGTACTCCAAACAAACCGAGCCCTTAATCACCAAACCAAATTTAATTAGCTCGACCTTGGGCTTCAAATACACTTCATAAGGTACGATCATCTCTAATATTTTCATAGTGGCTCAATAAGCTCGGGAATTGTCATAATTCTTCAAATTCCTACAAAATAATACCAACTCTACAAAAATACTAGAAAACGTATATTAGTAATAAAAATAGCTCCGTAGAGCTCAAATATGCACAAATATGACCGTAGGACGGGGAATAAAAATATATATAAAATAGACTTATCAAAATCCCCCAAGCCAAACCTTTGCTTGTCCCTAAGCAAAGCAATGAATAAATAAATCAATACTTCACCCCATATACAACTAAAATCAATAAATATAATTCAAGGCAAATTTGATAAATATGTACCAAAGTCAACCAATCAAATCCATCCAACTACCAATCTTCCTTAACAATTGTCAAATAGAGCAAACCACAAGAGCATATAGAATTCAAGACTAGTGCTCACACACTCAACTCTCATTTATGTGGCGAGTAAAAGATGTACTCGATCGCTCTCCAACCAACCCCTTTAATGTGAACAATACCGTCCCAAACTCACAACACTCGTGTGTTTAAAAAGACATACACTCAACCTAATAGTCGACTCGGAATATGTCAAGTCATAACTTGCATTGATAAACAACACTTTCATATTTACACAACTCTATGCACAAGGTCAAAAGCTCTTTTAAAGCTTGTAATGTAAGGCTAGGGTGAAGGGTAGGAAATATTTGGGAATATGTGAGAGAAAAGCCTTGCTAAAAGGGAGCCATATCCTAATAAACCCATGACCAAAGATAATGATCATAATCATCTCCAACAAAACTAACTCCAACACAAATCCACCAAATAATACTCCAATCATAAAAATCAATCCCAATACTTACAAAATTCACTCATAAAAATATAATAATATAAAACTTGAGTGAATAAACAACTTTGAACTCATAACTTGAAATTTCTCATTGAAACTCATCTTTTTTTTTTCTTTTTTTTTTTCTTTTAATCAACCTTCACTTAGAACATTTGAACATATGACAATTTTTTTTCTTTTGCTCTCTTTTTTTCTTTTGAATTTTTTTTTTCTCATTTTTTCATCACTTTTTCTTTCTTGAACTTCTTCTTTTTTTCATATCATCATACTTTATTTTTTTCAAGATAATTCAACTTTCAAACATCATCAAAAATAAACCATGATCAAGAACAAAATAACTTCTCATAACCCACCCAAATTGTGCAAATAATAAGCACACTACAAACTCCCTCACCTCACTCACTAATAGCTCCCCCAAGCCAAGCTTGAGACTAGTAACCAATGGGGCAAACATGGCTTGTAATGTGGCTAAAAACAATAAAAAGTCAAGGCAACAACATGGGTAGCAAGAAGGGAACAAATGTATCTAAATAAATCTGAAGGCTACCTAAAAGAACAAATGCCTTCGTCCTCCTCATGTGCATAATAATGAGTTATGAAACACTACTCATCGTTGCAAATCAATACTCAAATTCATTGACATACCAGGAACTAAACACACATTCCTAACCAAATCAACTAGTCAAGCACTATATTCAAATAGTTGGACAAAATTGACGCATGTTAAGGTTTCAAGGCAATCAAATATCAAATCATGATCAACTAATCCACAATATTTATCATCAATAACCAAGAATCAAAACAATTTCAAAAAATTTTAATCAAGGGGCACAGGGAAGTATGATTCACTCATTCATTGAAAAAAAAAAAAGGAATACCTAAGTCCTCTAACTACAGTAGATAGGGAAGTAGGGTCGAATCCACAGGGAAACTGGTCTTTCTATTCCTAATTAATTAATATAATCTAAATTATTAAGGTAACCAATTTTGTTATTGTAAAAAGGAATTAAACTACGGAGATCAAGTTCAGGGAGAAAAACAATAATAAGAAGGCCTAAGGTCACAGGTTCACCAATAATTAATATTCCGGGATAAAACATAACAATCAATAATTAACATTGCATAAATAACATGATTAACAGGCTCTCGCAATTTATTAACCAACATAGATCTAACAGGCTCTCGCAATTTACTAGATCTAAGTTCCTATTGAAAATAGCCTTTAATATTAAATTAACATCTGCTCGATTCATCAATTCAATATTGCTAAACATTCACAATCAAATTACATCTGCTCGATTCATAATCCAATTGCAAAGAATTAAAACAATTCAATAAGAAATTATCATGTAATATCAATAATCAACAATAATAAATTATCCCTTCATATCAATTATGGATCCCCCTAAACCCTAGAATTAAACTACTCGGACATAATTAAATCTAAAGTAAACAAAGCAATTAAAGGAGACATGATTAAGATTAAAGCAAGGAAAATAAGTAAATAAGGAGAAAAGAGATAGTACTAAAAGAAGGAAATATAAAATTGCATATATTAAGAGTTTAGAGAGAGAAACAAGAGAGAAAGTAATACTAAGAGTTAATTAAGGGAGAGAGAGAGAAAAGTTAGAGAGAAAGAGAGAAGAAAACTAAATTATAACTCAAAACAAAGAAAAACTTAAAACTAAAACTAATTAAAAAAAACAAAACTAAAACTAAAGCTACCCCCCTCCTCCGTAAAACTACTACTCCTTAAATAAGAAAAGCTAATGGGCCATCAATCCCACTAACAATAGAACTCCACTAACAACTAAGTCCTAGATAAAGTTCTAGAAACCACGCCCTTCGTAAGAACAAACCTATTGGGCTTGTTTTGCAACAAGGCCCAACCGAATCAAGGTAGCAGCAATCATCACTCGCCCGATCGGGCCATGGGCTGCCCGATCGGGCCCGCTAATCCACACGCCCAGCAGCAACTCTGAATTGGGCCTTTTTCACTTGGGCTGAAATTTTCTTCTTCTTAATTTATCTTGGACTTGCAACAAAATTAGTACTCCAAACAAACCGAGCCCTTAATCACCGAACCAAATTTAATTAGCTCGACCTTGGGCTTCAAATACTCGTCATAAGGTACGATCATCTCTAATATTTTCATAGTGGCTCAATAAGCTCGGGAATTGTCATAATTCTTCAAATTCCTACAAAATAATACCAACTCTACAAAAATACTAGAAAATGTATATTAGTAATAAAAATAGCTCCGCAGAGCTCAAATATGCACAAATATGACCGTAGGACGGGGAATAAAAATATATATAAAATAGACTTATCAACTAGTCTTACGAAAGGGTCTCGGTGGCCAATTTTGTTGTTGTTGGATGTCCTTGAATTATTATGCCTTGATGATTTGTTATTGCTTGTCTTGGTCTATGATTGATGTTGTTTAGTGTTGTTATTTTCCATGAGTATATCATGTTTTTCTTGTTGGGATTCTTTTGATGTTGATTTTGATGATGATTTCTCTTTAATGATGAGTTGATTATTTTGCTCCCTTAAATCCAAATCCCTAAATCCAAAACCCTTGAATCCAAATCCCTTTGATCCAAATGATTGTAGCTTTAGTGTAAAGTTGATTTTGCTATTTTGAGTGTATAGTTGATTTTGATATTTTTGTTGGTTTGTTTTGATTTTGCTTTTGTAGATTAGTTTGATTTTGTTACTTTGTCTTTTTATTTTTGATTTTGTTTTCTTATTATTTTGTTTTAAAGTTACCAACCGTTTTCTTTGTATATAGTTCCTTTTTTCTCTTTTTCACTCTCACTTGGTTTTGACAATCCATGCTAATGCTTGATTGGAGCTTCATGGAGGTGGTATTTTCGTTACCCCGCTTTTCTTAGCTTAGCTTGGATTCCCGGTGAGACCTTTCTTATTTCCCTCTTTTCTTTCTTTTCTTTCATTGTTTGCATAGAATAGGATTAGTTTAGGAAGAGTTGAACGGTTCGAGGATGTTTGCTTTGTAACACCATATGTGTTTGGGGTCATTGGCGATGTTGTCGAATGACCACTTGTATGACGTTTGGGATTTTTAGGACATGCATGCATCTTTGCACTTTTCTTAATCTTTTCCCTTTCTTTTCCCCTTTTTCTCTTTTTTATTTTCCTTTTCTTTTCATTCTTTTCAAAAATGGAAAAATCCAAAAATATGATTTTGAGGCTTTCTTTTCGTTTTCTTTTGATGTTATGCTTATGTTTTGGACATAATATCATCCGAACTTTTGCTTTTGAATGAATGGTTTCCTATGTGGTAACGGTGTGCACAGTTTGAGAGTATCTTTGGTTGATTCTAAGATAGAGTATGATAAGGTAGTGTCTTTAGAACTTTTGGGACCTTGAAGCCGGATTCTAATTGTTTGTGGAATGTTGGAGTTGCTCCCTTTGGTGAATTTGAAACTAATAGTGAGTTATTGCTACAACCATGTGAGGTTTCATTCTTTTCAAACCTTCTACATATTTTGCATGAGCGGCACATGGATCCTTGACTATTGTTGTTGGGTTTCGATAAGTCTAACTCACCGCGGAAATAAAACCCGAGCCTAAGGAAAAACTCACAATTAATATAACCAAAATGCATAAATAACAAGATTAGAGAAAGACTAAATTACCCTTAAAGCGTGCTTCGCTTGACCACCGGAGCTCTTACTTGAGAAATCTAAGCCTCGCAAGCGCAACGGTCTCCGATGATATCCACCCACAACACAATCGCGACAGGTATCTTGCTTGGAGGTTAGCCAAGCCGGACCAAAACACTACTCAAGTAATTAATGAGCTTATAGGTTTTCTCTCAAGTGGGGATGCCTAATTGAGCTCTTACTCAAGTGAGTTTTCCCAATTCCCAAGTGGGATATTTATAGGGAAACTCAAGAGAGAAATCCACTCTCCCATCAATGTGGGAGAGTTGGTAAAATCAATTTTCTCCTTTTATTTTTAAATCAAAAATAAAAGAAAATAGCGAACAACTAATTAATCAACAAGTGGCATTCTAAGAGGAGGGGTTATGTAAGGACCACAAGGGAAGAGGGGGCCAATACTTGATCCCTAAGGCCTCCCAAAACCGACTCCCTATTCCCACACGCACCAACCGGGCTGCGCCATGTGGCGCGCCCAACCTTAGGTGCCACGGGAGCCTAGCTGGCGCCAAGTCCCTTGGTTGGGCTGCCCGCATGGGCGGAATGCTCAGGCTGCTGGCGCGCCATAGCAGCTGCTGCTATGCTTGCCTGCTAGCTCGCTTGGCGCGCCATAGCTATTGCTTCTATGTGCGTGCCTTGCTAGCTCATTTTTTTCCTTTTTTTTTAAATAGTATTTTACCCGCCAATGATCTACCCAAAATAATCGGGGTTTGCATATCCTCAGCCATATCAAGAACAACAAAATCAACAGGTATATAAAATTTACCTACTCTAACGGGAACATCCTCTAAAACACCTAAGGGGTATTTGAAAGAACGGTTAGCCATTTGTAGAGTAATATTAGTAGCTTTTAATTTACCCATATTCAGTTTAGAACACATAGATAATGGCATAACACTAACGCTAGCACCCAAATCACACAATGCATTATCAATCATTAGATTTCCTATATGACAAGGGATAGAAAAGCTACCCGGATCTTTTAATTTAGGTGGAGATTTATTCTGAAGTACGACACTACACTCTGCAATGAAAGCTACTGTCTCTACCTCACTAATAGACCTTTTTCTTGTCAATATTTCTTTCATAAACTTTGCATATGAAGGAATTTGTGTGATTAATTCAGTGAAGGGAACTGTTACCTTCAAATCTTTTACCATCTACAAGAACTTACCAAACTGCTTATCCAAGTTTGTCTTCAAGTGACGATTGGGGAATGGAAGCTTGATAACTGACTTTGGAGCATTATTACTCTTATCTGGAGTAGCCACCTTCTCTGGAGTCGTACCCTGCAATGTAGAATGAGATCTATTAGTACTATGCTTTAGCCCTGGGGGGCTATTAGCTGCATTGTCTGGTTTAACGGAATCAAGATTAGCATTATTTAGTAAAACAGGTTCATCAATTCTGGGCATAGGGGGCCCTTCATAGTTTGAACCACTCCTTAAAGTAATTGCGTAGGCTTGATCCGTAGGCCTGGTCGGCTGTGCCGGCAAAGCTCCCTGTTGGCGGGCTTGTAGAGTAGCGGAAAGTTGCGCAATATGATTATCTACAATTTTATTGTGCGCTAGGATTGAATCAATTTGAGCATCTCTACTCTCCATATGCTTCTGCATATTAACCAACATCGCTCTAATTTCAACCAAAGAAGGGTCGGAAGATGAGGAGGATTGTTGTGGTTGGTTTTTCTGGCCAGCATTGGGATGGTAATATTTCTGCTGCTGTTGCTGTGGCGCCTGTGGTTCTTGTGGCGGTGGATTTTGAACATTGGTACTCCGGTAGGAAAGGTACGGATGATTCCGATACCCAGGATTTGTAGGTATTGGAGTATGGGTTATTCTGCTTATAGGTTTGAAAAGCATTAATTTGCTCCATCGAGCTCCTGCAATCTTGCTCATAATGTCCTACACTTCCACAATTTTTACAAAAAGCATCATTAGAGTTATTAGTAATAGCAGAAACATTAGCAACAGAGTTAGGGATATTAGTACTAAGGTTATCTAATTTCTGGCAAATAGAAGTAAGCTGAGCCTGCAAAAGGGATACTGAATCAACGTGGTGTTTGCCCTTATTTGCATAGCCTCTAGAATTCCCATATTAGGAATTAAAAATTGCCATGTCTTCAATAACCTGACCTGCATCATCAACATTAAGATTCATAAATCTACCATTAGCTGCGAAGTCTAGAATTGTTCTAGATGCATTCCCTAATCCGTTGTAAAAAGCTTGAATTAACTGCCACTTTGCTAAGTTATGGTGGGGACACTCCCTCTGCAGATCCTTGAACCTCTCCCAAGCCTCATATAATGCTTCTTCTGGCTCCTGGGCAAAGTTCTGAATGGCACTTCTTAGTAAAGCTGTTTTCTCTGCAGGGTAATATTTGTTATAAAAATTTAAAGCAAGAGTCTCCCAGTTAGTAATACCAAGTGCAGTTCTATTCAAACCATTAAACCACAATTTATCTTTTCCACATAAAGAAAAGGGAAAGAGAATCTCCCTGATCTGGTCCTGCGTTACCCCATTCTGCCGAATAGTATTGCAGTATTGACATAAATCTACAATGTGAATATTAGGATCTTCACCCTTACCTCCACTGAATTTCTTTCTTTTTATCATCGTTATGAACTAGGGCTTGATTTTGAACTGGACTCCCGCGAGATCTAGTCTGGAGAAAAGGTGTGGAAAATCCGTTAGGGACGGTTGCGAATAATCACTGAGCTTCTTAGGTGCAGTCATCTCTGATTCTGAATCTGAAGGAATTTCCAAATCACTAGAATCAGGCGGCGAATCTCTAGGAATGTCGTTACTCTCAGAACCCGCCAGGATTTTTTCTATAAAGATTCTTCTGTCTATGGAAAGAGCGCTCGATCTCATGATCGAATGGAATGTTACCTGATCTGGAACACCTTGGCATAAACAGAGAACTAAAAAGACAAATATGAGAACTTCCTCAAAGAACTAATGTCCTTTGAGGCAAAAGAAAAAAATAATCTAGACTACAAAAACAATTAAAAAATAAAAATAAAACCGTTTCCCCGGCAACGGCGCCAAAATTTTGACAGGGTAAAGTCGTATCCCCAAATCAAAAGTAATTCCTAAATCCTCTAACTAATGTAGATAGAGAAGTAGGGTCGAATCCATAGAGAAACGAGTCTTTCTATTCCTAATTAACTATTATAATCTAGATTATGAGGTAACCAATATATATGTTTAAATAATAAACTAAACTACGGAGATCAAGAATAAGGAGAAAATAATATATAAAAGGATCTAGGGCATAGGTTAACCAATAAATAATATTCCAGGGTTGAATATAATAATCATTCATCAATGCATAATTAATCAGATCATAAAGGGCTTTCGCTATGTATTATAATCACACAATTAATTTACCGGTATTAAATCTCATTTTTCGAATCTCGACTTAACCATTTATAAATTAACCTGCCTATTGAAACTAGACCTAAACATTAATTCTCATCTGTCGAATCTCGAATCAATATTGCCAAACTCATGCATAAAAGATCAGGCCTAATCTAGTCATAGAGCATTAAATCAATCAATAGTAAATTAATCTAGCATTGACAATTAACAACAATAATTTACCCCTTCATATTATTTATGGATCCCCACAAACCCTAGAAATAGAACTACTCATACATAATAGGAACTAAACTAATCAAAGCAATAAAATAAGACATGATCAAAGGAATAAAATAAACAACTAAGATTAAGAGAAGAGAAATAGTTACCAAATAAATCTGGAATTAAGAGTAGATTAAGAACAAAGGTATAAGAAAGAGAAAATCTAAGAAAAAACAATTAAGAGAGTAAGAAAGAGTCCAAAAAAAAGAGATCCTAAAATCGTATTACGAAGGAGTATTTATACTCTGTACAAATCCTAAACTAAAACAAACTAAAACGACGCTAATCGTCTCCTAACAATAACACGCGCCCGATCGGGCGAGGCACCGCCCGATCGGGCGCGCCTTTTTGCTCTTCAAGTTGAATCTCGTGCCCAGCCGGGCGCGTCACCGGGCGCCGACCTCTTTGGCCGGGCGGCTCTCTTGGGCCACTAATTGGACTACGATTGGGCTCCAATTCTTCGAGCCAATCTGGGTTTCCTCTTCGGGTCTTGAATACTCTGTCCAAATGCCTCGGTATCACACATACCGAGCCCTTAATCACCTGTTTGATGGCTCTAACCGGCCCTGGGCTATAAACTCTGGTTGTGCTTCTCCAATGCTCGTGATTGCTCCAAAATATCTCGGGAAAATACTCCAAAAGTGTAAATCCCTGCAAAAGTCAACCAAATTTACGAAAACACTAGAAAACACCAATTAGTAATAAAAGTGGCTTTAAAGAGCCAAAAACACTACTAATTATGACCAAGGGACGGGGGTAAAATACTATATAAAATAGACACATCACTGACGCACCATAGCAGCTGCTGCTATGCACGTGCCATGCTAGCATTGGTGCACTAGCATGCACCAGCCAGCCTAGGCTCAACTTGGTGCGCATACTAGCCATCTTGTTGTACCAATGCCCCTAACACTCGGTCAAGATTAAGCTGTAATATTAATTATGCGTTAATATTACTAATCGGAAGCGGCCTCCACCTAGGCATTTCGATCACTTAAACTTACTGAATAAATAGCTTTCCAATAGTTGCGAACCCTCTATCGGAATAATACACTTGTTCGAAGGACACCATTCCTTTCAATCTCCCACTTGTCCTTCCGGACAAGTGTGCTTTTAGTGTATAGCCTTTTTCCTATGTCACTTAATGACTCTTCATGAACTATAGGGTAAGATTATTCGTCATCCTTATTACTTCAAGAAGTGTTTCTCGAAATCCGAGTTTGACTGTCAATAAAATGATGATTTCTAAAGTCCATCAGAGCATGGCCATGCATTTTCACAGTCTCGCTCTTCGAGAGGCCTTGTAAACAACAAAGACATGTTCCCTATTGTTAGTAGGGGGACATTACCAGTCTTGTAATGTCAGCTTCTCTTACTAAGAGGACCTAGCGGTTCGAGTGTTGCCGTTATAATCTCCATGTATGGTAGACGTTTGACTAACATCAAAACGGACTAGTACTTAAACAAGAGAACTCACAATACTCGTGGTTGAGGAAAGAGGTTCCGGTAGCCATAATGAGAAGTATACTCATTTTTATATCTCTTAAAGTATTCTCATAAGTTGATCCAGTATGGTTCTAAACTAATACCTGTGCAAATGATTTATAACAATCATATCCTTGTAGCACAAGAAACAGTGCTATAAATAAAACTACACACTAATCTCAACCCCTCGTTAATCGTCCATCATTTAAATGACCTCGATTAGGGATAATTTTCGATTATAATATTCAATGTTCACTTAATAGGTGTTTCTTTATCCAAGACTGTTTTTGATACCCTATTTTGAATATTGCATGAAATTAAATTACTCCAAAACCTGAATGGTTCATCTTAGTGTCTTACATTAAAATGTCCAAAATTAATTTAAACACTAAATAGGGAAATCAAAGCCAGTCTCCAACGTGCCTAATTTCCATTACCTCAACTTTCTTGTTGGGCTTCACTTGAGGCAGAGGTTTAGTAAGTGGATCGGCTACATTGTCGTCCGTTCCAACTTTACAAATTCTGATTTCACCCTCTGATTTCCATTCCCTTATCATGTGAAATCGCCGCTTGACATGTTTGACCTTCTGATGTTCCCTTGGCTCTCCGGCCTGAGAAATAGTTCTATTGTTTTCACAACAGAGGGCTATTAGACCCTTGATGAGGGTACAACATCAAGTTCACCAACGAACTTACGAATCAAAATTGCCTCCTTAGCCGCTTCAGTAGCTGCCAAGTATTCGGCTTCAGTTGTAGAATCTGCAGTTGTGCTCTACTTGGCACTCTTCCAACTAAACGCTCCTCCATTTAGACATAACACATATCCAAACTGTGATTTGAAATTGTCTCTGTCTGTTTGGAAGCTTGCGTTGGTATAACCTTTAACAACTAATTTTTCTGAGCCACCATATACCAAGAACTTATCCTTGTTCCTTTTTAGGTACTTTAGGATATTTTTGGGCGCGGACCAATGCGCCTCTCCTGGGTCTGATTGGTGTCGGCTCGTAGCACTCAAGGCATACGATACATCTGGCCTAGTAAATGTCATGGCATACATGATCGATCCAATAAGCGAAGCATATGGAATCTGATTCATCCTTTCTCGCTCATCAAGTGTCTTTAAACACTGCTTCTTGCTTAGGGTTATGCCATGTGTCATGGGTAGGGAACCTCTTTTGGCCTCCTATATACTGAATCGTGCCAGTACCTTATCAATATAAGTACTCTGGCTCAATCCAATCATCCTCGTACATCTATCCCTATAGATCTTGATGCCTAATATGTACTAAGCCTCTCCCAATTTATTTTAAATAATCCCAACTTTCACCTATATTTTCTTTCTTCAATCCCAATTATCTATAACTTGAAGAAAAAAGGTTAAAATTTTTTAAAACAAAGTATCTTCCACGTGTTGCATTTTAATTGGCTAAAGCTTATTTAATAAAATTAAATTAAATTACTTTTTTTAACTAAAATTAATTAAATTGAGATACATATTTAAAAAAAAAAAACCAGCCACCACGAAGGTGGCCACCCTTTTCCCCAGTCGGCCATCTCCACCTTCGAATCATCCACTAAACATCACCAGAAACAACCCCATCCCTTTCCCCACCCCCGAAACCACCCCTTTCCCTTCCCCCACTCCTGAAACAACCCATAATCAATCCTCTGTCCCTGAAACCATCGTTAACCAAAACCCTTAATGCTTTTTTCAGGGTTTTGGTTAACGGTGGTTTTGGGGGTTTTGTCTAACGGTGATTTCGAGGGTGGTCATTTTGATTAATGGTTGTTTTGGGTTATTAGTTTTCATTAAAAATGGCTTTTGGGGGTGGTGGTTTCGAGGAAGGAGGTTTGATTATAGGTTGTTTTTGTGATAGGAGGAGGGAAGGGGGCGGTTTCAGCGGTGGGGAAAGGAAGAAGGGTTGTTTTCGGTAGTGCGGCAGGGGAGGGGGTGGTTTTGTGGGTGAGGCCAGGAAGTGGGAGGCTGTCGACGGTAGGTGCATGCTGGGGATTGGGTTTGATTTGTTTTAATTTAGTTTTAATTTTGAAATTTTTGAACTAGTAAAACATGTGGCATGTGGTAAATTTTTTTCCTTTTTCATCTCCATTAATTTTTTAATTTTTAAATTTTTTTTGGACCAATCACAACTTGACACGTGTCAGCTGACTTAGAATATCAGGTTATTAACTTTTGTTGACCGTATGGGATTGAAGAAAGAAAACGCAGGTGAAAGTTGGGATTATTGCAAAATAATCGAAAGTTGGGATTATTTAAAGTAAATTTAGCAAAGTTGGGATTATTAAAGTGAATTTTTCCAAATAAATAAAAGAATTCCAGTCACCTTTAGTTAGCCGTGATTTTCTAGCATAATTTCCAAAAAATCTTTGTCCAACTAAGAGTATATTTTTCTGTTGATGCATAAGGTGTACCAGATGGTGTCTAATATTAATATTAAAAGGGTTAAGGAAGAATTGAGACTTGTACTTATAAAATTTTATTCTGATTTAAACATAATTTATTTTGAATGTTACCTTATTTAGAATGATGACAATATTTTAAACCAGTTTGACATGTTTCAATATTAAAAGAAATAAGAATTATTAAATCAAAAAAGGTTTAGATTTATAGAAATAATATGTTGGGCTTCCAAATCATTAGTCCAAGAATTTTAAAATATAAAGGATAGACGAAAGTTTAGGGATCGAATTATGCCAACGACTAAGACAATTAGGGCATGGTACGATATAGAAAAGAGTTCATATAGATTACTGGCAAAAAAATATAAGTAAGACCATTGGACACTAACAAAAGATCTATCTAATCTTTCATAAATAGTATGAGAATTGCATATGTATCTCTCCAAAAAAAAAAAAAGGTTATACTATGGGAAAGCATCTATAGCATGAGAGAAGTGGGTAAAGCGTTGGAGTCTAAAACATTGTCCAGATGCTAGGGCTTTCTCCCTTTGTATCAACCATGAAAAAAAGATTGTTAAAATCTCTGACAAGAAACCAAGGGAGAAAAAAATTATTAGTAAGATCAAAATTTTCATTCCAAAAAACTCTTTTTGTGATGATTGAGTGGGGCATTGATAAGTGCCATTTATATAACTTTTTTTTAGGAGTTTCTAGTCTGGTTTTCATAGTTTTGATACCTTATTTCTTGGTTTTAATAACGTTTTATTACATATGTCGTGTTTTCATGTGAAATGTCATTATAACTCAATTTTGGCTTTTCTTGCATATTTTGGTTGCTTCTTGCATTAGATTAAACTTTATTGGTTTATTCTTATGTTTAGGAACATTTAGATAAGTTCATTGTTCAAGATTGAAGAAATATATTACATAATTGAACAAGTAATGAAGAAATGTGCACTTGATTTACAAAGATCGAATTTCAAATGCCAATACCTTTTGATCTACAAAACATTGAGTGATTCTAATTGGAGTTGAAAGCTTATCTCGATAGCATTCCAACGACATGTCATATTCCCAATTTCAATGTAAAATGATGGAGATATGTTTGTTTGAAGTGGAGCAGTTTTATCCAGCGTGACAGGAACGGGCGCACTGACTAAATGGAGCGCCCGCTCCAAACTTTCAGGAACCATTCTTCCTAGGAGCGTCCGCACACGACATTTTGAGCGCCCGCTCCTATACGCGTTGCTTGGCTTTTTACGGAGCTTCCTAAGCATTTTAGTAAGGGTACAAATAAATTTTCTTCTTATATTAGAGGAGGGATTCATTTTTTTTAGTAGTTTTTAGGTTAGTTTTAGGTTTTTGAAGAGAGAAACACTCAATATTTAGAGAGAGAGAGAGTGAGACACAATGGTTTTCATTGATTTTGGATAATCAAAGAAGAAATTTGATGATTTGAAGACCTCCATTTTATATTAATGAGCATTTATAACTCTCTATGTTCTTTATGTTTTATTTAATTGTTATGTTTATCATGTTTGAGTAGTTTTCCTTCTACTACACTACTAAAAATGAAGGTTTTTGCGAATAGGAAAAACGGTCGCTGAAAATACTTGTGATTGTCGATGGTCGTAACCTGACGGTCGTAATTTACTTGGTCACAAAAAAAAATTACGACCGATTGTCGGTCACAGTTTTTTTGCGACCATTTTCCTTATTTTCAAGGACTAGTAAAAAAACGATCGCAATTATTATTAACTACGACTGAATTATAGCAAGTCGCAAATATTAAGTTTAGCGACAGTTTATAGCGGTCGCTAAAATGTAAAAAAAAAAATGAGACTAGCCTACACAGCCCTTACGCCAAATCCCACTAGAAACCAATTTAGCCTACATAGCCCCACCACCACCGCCCACCCTAAACTATCCATAACCCAAAAAAAAAACATATGAATCTATCAATAAAATTAAACCCAAAAAAAAAACCTGTACATTTACCAAAAATTTCATAAAATTAAGCATAAAAAACAAACCATGTAATTTAACATACAACAAAAATTCAAAAAAAAAACTTTGTTTAAACATTAATGGAACAAAAATTCGGGAAAAAAATTCGACAAATATTCGAACAAAGTTCCATCAAAAACAAAGAAAAGTTCAAACAAAAATGAAAAAAAAAATTCTAACCAAAATTTTAAGGAAAAAGTAAAAAAAAAAAAAAAAAAAAAAAAAAAAAAAAAAAAAAAAAGAAAAAGTTGAGCAAAATTCAAACATAAAAGTAAAACAAAAATCAAAGAAAAAGTTGAACATAATTCAAATAAAATTAAAACAAAAATCAAAGAAAAATTCGAACAAAAACAAAATAAAACCATATAAATCGAAAAAAAAACAAAAACAACCCAAAATTTCAGAAAAATTAACATACCTTTCCATATATTTCTTCCTCTTTGGGTTTATATGGTCAAATTTGACCAAGAAAACTCCAAATCTTGAATTTTTATGGTTGAATTTGATCATGAACACCAAAATTTATTTGTTGCTCAAACCATAAGACCAAAATCAAAACAAGAAGAAAGAATATAGAGTATGGAGGTGCGTTAGAAGAGGGGAATTTAATGGTGTGAGAAGAGAAGTAAGAGGAGAAGATGCAAGGAAAGAGAAGAGAGGAGATCCCAGATCCGTGAGAATAGAGAGAAAGGAAAGAGGGGAAAGAAAGAAAGAAGAGGAAGCGGCTAGTTGAGAAAATAATTAGGGTTAGAGGAATATTTGGCACCCTTATATTCCTTTAAAAAACCACTTTAGGACCGTTAAGCGGTCGCAATTTACGACCGTTTTTAGCGGTCGCAAAGGGGTTTTTTATTTATAATTGTTTTTAAATTATTCAAATACCTTTGCGACGTTTAATAGCCCAAAAACGGTCGCAAATCTGCAGCCGCTTTGAAAACGGTCACAATATTGCAACCGTGTAAAAAACGATCGTAGATTTCAGATTTTTCGACCATTTTAATGACGGTCGTAGAAAAACAACCGCAATTTTACCGAATTTTAGTAGTGCTAGTGAGTGAAGCTATGTAATGATTATTTGAGTTCATTGAATTGATTATTTGAGTTCATTACCGCAACTTAATTGCATATTGGTTATAATTTGACAAGAGATTGTGAATTATAGTTGATATATTTGATTGCATTTTGGTTTAATTTCTCATTTGCACCTAGTCATAGAGAGATCTGGGCTAGGAATTTAAGATATTGCTCTTGAGTGTAATTGTTTCCCATTTTGATTCTTTCTTTGCATGATTGGTTATCAAATGGATTCTCATTAGCTTAATAATTGTTCAAAGTGGATCTTTTCCCCTAATAGACTTTATGATACCTTGTTCTTTATATGTGTATTACTGTAGCTGTAGTGTCCTCCATCCATAAACCGATTTCCGCCTACCTTAAGCAATAGATCGAAAATTATCTAGCATTATCGTTCCTTGTGGTTTAACTCCGAACTTACCATTAGACTTGTAGGGGTTAGTTTAGGATTTATAACTTTGTTTGATCGTTAGGAGGTTAGTGAACTGACGTAGGGAAAAGTAGGTCGTTTTCTACCCTTTACTAGAGCAAAAAAAAATTTATACACACTCGACCAACCTAATACGAGTATATGGTAAGTGAAGGATCGAATCCAAGGGAATGAGTAGGTGCAAGCTATAGCCTAGGTCAAGCTACTTCGAAGATTGAGGGAAGATGCGGTTGGTAACTAAGGTATCAAGAAAACTAGATTAATCGAGAAATTCAATATACTAAACACTAGGGATATTGGTTCCACATGCAAGCTCAATGATTATGCTAATTGAAGGATCACTCAATCAATTCAAACGTTGCAAAGGACAAACAATAGTTGCAATCAAAGGAATTCAAGGGCTATCTCCTATTAGCCAAGCTAGGGTTCACTATGAATGGCTAACTAGGAAAATCACAAGCAAATTCAATCAATTAAAGCAATTCTCAAATCAAGGGTTCACGTCATTGAAATTTACAATGCAATCTAGATTAATCTTATAGGTTGATCACTCCTAGTCTAATTAATCACATGCACAACCATGTCAACCAATTTAATTTCAACAATCCAATCAATCAAGGATCATCAACTAACAAAAATCATCAATCTAGCATGCTTCCTCTTCTCCCTAGCAACTAATCTACTCACTAATCATGGTGAAATTGGAAAACAAAACAAATTCAATCAAAATCATATTCATTTCAAGTTAAATCAAGAAGGAATTTAATCTCTCAACAAATTCTAAAGCAAAGAAAGAAATTAAAATCAAACATTCAAAATTAAAGGAAATTGCAATAGAAGTAAATTCAAGGGAAAGAAATCTCACAAACATTCATTGATGAGAAGAAGAAATCCAAGATCAAATTGAAATCTAAGATCAAATTCAAGTACAATCAAGTATCTTAAGCTTCTCTCTCTACTTTCTCTCTCTACTAATTTTGGAAAAATAAATGTCAAGTACAAAAATGAGTCGTCCCCCTAAAAGGAAAAGATTAAGGGTATAAATAGAAGAAACGAGCGAAGGGGGCGGGGCACCTGGTGCGCGCGCACCACTAAGCTGCACGCGCACACCGCACCCCTGCTCGGTGCTCGTGGCCTTGCCTCCTTTGCTTACTCGATCAATCTCTGCGCTCCCGAGCATCCTTATCATTGGTGCACTCGAGGCAATGCTCAAGAGAAGGGTAGCTCCTTTATCTTCCAAGCATTAGAATGCCTCAAGCCTAAGCATAACTTCCAAGGCCCTCGAGTTCGCGGAGCTAGCTTGAATTGTGCTTTCGGAAACCCGAACTTTGCTCCATCAACTTTCTTGAATGCGCTCGACCTTTCTCCTTGGTGATCATACCTCGAGAAGCTCAACATACCTACAAAACAAATCAAGGAAACAAATAATCGAGAGAGATAGTCGAGAAATGAACAAAATGACAAGAAAACCATTAAAAGCATGCATTTCTCTAAACTTACTCACAAACACGCAAAGCAAGCATTATTATGTAAAAACACGGCAAAAAGGACTAAAAATGAGAATAAAACTATAAATAAAACCTAGCCTAAGAGTGCCATAAATGACACTCATCAAATTCCCCCAAGCTAAACCTTTGCTCGTCCTCGAGCAAAACAAAATCAAGCTTAAAGGAAAATGATGACATTAATTAGGCAAGCAAGAAACGAGAAAGACTAGAGAATAGGAGAATATACACTAACTCACTTTCGTAGGAATCACGGTCAAGTTTAGCGACAATTGACAAGCCATTTAAACCTCTAGATCACCATAGAGGAAGAGTAATGCTCTTGTAAGGGTTTCCTAAGTGGTTAACCCATAACTCTTTATTAAAAGGAGGCAAAACATAAAAGGAGAAAAGAGAGAATTAAAACCTTGAAAAGAAAAGGAGAGCTTATACAATGAAATTTTGCACATGATCAAAACACGAGAGGATATCAAACTTTCTAAAACAACAATGGTAAGCACATTCTAAGATATCGAGGGTTGATTGAAACATAGGACATGCTAAGTATAGAGAACTACCAAAACACAATTCACCTTCATCTAAAAACAATTTTAGCACATTTTCTAAATTAGCTTCAAATCTTCTTTTAGCAAGCATCTCAATAGTTCCTCGAAGGAACCGGAAAAACACTAGATTTGAGGTTTTCTCGACATCTTGACTTTGCATCCCCTCTCCTTAGGTTTTAACTCATAATGCCCTCCCTCGGTATATGATTCAACCACTAGATCAAAAGGGCTTTCCCAAAGGTTGTAACGTAAAGGCAAAAGGTTGAGGGTAGGCTTAAAATTTGGAATTTGGTGATACACCTAAGTTGTGAAGCAAAGATTGGCCAAATCTCAACACCAAAACAAAGAGATCACCAAACAAAAACAAACTAACACCCCCAAGCTTATTCAAAGCTATAACCACAATCATATATACAAAAAGCGTAAGACGCTTCCCCCCAAGCTTGAACAAAGCATTGTCCTCAATGCTTATAATAGGGAGAAACATTTACATCAAAATGTTTTTGAACTTTTTCATTTTTTACTCTTTTTTTTTCAATTTTTGCCAAAGCTTTTTGAATTTGCTTTGCTTTTTCTCATTTTTTTTTTCAATTTTCAATTATTCACTTTATTCATTGTCCTTGCCTCTAGTAACTATGGACGGCTTTTGCTTTCATTTATTCACTTGCCATTGTTCACAATATATACAAAACACAAGCTTACTCACAAATAAGAACCAATATCCAAACTCATATACCACAATCTCTAAGAACATGATCAATTGCTTCACAAAAACCAAAAATGGAACGAAAAGAAACAAAAGGCCCAAGGTTCTAAAGATGTGGCTTGAAAAGAAGGGAAAAAGGCTCAAATGGTTAGAAAGTAGACAAATGTGAACCCAAGAACCAAAAATAAAGAAAATTGATCTAGAAAAGAAAAATTACCACCCCAAAAAGATGCCTTTGTCCTCCCTAGATGGTTCGGTCTCATGTTTGAGAATTATGAGTCAAGATTCAAGATTAGGTCAACAATAGTCAAGGATCCATGCCGCTCATGCAAGTAAATGTAGAAGGCGTGAAAAACAATGAAACCTCACAAGGATGTGGAAAAAACTTACTAAAAGTTTCAAATTCACCAAAGGGGAACGATTGCGAGTTTTCAAAAATAAAAGAATCCGGCGTCAAGGTCCCAATAGTTCTTAAAGGACTACCTTAGCATACTCTATCCTAGAATCAACCAAAGATACTCTCAAACCGTGCAAACCATTGTTTTTAGGAAGAACAATAGCCAATGTGCAAGCTCAAGTGGTACTAAGTCCAAAGCAAAAGCAAAATGTTAAGAAAGAAAAGCAATGCCTCAAAAAAACATTTTATTCATATTTACAAAATCCTTTTTGGTTTTTAAAATTTTTTTTACTCTTATTTTATTTCTTTTTTTTTCGCAAAGGAAAGTATAAAATCAAAATGTAAGAAAGCAAAATGTAAAAAGGAAAGTAGAAGAAGATGGAAAAGGGAAACAAAAAGAAAAAGAAAAACATAAGAAAGTAAAAAAGGAGGAAAAAGAAATAAAATAAGAAATAGAAAAGCAAAGGAGAAGTAGAAATGCAACAAGGAAGTCATGCTAACACACATAAGTCCCAATCGACAAACAAGTGAACATTCGGCTACAACGCCAATGTTCCCAAAGACACTAAGGTGTTAGAAAGCAAACATCCTCGAACCGTTCAACTTCTCCTAATCTAAACCTAAACTAAGCATCCAAGAGAAAAGAATAAGTAGAAGATCAAAAGGATCTCACCAAGCGTCGAAGCTATGCTACATTAAACAAAGTGAAAGAGCACCTTTGTGAAGCATCAATGTCCAAAGCATAAGCGACGAAGTAGGGTGATAAAGAATATAGACTATATACAAAGAAAATTGTTATTAACTTCAATACAAAAGAAAAGAAAAATATAAAAGATAGAATGTATGTAAATAATGAAAAAGTAATATATGATAGCATCAGGAATAGGGTCAGCAATGAAATCAGGAAGCAGAATCATCAGACAGAAGTAGAGTTTGGAAACAAGATATCGAGCAATCATCATCAGGAATCATAATCACAGAGAAGCAGAGATACACAACAGACAGCGATCAGCAGAACAAACAACAATACCAATAACTGGACAGAGAAATCAGCAGAAATACATCATCATCATCACTAGAGAAGCAAGACATACACAGAGATCAATATCAGAAGCAAAAGAGACCAGGAGTGAACTACAATAGCGAGGAGGGAAATAGTGAAACTCACAAACAACATAAGTCACCCCCAAGCTCAGAATGAACTACCCCCCAAACTCCAAACCTAATAACACATAGGCAAAAGAGAACATCATATAAATCACATAAGAATGGGGGGTAGCCATAATAGACTCACTCCGCATTATGGTAAGGGGTAGAATGAGAACTCCCCTCACCGGTCTCTAAGACATGAACCGAGATAGCCATCTCACTCACCTCAATAGGAGCTTTCCCCTTTAACCTCCCCTCCCGCCTAGCACGGTCTATCTCAAAGAAATGAGACCAATCATCTAAAATTGACTCTCCCGATAATCCCCACCTACCAAAAGTCTCAGGGTTCGGGAAAGGCATAGGGTTCGCAGGATCATATGTATAATCGCATCCACCGGGCCGCTTATATTCGTAAGTGGCCGGGGTGGTGCCCATGATAACACTAAGAGGGATATGAGGACCCTCCCAATAGGGGTAACAAGGTCTGGGACCCACGATAGGGTCAAAGGGCTCCCATTGAGGGATAGGTCCTTGTTGGACCGGGAGGTATGGATAGTTCAAGTAAGGCTCAATCTCCCCCCTCCTCACATAATAGTCATACAATTGATTAGCATGAAAATCATAGCCAAGAGAAGAATCACGCCCCAAAGGCATGGAAAACAAGACATTAGTGATAGAATCTAACTTGGCATGAATAGTAGATAAATCAAATGTAAAAGAAGAAGTAGAAGGAGGGATAGGAGTACCTCCCCGTTCAACCGGGGGTAAAGCTTGGAAATCCGTTGAGAGAGCATCATTGGAGGCGGTTCTTGTATGATTTGACTTCTTCCGAAGAGAGGGGTCGTTGTTGCATCTTGGAGGTCTCCAAGTCAAAGAATCCATCTTTGACTTACAGTTTGTAGCCTCCTTACTCGGAATCAAGAACCAATCCTTCACTCGGGACACCTTCCATATGAAAACATTTTAGCATCTTGGTACGATCAAGGAACTTTTGGTTCACAAGGGCATAGACATTGAGGAAATAAGAAGGCATCTTCTCCCTTGGGTCAACAATCGAAGGGATCTCGCATAGCAAATCTTTATATGAATCATTGAGCCAAAGAGCGAGGATAGAGATCATTCCTCCAATTTGGATGCTCCCCGAAAGTGAAACACCATCTCGGATATCCAAAAATCGATTGATTAAATGTTGAGTGAAATCAACGAGCTCGATCTCATGTGACTCTTGATCGGCAATCCACAGCCAACAAAGCTCCTCACGGGAGATAGCTCCTAAAGAGTCCTTAGAGCAAAGGGCATAAGTGAGAATATGATTAAAGTATCTCATGGCCGGATGAACGATCAATGCGGATTTAGAAGTTTGAGGCTCATATTTCCGCTCATCAGAGATACACCGCCACCACCTGAGTTCATCATATTCATGGTCACTAGACATTTTTCCATTGGCCGGATAGACAAGATGGTCTTCATCAACGGCCCAAAGAAACCAAAGTAGGAACAAAGTTGTGACTACGACAACCGATGATCATTATTGAAAAGTTGAAAGGTCAAAGTTCTCGAAGAGTCACCACTTGACTCTCGGACCACTTCAAGGGATGATAGAAACTCATACATCACCCTAGCATAGGTAGGGGCGCTCAAATCCAAGAACTCTAAGAGACCGAGGTTCTTGGCTAGGTAACGAACGTCATCATCTATTCCAAGTAGCTTGGTTGTTGTTTGATCGTAGATTCTTGTTGACTTGAGCTTCCGCTTGGATAGTTTCTTGAACCTATCCCAATGTAATTTCTTAGAGAATTCAATGCCGTATGTCTCTACCACCTCGGGGGGATGTGGAACAACGTGCCTAGCTTTGCTTGAACTTGTTCTAGCACGCTTCTTATGACGGATGGGAACCATCTAAAAGAAGCAAAGCAATTCATAAGCAATTCAAGTACAATTATCATTGCTCTAGAATATTCAAAAGAAATTGCTCTAAAATCAAGCACAAACATTAATCAATCAAAAATGAAACAAGAAATGGTCACACATGAACAATGCCATGAATATTGAAACATAAGCTTAAAGCAACTAGTCATGAAGTAAAGGCAAAATTGGACACAAGAGACCAAATCATGAATCATTATGAGCAAATTAATCTTAAAACATTGAATTATCAAAGAAACGAAACTATCATATAGAATACCCATGAGAGAGAAAATGACCAACAATGGTGAATCAAGGATTCAAGCAAGGTATACAAATGCATCATGAAAAAGCTTCAATTTAACATCCAAGAACATCATTCAACGTAAATTACAAGTTAAAAGAACCAACAATGGAGTTCTACCATGAAAGCAAAAACAAGAGTTTCAAGCTTCAAAACTGAGGAAGAAGATGACTAGAAAGTGAGAAATTATACCTTAATGAAGCTTTGAATTACTTAAAAATTGCACAATTGATGAATATAGAACAATTAGAACACCCAAAGCTAAGATTTAAGCACCAAAACAAATCCTCAAAAATTTGAATTTAGCCCCAAATTTTCGAAAATTTCAGTTTTTTTTTTATTTTTGAAAGATTTAAATGAGGTTAATGAAATTTGTGATGAATTAAAATTAAAAAGGATTAAGTTGCTTCAATTTTCAAAGAGATTGAAGGGGTTTGAAGAGAGAAGAAAGAGTAGAGGAATGAAAGGGAGTTCAGGGTAGGAGTGAGTAGGAAATAAGGGGGGTGAACTAGGGAGAAACAGGGGGGGTTTGCTGCGGCTGGTGTGTGCGCACAGCGGGGTTGGTGCGTGCGCAACAGCTACGGCAGGGGGGCTGCTCTGCTTGGAATTACGCAACACAAGGCCAAAAAATCTTACCTACTTGGTGCGTGCGCGTAGCCAGGTGGTGTGTGCGCACTAGGTAGGGGCTAGGGGGGCTGAGTTTGTTTGTGATGCACCAAAACTAGGCCAAAAATCTGACCTTCTTGGTGCGAGCGCGCAGGGATGGCGATGCGTGCGCACCAAGGGGGTACGGGAGGGGTTCAAAAACGTCAAATTTCATCAAAATTAACTTATATTTCTGACTCCTTTGGTGCGCGCGCGCAACCTATGATGCGTGCGCACCAAGCAAGAAAATTTTTTCCATGAAAATACTCTCGTATTTGCACTAACGAGATAGTTGAAAACGCACTCGAGAAAGAGTAGAAAATCAATGAAAATGCAAACACGAGAGCATAAAACCCCAACAAGCTTCTTCACCTAAGCTTAACCAAACCTCGTGAAACCTTGAATTAACACCAAAATTGTTGGAAATTTTCATCGATCCAATCTCATGGCACCTAAAATCAAGAAAACAAAGAAGAATAAGATGAGTTCTCAAAAATAAAAGATATAGAAAAATCAAAAATCAAAAGAAAAGGGTTAGAAAAACGGGTTGCCTCTCGGGAAGCGCTTGTTTAACGTCATATCTCAACGTTCTCCACCTATTAAGGTGGTTGTTGGAGAAGCAACATGTGAATAAGGCTAACAAAAGAACCATTGAAATACTTTTTTAGTCGATGGCCATTAACCTTAAATGGAGACGAAGAATCCATCATTGAAACCTCTACAACACCACTAGGAAAAACATTTTTAACCAAGTAAGGACCGCTCCATCTTGACATGAGCTTTCCTGGAAACAACTTCATTTTCGAATTGTAGAGAAGAACCTTATCACCAACACAAAACTCTTTCTTCTCAATAATCTTATCATGAGTTTCCTTGGAACGAGCTTGGTAAACACTAGCACAATCATAAGCATCAAATCGAAGCTCCTCTAGCTCATGAAGATCTAACCACCTTTTCTCCCCCGCACTTGCCAAATCAAAGTTTATCTTCTTGATTGCCCACAAAGCACGGTGTTCGAGCTCAACCAGGAGATAGCATGATTTTTCATAGACTAGGCGGTATGGAGTGGTACCTATAAGTGTCTTAAAAGCCGTTCTATAAGCCCAAAGAGCATCATCCAACTTGTCCGACCAATCCTTCCTATTTCTTGCAACCGTCTTTTCAACGATTAACTTGATTTGACGATTTGAAACCTCGACTTAGCCGCTTGTTTGAGGATGATATGGAAGGCCAAATAGTTGATGAACTCCATGCTTTCGCAACATATTTTGAAAGGCATTCTAAATAAAATGAGAACCGTTATCGCTTAACACCGCCTTTGGAACACCAAACCTTGGAAAAATGACCTTTTTGAACAACTTCATTGCCACCTTGTGGTCATTAGTTGGGGAAGCAATGGCCTCAACCCATTTAGACACGTAATCCACCGCAACAAGTATATATTGATTTCCAAAAGATAAGGAAAACGGTCCCATGAAATCAATTCCCCAAACATCAAATATCTCCAATTCAAGAATCGATTGTTGCGGCATCTCATTTCGCTTGGAGATATTCCCAACTCGTTGACAACGGTCGCATGTCTTAAAAAAAACCCCATGAATCCTTGAAGAGATGCGGCCACCAAAAACCACTTTGAAGAATCTTAGTGGTGGTTTTAGAAACACCCATATGGCCACCACTCGGATCCGAGTGGCACATCTTCAAAACACTAGGCACCTCTTCATTCAGAACACAACGCCTAAGTAAGCCATCAACTCCTCGCTTGTACAAGATGCATGGGATCATCCCACACATAGTGTCTTTCCTCTCTCTTGAGCTTCTTTCGTTGATACTTAGAAAAGGAGGGTGGAAACTCCCCACATTCAAGAAAGTTCACTAAGTCGGCAAACCATGGGAGCTCCTTTGCCTCAATAGCATATAAGAAGTCGTCAAGCATCCTATCCTCAATTGGAGAACCATCATCATGAATTTGAGAATCTTCAAGACGAGATAGATGATCCGCCACAACATTTTCCGCTCCTCTCTTATCCCTAATCTTAATATCAAAAGTTTGAAGTTCGAGCACCCACCGGATCAACCTAGGCTTTGATTCTTTCTTGGCAAAAAGGTACTTGAGAGTCGCATGATCCATGAAGACAATGATTTTGGAACCTAACAAATAACAACGAAACTTCTCATAGGCATGAACTATAGCCAAAAACTCCTTTTCCGTTGTGGTGTTGTTCCTTTGAGCACCATTTAGAGTCTTGGACATATAATAGATCACATGTAGCTTCTTTTCCACTCTTTGACCCAAGACACCTCTAATTTCCGAATCACTCGCATCGCACATCAACTCAAAAGGTAAATCCTATCTTGGTGCTTGAACAATAGGAGTAGAGATTAGAGCCTTCTTCAACTTATTGAATGCCTCTAAACACTTATCATCAAATACAAACTCGACATCCGTTTGAAGAAGATCATTGAGGGGCTTTCCAATGAGCGAGAAATCCTTGATGAATCTTCTATAAAACCCGGCATGTCCTAAGAAAGATTTTACTCCTTTCACATTAACCGGAGGTTGAAACTTCTCAATAACCTCAATTTTTGCTTTATCCACCTCTATCCCCTTGTGAGAAATCTTATGTCCAAGGACTATGCCTTCTTCCACCATGAAGTGACACTTCTTCCAATTCAAAACCAAGTTCACCTTCTCACACCTTGCCAAACATTTCTCAAGGTTTTAAAGACATGCCTCAAATGAAACACCGCCCACGGAGAAGTCATCCATAAATACTTCCATTTCCTCCTCCAACATATCTCCAAATATACTCATCATGCTTCTTTAAAATGTTGTGGGAGCATTACAAAGGCCAAACGGCATTCTCCTATAAGCAAATGTTCCATATGGACAAGTGAAGGTTGTTTTCTCTTGGTCGTCCGGGTGGATAGGGATTTGGAAAAATCCTGAATAACCATCAAGAAAACAATAGAACTTGTGCCTCGTTAGTCTCTCAAGAATTTGATCAATGAAAGGAAGGGGGAAGTGATCTTTCTTGGTGGATGTGTTTAGACGTCTATAGTCTATACACATCCTCCATCCTGTGGCCGTCCTCGTCGGAATGAGCTCACCTTTCTCATTCTCGACGACGGTCATGCCTCCTTTCTTTGGGACAACATGAACGGGAGAGACCCACCTAGAACTTGAGATGGGGTATATAATTCCCACATCCAAAAGTTTGGTGATCTCTTTCTTCACTACCTCTCCCTTTTGGGGGTGTAGCTTTCGTTGTCTCTCAATAGAAGGTAGAGCACCCTCCTCAAGCGTTATGTGATGTGTACATAAAGTGGGGCTTATACCTTTGAGGTCATCAATGGTATAACCCAAAGCACCTTGGTGCTTTCTCAAAACATCACACAACTCTTGAGCTTGGCGCTCACTCAAAGAAGAGCTAATAATCACGGGATAGGTGGAGTTGGGTCCCAAGAATTCATGCCTAAGGTGTGATGGAAGAGGTTTGAGCTAAACCATTAGAACACCTTTACCTTCCTTTGATGTAGCCACTTGCAACGCTTCTTGGCTAGAAATGCTCATACACATTTTCTCTTCAACATCCTCAAGGCTTCCATTGAGCACATCTTCATACAAAGCCATCTCCTTGCTAGGAGCACCTATCTTTTCCTTATTCAACAAAACATTCTCAAGAGCATCGTTAGAAGTGAGCAATTGCTCATACATAGAAGACACAACATGATTAAGAGAATCAATGAACATGCAATTTTCTAACGAAGAATTTGGATAATTCATACTATCATTCAAGTCAAATTCTATCACCTCACCCCCTACTTTGCGTAAAATTTTAGCACTTTTCACATCTATCAAAGCACCCGCAGTAGTAAGGAATGGTCTCCCTAGAATGATAGGAATGTTAGCATCTTCGTCCATCTCAAGCACCACAAAATCCACCGGAATAACAAATTTCCCAACCCTCAAAGGAACATCCTCTACCTTACCCTTAGGAAACTTAATTGACCTATCGGCCAATTGCAAAGTGATATTAGTAGGTAAGAGTTCCCCTAGCTCAATTCTTTGGTACACTGAATATGGCATAAGGCTAACACTAGCTCCTAGGTCACACAAGGCATTCTCAATTTGCATTTTATAAATGGCACAAGGGATGGAAAAGTTTCCGGGGTCTTTTAGCTTAGGTGGCATCTTGTTCATTATGATTGCACTACAATTCTTGGTCAAGTTCACCGTCTCTACACCATCACAAGTCCTCCTACCACTCAAAATATCTTTGAGGAATTTTGCGTAGTTAGGAATTTGGGTGACTAATTTGGTAAATGGTAGAGAAAGGTGAAGTTGCTTGAGCATGTCAATGAATCTTCCAAATTGTTCATCTAACTTGTGTCTCATGAATTTTTGTGGATAAGGAAGCTTGGGTTTCACAATTTCTTTCTCCACTCTCACCTCACTACGCTTCTCAATCTCAACCTCACTCAAAGATGCACCATCTCTCTCATCTTCAATCAAAACCTCTTTTGTGCCCTCTTTTGTCTTGCTTTTCCTAGGCAAACTCTCCTCAAGAACCTTACCACTCCTTGTGACAATAGCATTAACTGGTCTCTTGGGATCTAGGCCTTGGGAAGGTAAAGAAGAAGGACTAGCATGGTATTTCAAAGCATTAGCAAGTTGAGAAATTTGGTTTTCAAGCATCTTATTATGAGTCATCATTTCATTAAATTTCTTGTCACTTGCGGCCATGTAAGTGTTCAACAACTCTGTTTGATTTTCAATGATTTCTTCCAAATTGGTTCTATGAGAAGAAGAGGATTGAACATAGGAATTATCATTTTGGGCCTTTGGAGCAAATCCGAGTGGGGGACCCCTTTGAGAATTATTTTGAAAATTTCCCCTATTTTAATTGTTCCAATTACCTCTACCTTGATTATGGTTACCATAACCTTGGTTATGATTACCATAATTTTGTTTATGGTTTTGGCTACTATAACCTTGGTTGTTATAGTTACCTCGGGTATTTTGGTTCTCTCAATTTCCGGATCAAATGGCACTAGTGAATGACCATGTGCTCTCAAAAGAAATGGTTAGTAGCACGGCTACAAATGTAGCCTAAAAGAAAATCTTTTGTATTTTCAATTAAAAGTGAAATAGACTCAACAACTATAACAAAGCACCAATATCAATCCCCGGCAATGGCGCCCTTTTTGACATAGGGAAAAGTAGGTCGTTTTCTACCCTTTCCTATAGCCAAAGAAAATTTATAAACACTCAACCAACCTAATACGAGTATATGGTAAGTCAAGGGTCGAACCCAAGGGAATGAGTAGGTGCAAGCTATAGCCTAGGTCAAGCTACTTCGAAGATTGAGGGAAGATGCGGTTGGTAACTAAGGTATCGAGAAAACTAGATTAATCAAGAAATTCAATATACTAAACACTAGGGATATTAGTTCCACATGCAAGCTCAATGATTATGCTAATTGAAGGATCACTCGATCAATTCAAACGTTGCAAAGGACAAACAATCATTGCAATCAAAGGAATTCAAGGGCTATCTCCTATAAGCCAAGCTAGGGTTCACTATGAATGGCTAACTAGGAAAATCACAATCAAATCAATCAATTAAAGCAATTCTCAAATCAAGGGTTCACGTCATTGAAATTTGCAATGCAATGTAGATTAATCTTATAGGTTGATCACTCCTAGTCTAATTAATCACATGCACAACCATGTCAACCAATTTAATTGCAACAATTCAATCAATCAAGGATCATCAACTAGCAAAAATCATCAATCTAGTATGCTTCCCCTTCTCCCTAACAACTAATCTACTCACTAATTATGGTGAAATTGGAAAACAAAACAAATTCAATCAAAATCATATTCATTTCAAGTTTAATCAAGAAGGAATTCAATCTCTCAACAAATTCTAAAGCAAAGAAAGAAATTCAAATCAAACATTCAAAATTAAAGGAAACTGCAATAGAAGTAAATTCAAGGGAAAGAAATCTCACAAACTTTCATTGATGAGAAGAAGAAATCAAAGATCAAATTGAAATCTAAGATCAAATTCAAGTACAATCAAGTATCTTAAGCTTCTCTCTCTACTTTCTCTCTCTACTAATTCTGGAAAAATATATGTCAAGTACAAAAATGAGTCGTCCCCCAAAAAGGAAAAGATTAAGGGTATAATAAGAAGAAACGAGCGAAAGGGGCGGGGCACCTGGTGCGCGCGCACCACCAAGCCGCACGCGCACATCGCACCCCTGCTCGGTGCTCGTGGCCTTGCCTCCTTCGCTTACTCGATTAATCTCTGCGCTCCCGAGCGTCCTTATCATTGGTGCAGTTGAGGCAATACTCGAGAGAAGGGTAGCTCCTTTATCTTCCAAGCATTAGAATGCCTCAAGCCTAAGCATAACTTCCAAGGCCCTCGAGTTCGCGGAGCTAGCTTGAATTGTGCTTTCGGAAACCCGAACTTTGCTCCATCAACTTTCTTGAATGCGCTCGAGCTTTCTCCTTGGTGATCATACCTCGGGAAACTCAACATACCTACAAAACAAATCAAGGAAACAAAGAATCGAGAGAGATAGTCGAGAAATGAACAAAATGACAAGAAAACCATTAAAAGCATGCATTTCTCTAAACTTACACACAAACACGCAAAGCAAGCATTATTATGTAAAAATACGGCAAAAAGGACTAAAAATGAGAATAAAACTATAAACAAAACCTAGCCTAAGAGTGCCATAAATGACCCTCATCATGAACGACCTAATTTCTCTCGCGTTTAAGCATAAATTGCAAATATAATATATTTAGCTCAATAACTAGATTTGACACTATTCACGTACAACCCTTAAAATCATATAATTAAAATTTTTAACATTAAAATATTGTCATGTATTATTTTAGATCCATGTTGATGTATATAGCATACTTTCAATATTATAATTCATAATTTTTACTTGTAGATAAGTGAAGCTAAGATATTACTCCCTCCATTTCATAATGTTAGTCCCGTATACTATTTTGAGCGTTTCAATAAGATCTCCCATATTTAATATGTTCCATTTTTAACATAATTTTTTTGGAATTAACTGGTTGTGGATTGATGACATGGTTCCAAGTAAGGAAATCTCTACGTTGAATTATGCATTATGACTTATAATTTCCCCAAAAAAAAAAAAAAAAAAAAAAAAAAAAAAATACTTAAACGAGGTAAACTAATTATGAATCATTTTTATACATTAATGTTAGATTCCAAATATTTTAATTTTCTTATTTTATGTGATTGATTCCATATGGGATTAACATTATGAAACGGAGGGAGTAATGAATAAAGTTGCAAGTACAGATGCATAAAACTCCTAATGCAATATCAAAATGCCTGAGAAAGTTGAGTATTTATGTTCTTTGTTAGAGTAGCACATAACTACCAAAGAGAACTTAAGTAGGTGAAAAAGAGTTAGTGTAAATATATGACATAATTTGTAAGATGAAGTTCTTTAAAAGTAAAGTGAGGTTGAAAAAAAATATTTCAGTAACATGATACTTTATGCATAGAAAAAATGTCAACAAATTGATACTTTATGCAAATTGTACTAGTTTAACACAATTAAATAGTGTGAATATATATGACATTTTGATAAAATATTTTCCGCAAATAGAAGGGAAAAAATTGTGAAAACAATATAAAAATAAAAAAATTTAATAAATGATACTAAGAAATTAAAAATGGATAGACAAAGTTTATGAAGTGAACATGGCATTTGATAATAATAGAACAATTTGGCCCTAATCTCTTCACGGAATAGTAATGAGCTAAAATTATATACTTCCTCCGTTAAATATTAGTTGAACTTTGAAATATTTCATATTTCACAAGTATTACCCCAAAGTTGCAACTAATATTTAACGGATGTAGTATATTTATTAAATCGATTGATATAAATTAAAAATTTTAATTGATTGAAATAGATTTTCCAGCTAATTCAAATCGCTTATCAACATTAATTTTGTTGATCAACAAATGTTTTTAGTTATATAAGTATACAAGTTTTTACTAATTTTTACGTGAAAGGCTTAGCTTGATCTTTCCTCTTCTCCTCGTCTCTCTTCTCTCCCTCCTGTATAATAATCCTAATAAACTGTTGTTGATCTAGGGACTAGGGTCTACCATTAGCTATTTGGTTGACGTAAATCCCGTATTTTCTACTATACATTTTGAAAAGTTTTCTCATTTTAACTATACACATTTCATAAGGTGTACCTTGACAAAATATCTTTTGTTGCATATTAATAAAAAAATTATAGCCTTAATAATGTACTTATTGAGACAAATAAAATCAGACATATTACAAAATACTTTTTGAAAATTTAAAAAACAATCAGGTTTATATAATTTAGGATTTTAACGATCCAGGTATGTTTGAGTCTATTATTTGGGTTGAAATTGATCTAAGTCATTTTGCACATCAGGAAATTTCAGTCTAGATCATCCCTAGTATCATTTAGTTTGATTCAATTAATTCAGGTTAAAATCAAATAAATTTCAAGTAAATTTCAAGCTGGGTAAAACTAGGTTAGGTCACTTCGGATATCAAGTCAAAAAGAGGTCTACTTCACTTCAAGTTGAGTAAGATTTCTATTCGAGCCACTTTAGGTTTGGGGTCGAATATCACCTTAGGCAATTGGATCTAGGTCAATTTTGTCAGGTTTAAATGTAAGTGATGTGTTGGGTTTCGATGAGTCTGACTCATCGCAGAAGAAAACCCGAGCCAAGATCACACTCACAATTAATATAATCACAAGACATAATTAACTTAAACAACAAGAATTAAGGAAAGATTAATTACCTTTGCCGCGTGCTTCGCTTGTAACCCGAGCTCTTACTTAGGAAAGCTTTAAGTCTCGCACGAGCGAAGACCTCCTACGGAAATCCACCCGCAACTCGACCCCGACAAGGTCCAATGCTTAGAGTTTAGCTAAGCCCAACCTAATACTCAAGTAATTATATGTGTTTAAAGGTTTTCTCAATGGAGAAGCCTTTTCTAACACCTTACTCAAGTGATTTTTCCCATACCCCAACTTGGGTATTTATAGGGAAAACCAAGAGTGAAATCCTCTCTCCCATCAATGTGGGAGAGTTGGAAAAATCAATATTTTTTCTTTATTTTAAATGAAAAATAAAATTAAATATCCAACAACTGATTAATCAACAAGTGGCACATTTAGGAGAAGAGTTAGGTAAGGACCACAAGGAGGGGAAGGGACCAAACATGATCCCCAAGCACCTCCCTAAGAGCCGGCCACCTACACACCTCAACCACCAATTGGTGGCTACCACGTGGCACCCTAAATTGGGCATCAAGGCAGCCGGGTGGGCTGCTGCCACGGCTCAGCTGCCGCGGCTAGCACCATGCTAGCCATGGTGTGCTAGCACGCACCAGCCAGCCTAGGCTCGGCTTGGTGCGCTTGCTAGCCACCTCGCCTATACCAAATGCCCCTAAGCATCGGTTTTCTCGGGGCATTCCGATCCTAGGGGTATTTCGATAAATTGTTGATTAATTAGTGATTTTACCGTCTCGTCTTTTATTGTTTCGACTCGACTTTCGACGCTCGGTTTCGAGGCTTCTAGCTCGAATTCCGACATTTAAATATTAATTACTCAAGCGACTCATTAATTCCTTCCAAATTAATTCGTCGTGTCGGTTCGTTAGTTTCTTGGGTGTGACCCGAAGGGTTCAGTCAAGATTAAGCTGTAATATTAATTACTTATTAATATTACTGATCGGAAGCGGCCTCCACCTAGGCATTCCAATTAGTTGACCTCACTGAATAATTAGCTTTCTAATAATTCCGAACCCTCTATCAGAATAATACACTTGTTCGTAGGACACCATTCCTATCAATCTCCCACTTGTCCTTCGGACAAGTGTGCTTTTAGTGTATAGCCTTTTTCCTATGTGACTTAATGTCTCTTCATGAACTATAAGGTAACATTTATTTGTCATCCTTATTACGTCCAGAAGTTTTTCTCGATATCCGAGTCCGACTTTCAATAAACAAATGATTTCTAAAATCCATCTAAGCACGGCCATGCATTTTCACAGTCTCTCTCTTCGAGAGGCCTTGTAAACAACAAAGACATCTTCCCTATTTTTATTAGGGGGACATTCCCAGTCGTGTAATGTAACTTCTCTTACTGAGAGGACCTAGCCGCCCGAGTGTTGCCGTTATAATCCCCTTTTACGACAGACGTTTAACTAACATCAAAACGGACTAGTAATCAAACAAGAGAACTCACAATACTCATGGTCGAGGAAATAGGTTCCGATAGGCATAATGAGAAGTATACTTATGACGATTTTTAAATCTCTAAAAGTATTTTCATTGGTCGATCCTGAATGGTTCTAAACCAATACCTGTGCAAATGATTTATGACAATCATGTCCTTGTAGCACAAGAAACGGTGCTATAAATCAAACTACACACTAATCTCAAGTGGTCATTAATCGTCCATCGTTTAAATGACCTCAATTAGGGAAAATTTTCGATTATAAAATTCAATGTTCACTTAATAGGTGTTTCCTAATCAAGACTGGTCTTGATACCCTATTTTGAATATTCTCATAATCGAATGGACTCATTATTTAATCCTAAACCACAATTAAATAGAAAACGGAGTGATAAAATTGCATGAAATTTAAATTACTCCAAAACTTGAATGGTTTTTCTTAGTGTCTTACATTAAAATGTTCAAAATTAATTAAAACACTAAATAGGGAAATCAAAGCCAATCTCCGACGTGCCTGATTCCCATTGCCTCAACGTGCTTGTTGTGCTTCACTTGAGGCAAAGGTTTAGTAAGTGGATCGGCAACATTGTCATCCATTCGAACTTTACAAATTCTGATTTCACCTTCTGATTTCCATTCTCGAATCATATTAAATCGCCGCTTGACATGTTTGACCTTCTGATGTTCTCTTGGCTCTCTAACCTGAGCAATAGCACCATTGTTGTCACAATAGAGGGCTATTGGACCCTTAATAGAGGGTACAACATCAAGTTCACCAACGAACTTACAAATCCAAACAGCCTCCTTAGCCACTTCAGCAGCTGCCAAGTATTCAGCTCCAGTTGTAGAATCTGCAGTTGTGCTCTGCTTGGCACTTTTCCAACTAAACGCTCCTCCATTTAGACAGAAAACATATCCAGATTGGGATTGGAAATCGTCTCTGTCTATCTAGAAGCTTGCGTCGGTATAACCTTCAAAAACTAATTCTTCTGAGCTACCATACACCAGGAATTTATCCTTGTTCCTTTTCAGGTACTTCAGGATATTCTTGGCCGCAGTCCAATGGGCCTCTCCTGGGTCTGATTGGTATCAGCTCGTAGCACTCAAGGCATACAATACATCTTGCCTAGTATATATCATGGCATACATGATCGATCCAATTAGCGAACCATATGGAATCTGATTCATCCTTTCCCGCTTATCAGGTGTTTGTGGACACTGCTTCTTGCTTAGGGTTATGCCATGTGACATGTGTAGGTGACCTCTCTTGGCCTTCTGCATGCTAAATCGTGCCAGTACCTTATCAATATAAGTACTTTGGCTCAATCCAATCATCCTTTTTGATCTATCCCTATAGATCTTGATACCTAATATGTACTGAGCCTTTCCCAAGTCTTTCATTGAAAAACACTTTCCGAGCCAGGCCTTTAAAGACTCTAACATCGGAATGTTGTTTCTAATGAGAAATATGTCATCGATATATAAGACTAGGAAGGCGATGTCACTCCCACTGACCTTCTTGTAAACACAAGATTCATCTGGATTCTTTATAAAACCAAACTTACTGATGGCTTCATCAAATCGCAGATTCAAACTCCTGCTAGCTTGCTTTAGCCCATAGATGGACTTTTTAAGCTTACAAACTTTCCCAGCATTGTTTTGTTCGACAAAACCTTTAGGCTGTGTCATGTACACAGTTTCTTCCAAAATCTCATTGAGGAAGGCGGTTTTGACGTCCATCTGCCATATTTCATAATTGTAATATGTAGCAATCGCTAAGAGGATCCGAACGGATTTAAGCATTGCGACTGGAGAAAAGGTTTCATCGTAATCAATACCATGAACTTGCCTGTAACCTTTTGCTACCAATCTAGCTTTGTAAATGAATACATTTCCATCTTTGTCGGTTTTCAATTTGTAAATCCACTTACATCCGTTAGGTGTGTAACCCTCAAGTAAGTCAACCAAGTCCCATACTTGATTTTCAAACATGGAATCCATTTCAGATCTCATGGCCTCTTGCCATTTAACAGAGTCGGTGCTTGCCATCGCTTGCTTGTAGGTTACCGGTTCATCTCCATCCATCACCAGGATGTCCTAATTCTTAGTTAATACAATACCAAGATATCTATCAGGTTGAGATCTCGGCCTCTAAGACCTACACAGGGTAACAGACTTAGCATTTTCATTGTCGGTTTAACTTTTCACATTTTGACCAACGTCAACAGATGCTATTTGAGCACTTTGACTATCAATCTGATTTTGTTGCTCGTCCTCTCGAACTTCATCGAGTTTGATTTTCCTCCCACTTGTCATTTTGGAAAGGTGCTCCTTCTCCAAAAAGACACCATCGCGAGCAACAAACACTTTGTTCTCGGATTTATTATAGAAGTAATACCCTTTGGTTTCTTTTGGGTAGCCCATAAAGTAAACCTTGTCAGATTTGGGATGAAGTTTGTTAGAAATCAATTTCTTGACATATTCTTCGCATCCCCATATCTTTAGAAAAGACAACCTAGGAGGTTTCTTCGTCCATAGCTCGTATGGAGTCTTTTCTACAGCTTTAGATGGAGCACGATTCAATGTTAGTGCCGCAGTTAGAAGTGTGTGTCCCCAGAAAGAGATAGGAAGATCACTAAGACCCATTGTAGATCGTACCATGTCCAACAAGGTTTGATTTCTTCTTTCGGATACGCCGTTCCATTATGGAGTTCCATTGTCAATTCTTAAAGTATACCTTTTTCTTTCAGATGGTCATTGAATTCTTGGCTCAAGTATTCACCACCTCGATCCGATCGAAGGGCTTTGATTTTCTTGCCAAGCTGATTTTCAAGTGCACTCTGAAATTCTTTGAACTTTTAAACGATTCAGATTTATGCGACATAAGGTAGACATAGCCATATCTACTATAGTCGTCTGTGAAGGTGATAAAATATCGATGTCCGTTCCTTGTGGCGAAGCTCATTGGTCCACATACATCGGTGTGTATTAGACTCAACAAATCTCTTGCCCTTTCTCCCAACTTGGAGAATGGCTGCTTAATCATCTTGCCTAATAAACATCCTTTGCAATTCTCAAATGATTGCAAATCGAATGAGTCAGGAACACCTTCCTGTACAAGTTTCTTGATGCGTTTGATGTTAATGTGACCAAGACGACAATGCCACAAGTACGTTTTATTTGATTCCATGGTCTTAGCCCTTTTGGCAGTATTATTCACATTATAAACTTGTTTGTCTAAAGAAAGCACATAAAGACCATTTTCAGAATGTGCAATACCATATAAAACATTATCGGGATAAAACGAACATCCATTGTCCTTTACTTGAAATTCAGAACCCTTGGCGTCCAATGCCGAAATTGAAATAATGTTTTTGGTAATGTTGGGAACATAAAAACAGTTTTCAAGTTCCAAAACAAGCCCCGAGGGCAAAGACAAACTGAGAGTTCCTATGGATACGGCTGCAATTCTGGCTCCATTGCCGACCCGGAGTTCAACCTCTCCCTTCGCTAGCTTTCTAATGTTCCTTAGTCCTTGAGAATTGGAACAAAGGTATGAGCCACATCCGGTATCTAATACCGATGATGTTGAGCTAGTGAAGTTTAAGTCTATAACGAATATACCTGACCCAGAAGCAACGGTTTCGTTCTTCTTATCTTCCTTGAATTTGAGGCAATCTCTCTTCCAATAAAAGCATTCGGAATCAGATTTAGAAGATGCTACCCTATTCTTCTTGTTATCCTTGGTAGCTTAAGACTTAGGCAGAAAGGTCTTCTTCTTACCCTTCCCCTTAAAGCCTTTCTTCTTCTTGCCTGAGAATTTGAACGGCTTTCCCTTTTTTATCATGAGCATATCATGCTTCCCCTCATCCTTGAGCGTTTGCTCGACTTGCTTCAACATACCATGAAACTCGGTGAGGGTTTTCTCCATGCTGTGCATATTATAGTTCATCTTGAACTGATCATAGCCTTTGTGCAATAAGTGGAGAATGATGTCAATTGCCATCTCGGTTGAATACCCCGCATCAAGACTTCCCATGTTCTCAAACAATCCTATCATTTTGAGTACATGTGGGCTGACTGACTCTCCTTTCTTGAGCTTGCTCTCAAGGATCTGCCTATGGGTTTCAAACCTTTCAGTTCGGGCCTACTCTTGGAACATGTTCTGCAGCTCTAAAATGATCTCAAAAGTTGTCTCCTTTTCAAAGAAATTCTTTTGAAGCTCGGGAGACATTGTGGCCAACATAGTGCATTTGACATCCCGATTGGCACTTTGCCATTGGTTTAGGGCAGCCTGAGTCACCTCCTCGTTGGAAGTCTCGGGAATTTCCTTATCAAGGACATATTCCTTTTGCTCTTGAATGAGAACTGTAAGGAATATTTCAAGCATCCCACACTTGAGCCCCACTATGATCATACACTTAAGCATGGTGGCGTCCAAATGGAAGGAAGCTAGAGAAAAAGAGTCGCCAACAAGTTTTAGGAACTTGTAAACCGTTCACAGGGTGAAGGTTACATCCCTTAACGATCTAGGAGATCGATAACCCCAATAGGTCTGGAACCACTACTGGAAGTTCGGGAATGAAGGTACAAATCCAACCTAAAAGAGATTGAACCTGCCCTAATAATAGGCTTCTACTTTATTCTTCTCGTATTCATGTGCGCTTTCTGACTAACATACAATCAATAAATTAACCCTAAACCTGTTTAATCTATGTTGGTTGAATATTAATGCACAAGCAAATCTATTATTGGCGATCACTGGAATTATAATCATATTAGCCTAAACAAGATTATTAATTATCTTATTAAGCGTGATTACAAGTATAAATTCCCTTTAAACTTGCAAGAGAGGGCGTGATCAAGCAATAACAACAAATAATATCAAGCAACATAATAAGAATCATCATCATCATAATAATATTCTCAATCTCATGAAAGCATGATAATATTAGCTAGATCCTAGGCATGATACTAACAAGATTAATAACAAACCCTAGCATGTCACTAAGCAATAAATTTCAAAGCTTTATTCCTAACATGTCACTATCATGATATTAGAAAAGAATAGGAAACATCATAGAAACATGCATAATATTAGAAATATTAGTTATTACCCTAAACATGATACTAGGAAGCAATAAAACATCCGAACATGACACTAGGAATTAAAATAATCTAAGCATGATTTCTATATCAAAATAACGATTATTACTTCGATGCCTCGTATCTCTTTCTAATAACTAAATACACACGTTAGTAACTTCATTGAAAATAATAAACAATTAAATTAAATTATTGAAATAGGAATTTGGGACCAAACCCTCAAAAATTATCAACCTTTCACGTCCAGGGCGAAGGCAACTTCGAACTTGGCTAGGTGTATCTAGAACTAATGAATGCGGAATTTTGTGAAAGGGGAAGTTTAGAAAAAGAATAGAGAGAGAAAATGCTTCTAGCTTTAGAGAGAAAGAAGAGAGATATGATTGTTGATTGAAAAACGGAGGTCTAGGACCCCATTTATAGAAAAATAGTCCGGAAACAAATCAAGTCCTATTCGAAATAAAACTGGCATATGTCGCCAGGCGACAGATATTGTCCTTTGGCGCTAATTGAAAGATAAAACGCGTTTGTACACGGAATCCTCTTCTTAATATGATTAAGTAGCAAATTCCGTGTTTATCATAAAACACTTATTTTTATTCCAAATAAACTCTTTAAAATATAATTACTAATTCTAATTCTATTAGAATTTAAAAGAACCTTCTAAATATTCTAGAGATTAAAATCAATCCTAATAACTTTAGGAATATAATTAATAGGGCCTCCTCTAGATCCGCAAATAAAATTCATTTCGGGCGAAATTTAGTTTAAGCCATAACTTCCTCATTATTCATCGAAATTGGCCTGATAATATATCGTTGGAAAGCTCTTTTCGAGCCCAATCAATCTACACTATTATTGGACCCTCATAATGGACCAAACTAAATTGAAATGGCTACTTTCATAAATAGAGTAAGAAAAGAAATGTTTTCAAAAACAGAAAGAAAGATATTTTAATAAAAACAACCACATCACTAGACTTTTCACATTTTCACTTTGTTCGATAATCAAATGACGAGAAAGGTATTCATCACTGGGTTTGGTTTTGGGGAGACACATTTGGGTGTCTACAGAACTATAAGCAAGTTCCTTTGCCAATCAAGATAATTTGGCCCACTCAACTTCTCCTTGTTGAGAATTGAGCGCAACGAGAATTGGTTGTTTGAGTTGTTTGCAGACATGATTCTACAATTGAAAAAATTTAAATGAAAAAACCATTCATAATACTTAAATAAGATTGAAATCATGCATTTTAATCAAACTTATTTCAACGTCTTATTCACACATTAAAATTGTCCCCATTTGGTGAGAATAAGTCAATTCCAAGATCCAAAGAAATAAAGAGTGGTTAAGCATGCTTTGGCTTGTCTTAACACTCAATCTTCTAAGGTAAGCAACTCTTTGCTAATGGCTCCAAGCCACTCTTGGTTAGATAAATCGTCGCATCTAATGCTCTCTCAACAACTTATCCACTTTGCCACGACATGTTAGGACTCCATCACTCATGTCATTGAGTATAACCAAAACCAACTTCCATACCTAGTATGCCTTACGTATCCTAGGGAGTACTAGTGATGCCTCACTTTGGTTTAGCCCATCACTTCTCTCAATAGGTCGATAAGTGTTGTTTTGGAATGGCAATTTTATTCAATATTTTAGGGACCTAGGATTTCTATGTTGATTGATTTAAGTGAACTTAATTAATCATCACAACATTTGAAATCCTAAACATGCATCTAACATATAAATCACGTATATATAAAATCATATATATATATATATATATATATATATATCGAAAAACATAAAAAAGGATGCATTTGGCAACTAGCATGACCCCTTGAGTCTTCAAGTCATCAAGGGACGGCTTTTGCAACTACATGGCTTCGTCTTCCAAAAACCTCCATCTTCAAGACATGACCATAATTATAAAAATACTAGTATTTACGATTAGGACTAATCTAAATATTAAGGTACAAAAATACTCAACGGTTCGCAGACCGTATTTAGATTTACAAAAATACATCACGGATCGCAGTCCGTATTTTCTATCCTAATCTAGCCCCACTAGATGCCATTTTTATAAAACCTACTGGAGAATATACATTCCACTCATCCATTCACTATTTGTGAATGGCCCATGCATTTTACAACGATAAACAAGTAACAATGCACAAACACGCGAAAACTAGTAACTAATTTAGGTCATTAATCCAATTAACATGCCTAATTAAAACTAGTCAAAGTAGTTTAACCGATTATGTAATTTAGCGCAATTAAAATTGAAGCTCCTACTAAATTCCGCATCCATCTTAATTAATCCAATTAGTTAAGTCGGTAAACCCAAAATTTTGCCAAAATAAAATTTTGCCAATGCCGCTCAAAACCAAGGCCTAGCATCAAAATTTAATTAAAATAATTAAAACCAAAATAATTAATTAAAATAATTAAAACGGCAAAAGAATACAAATTTGCGTAGTCCAAACTATCTAAGTGCCTAGCACTAAGACTTGGAGTGCTCACTACTCGCACAACCGATTGATGCTCAATGAACGTGGGAGTGATGCTCAATGAACGTGGGAGTGACTTGCGATGTAGCTTACGCATTACACCGACCACATCAGCGAACTTTCGCACATTAAATCGTGACCTATGATGGCCATGTCGCGCGAGCCCATTGCACCACATTGCTCCGCAAGCAATGTCTACGCACACTAACCCCTATCAAGCACCAACATGCATACATACATATATAGCATGCCCCGCAGCACAAGGCTCGAGCTCACTCAAGCTAAGCCACGGGCAGCCGAGCCACGCACAGCAGCACGCATGGCTGGCGCTGCTGCTGCTGCTTGTTAGCTTGGTGCGCCACGCTGCTGGCCACGAGCAGCAGCCATGCACAGGCTGCACCACCTCGAGGCAGCCCCTTGGCAGCCACATGCAAGCTGCTATGCAGCCCGGCTCACCAAGGGATGCTTTGCCCTCGATTTCCGTGCATATCCCCGGGTTTTTAACCCAAATTTTGCGTGACAAAATAATTTATTCCAAATTAATTATAGAATGAATCAAATGAGCCAAAAATGAAAAATTATTACAAGTCCAACTTAAATAAAAATTCATCAAGGTGCAGATAACCAAAATTATTTCCAAGAACCATTCTTTAATAAAATTTGTTTAACTTGGTGCAACAAAATGAACAAGGGTAATAACTGATTATTAATTTAATTAATTTAAATTAATCATGAGATTTTGAAAAAATAAAGGGGAGTTGGAATTATGAATATAAATATTCAAATAAAGATTCCAACTTTAACTTGTTAATTTTTGAAAAATTATATCTTCCAATATGAAGATAAATGAAATTTCTATCACAAGATTCAAACTTTGTGACTCCTATCAACTTAATACATGATTAAATCAAAATTTCAACCAAAAATTCATGGAATTTAGTAACTCAAAGTTTCAATCACTTAAAACAATTAAAGATTGAATCTTTAGTACTTAGAAGCCTCAAAGAACAAATTTTTTACATTTAATGCAATGGATTTGCAATCATGTGAAAATATAAACCAATCTTTCAAGCACCAATACTACCAAGTAACCATGCTTAAAGAGGTTTAAAATGCGGAAACATTAAGGAAAAAACCAAATACATAACCACCATAAATATGCCATTAAGATTCAAGGTTAGAAAGACTTAAAAATTTTCGTCAAAAAGAAAAATCCCTCAAAAAAGGCATTTCGAGTTGGATTTTTGCCAAAAACACAGCCCTAAAAGGATAAAACTATTTAAAGAACACCTTTACCACCCAAAATTCACTATTTTTGGGCGAAAATCTAGGTTTGGGGCTATAATCAGCTCTAATACGGGCTTAAATTAATAAAACCGAGCTACTAATCTAATTAGCAACATAAAACTAGAAAAATAAATCCATAAAAACACCTTGAAAATTATGATTATAAAAATAAATGAGCAAGGCTCCGATACCGCTGTTGGGTTTCGATAAGTCCGACTCATCGCGGAAGAAAACCCGAGCCAAAATCACGCTCACAATTAATATAATCACAAGACATAATTAACTTAAACAACAAGAATTACGGAAAGATTAATTACCTTTAACGCGTGCTTCGCTCGTAACCCGAGCTCTTACTTGGGAAAGCTTTAACCGCACGCGCGAAGGCCTCCTATAGAAATCCACCCGCAACTCAACCCCAACAAGGTCCAATGCTTAGAGGTTAGCTAAGCCCGACCTAATACTCGAGTAATTATATGTGTTTATAGGTTTTCTCAATGGAGATGCCTTTTCTAACACCTTACTCAAGTGATTTTTCCCATACCCCAACTTGGGTATTTATAAGGAAAACTAAGAGTGAAATCCTCTCTCCCATCAATGTGGGAGAGTTGGTAAAATCAATATTCTTTTTTTATTTTAAATCAAAAATAAAATTAAATATCCAACAACTAATTAATCAATAAGGGGCACATTTAGGAGAAAAGTTAGGTAAGGACCACAAGAAGGGGAGGGGACCAAACTTGATCCCCAAGCACCTCCCTAAGAGTCGGCCACCTACACACCTCGACCACCAATTTGTGGCTGCCACGTGGCACCCCAAATTTGGCACCAAGGCAGCCGGGTTGGATGCTGCCATGGCCCAGCTGCCGCGGCTAGCACCATGCTAGCCATAGTGCGCTAGCATGCAACAGCCAGCCTAGGCTCAGCTTGGTGCGCTTGCTAGCCACCTCGGCTATACCAAATGCCCCTAGGCATCGATTTTCTCAGGGAATTCCGATCCTAGGGGTATTTCGGTAAATTGTTGATTAATTTGTTATTTTACCGTCTCGTCTTTTATTATTTCAACTCGACTTCCGACGATCGGTTTCGACGCTCCTAGCTCGATTTCCGACGTCTAAATATTAATTACTCGAGCGACTCATTAATTCCTTCCGAATTAATACGTCGTGTCGGTTCGTTAGTTGCTTGGGTGTGACTCGAAAGGTGCAGTCAAGATTAAGTTGTAATATTAATTACTCATTAATATTACTGATCAAAAGCAGCCTCCACCTAGGCATTCCGATCAGTTGATCTCACTGAATAATTAGCTTTCTAATAATTCCGAACCCTCTATCGGAATAATACACTTGTTCGAAGGACACCATTCCTATCATGATGTATGAGTAACTAATGTATGATTTGTATTCCCTATAATTAACTTATTTATATTCTTACTGTAGACACCCAAATGTGTCTCCCCAAAACCAAACCCAGTGATGAATACCTTTTGCGTCGAATAATTATCGAACGAGGTGAAAGTGTGAAAGGTCAAGTGTTGCGGTTGGTTTTTTTTAAAATTCTTTCTTTCTGTTTTCGAAAACAACTCTATTTTATGAAAACAGCCACTCCAGTTTAGTTTGGTCCACGACAAGGGTCCAATAATAGTGTAGTTGGATGGGGCTTGCAAAGAGCTTTCCAACGATATATTATAAGCCCAATTCCGATGAATAATGAGGAAGTTATGGCCAAAATACTAAACTGGTCCCGGTTTGATCTTTACATGCGGCCTTATGATCTAGGGGAAGGCCCAATGTTAATTATTATTCCTAAAGTTATTAGAATTGATTATAGTCTTCTAGAATTCTCTATAGGGTTCTCTTTCATCCTAATAGAATTAGGATTAATAAATATATTTTGATAAAGTTTTATTTGGAATAAAATATTATTTTATGAAAAATACGATTTCAGTTTTCATACGGACTTTACAAATCAATTTTGATTCATATGTGGACTCCGTGTTGAAAGCGCGTGGAAATCCAGGCTGTCGCCAGATGACAGGCCTGTCGCCCCGCGACAGGCTTTGTAGCCACGCGACAGACAGACCCTACTGCTTGGCGACAAGGTCGGTTTTACAGCGACAGCGTGGAGTTTTATTCCTTATCAAATTCTACTTATTTCCGGACTGTTTTCTTATAAATAGGGTCCTAAACCTCCGTTTTTATTCATCTACAATCATCAATCATCCACAATCTACAATCAACAATCTCTCTCTTTCTCTCTAAAGCTAGAAGCTTTCTCTCTCTCTTTTTCTAAACCTTCCCTCTTACAAAATTCCGCATTCACGAGATCTAGACACACCTAGCCAAGTTCGAAGTTGCCTTCGCCCTAGACGTGAGAGGTTATAATTTCTGAGGGTTTGGTCCCAAATCTCCCTTTCAATTATTTGATTTAATTGTTTGATTATATTTTCCTTGAAGTTACTAACGCGTGTATTTTGTTATTAGAAAGAGGTACGAGGCATCCAAGTAAGTACTTTAATTGTTTAATTGATATTATGATATAGAAATCATGCTTAGATTGTTATTTTGGTTCCTAGTATCATGATTAGGATCCTTTCCTTAGTATGATATTTAGGGTGATTTGCTTATATCAATTATGATTCCTGCGATGCTTCCTATTTTCTTTCCTAATAGTATCATCTTAGGGCTAAAGCTTTGATTTTTATTGCTTAGTGACATGCTAGGGTTTGTTATTAATCTTGTTAGTATCATGCCTAGGATCTTGCTATTATGCTTTAGCGTTATAATGATGATTGTTATTATTATGTTGCTTGATATATATTATTGTTATTACTTGATCACGCCTCTCTTGCATGTTTAAAGGGAATTTGTACTTGTAATCACGCTTAATAAGATAATTAATAATCTTGTTTAAGATAATATGATTATAATTCAAGTGATCGCCAATAATAGTTTATTTGTGCATTAAATTCAACCAACATAGATAAACAGGTTTAGGGTTAATCTGTTGATTGCATGTTAGTCAGAAAGTGCACATGAATACGAGAAGAATGAAGTAGAGGCCTATTTAGGGCAGGTTCAATCTCTTTTAGGTTGGATTTGTACCTTCATCCCCGAACCCTATTTGGTTTAAGACCTTTTGGAGTTGATGATCTCCTGGATCGTTAAGGGGTGTAATCTTCACCTTGTGAACGGTTTACAAGTTCCTTAAACTTGTTGGCGACTCTTTTGCTCTAGCTTCCTTCCCTTTGAACGCCACCATGCTTAAGTGTATGATCACAGTGGGGTTCAAGCTTGGGGTTAATGGCCTGAAATATTCCCTACAGTTTTTGGCGACTCCACTGGGGGGGATTTCTATTTTAATTCCTGAAATTTATTTCGGCAATGATTTAGAATGAGTGGATGAGACTCGAAAAGTTCTAAGTATTTCATGTGCGTAATTTTGATTAGCATTATTGTCATATGCATAAAAAAAGGTTCTCATTGGATAGACCATCCGAAATGAGTTAAAAACATAGGATTTTTACACGTAGGAAATTAGAAAAATATCTTTCACAACTAGAATTGAAATAACGCTGCGAAATCTGGAAAATTCTAAGAACGTAGATACCTGTTGAGGCATGTAGGAACTAGCGCCTAGAAAACAGGATTGTCGCCTGTAAAGTGCTTCTGTCGCCTGGCGACAGTTCTGTCGCTTGGCGACAGGGGCAATTTTGCGGCAACAGTCCCTATAGTCTGGCGCCAAGTTCTTCCAATACCAAGCCAGAACTCTGCCTTCTTGTTTTGACCATTTCTAGCACTGTTGGCTCGATTCTACTTCCAGATTGAGTTTTTCTCACTTTTCTGAAACCCATATATGTTCTACATATGGACATAACCCTCTGGGGGTTCACGCTCCATCTACCTAATCGAACGCTCCTGGAAACGACGGGTACATCCGAGTTTGTGAATCCACCAAACCGTGGAAGCAAGTTTTTAACTTGCGGGGTCCCATCCACTCGCGCCAACCCTTCCAAAGGTAAGGCTTCCGCGCAATGCATCCGGACTCATAACCATGGACCCTCTTTGACTAACCCATATCCCAAACTTTAGAGAACTAGAGCCATGGTTAGGTTGCAAACTCATTGCATCATGTTGTGACTACTTGACTATTTGTGCATTCTTTGCTTGTGCATACTTTATATGTTCTAACAGTTCGTTTGACTTGTGTTTAAGTCTAATAAACCAATTAATGACTAAAAAGGACTTTGTCTAATTAATGAATTAATTAATTAATTTGACTAATTAAATGATTAATCTGATTTAGTACGACTTTAGGCATGTCCCCTTAGAGTACAATCACTGGAAACAGTCCCAGATTAATGTTCCAGAAATGGCGCAGGAGTTTGGGCTGTGGCGCCGCAATTTACTGCTAGTCGCCTGGCGACAGGTTTGTCGTCTAGCGACAAGCTTTAAATTGTGGCGACGGTTCTGTTGTTCCGGCGACAGTCCAGATTTTTACTCGAGTCATCACGACGAGTCTATTTAACAGTCTGCTAATTAGTTTAATCAATTTGTTAAGTCCTTAATTGAGTCTAGGCACTTAGTCCCATTGTCATACACAAGAGTCAAAGCATGTCACTTGCACTCACTTATAAAACAGACACTTAACATGTATGTCACACCTTGATCGTGTCTAGAGAGTCTTGAATGCGTGTTTTCCATCATTTTTTTTAGGGGGGTAAGTCGGATATTAATCCTCCAATTAAACCACTTGTTTGAACCCATTCCCAAAAATATACACCCCATTTTTGTTTTTAACCATAAAGTCAAAATCAATTTGAGTCAAGTCATTAAAACAAATATGGTTTAACCTACAACGCGTGGTTAAGAAATGAAGGACGCTTAATCAAGGACAACACTTTTGTTCAAGTCTCACTTTTTGACAAGACAATCAATCGAAGAAGGAAAGCTAAGAAGACAATGGCAAGTCAGGAAGAAGTCAACGAACTCAGGGGACAGGTAGCTAAAATGGCTGAAATGTTGAAGAGTTTGACTCTTCAAATCAATGACCCTGCAAGACAACAACAGATGGAGCTCATCCAGGAAAGTTTGAGCAGATTATCTAATGACTATAGATTGCAAGGCATCAACTCACAAGGGGTCTCGGTGGACAAGGATCTTCATCTACAGAAGTTCAATGCCAACGACATCCCGAAATTTAAAGCAATGGATAACCCTTATTTTCATTTCAGAGTTTTTGAAACTGTAATGAATATTAAGGGAATAGGCAAAAAAGCTTTTCATTCTGTATTTTCTCTATCTTTAGAAACCGTTTGTCAGCAATGGTATTTCTCTCTCGATAAAGAGAAAACCTCCAGTTGGGAGTCAATTGTAAACTCTTTCATCGATAGATATAAATGCAATATTCAAGTTGAAACTGATCATAGGGAACTTGAAATACTCAAGCAGAAAGAGAATGAAGGCTTTACTTCTTTCTTTAATAAATGGAAGGAAACTTCTGCAAAGATGGTTGAGGTGCCTAGTGAGAAAGAATCTGTGAGGATGTTTATCAAGAACATCCAAGAAAAATATTCTAAGCATCTCAAATACCAAAATAACTTGCACACCTTTAAGGCCGTCTATGACATTGGTATCAATATTGAAGACGACCTAGCTAAACAGAAAGCTGCTAACAGTACCTCTAGTAGTGGCTGGAAAGGCAAGAAGAACGACAATCCTTCTTCTTCCAAAACCACCCACTCAAATAATGTTAGCACCTTTAATTTGAGTGAAGTCCTCGCCATGAATAATCAAGGACAAAAGAAACCACTTAGGAGGAACTTTACTCCTATTGGTATGAGTTATGACACCGCATTCGATCGCTTACATGCAAAAGGTTTTATAACTCCCATAGGACCGTTTGGGGACCCACCTATCGAGAAGAGAACGACTAGCTGGAACCCCAATGCACATTGCAAATATCACCGGGTGAGGGTCCATCTCACAGAAAATTGTTGGAAGCTAAAGGAAGCAATCCAAGATTTAATTGATAACAACAAACTTCCATTGCCCCCTGCAAGCAAGAAGCCAAGTATCAATAGCGCACCACTGTCAAATTCCTTGGGTATTTCCGATGAGGAAAATCAGGTTGACCCCTCAAACCTCATCAAACCTGTCGAAGCTATTGAAGAAGAGGAGGAAATCTTCGAAGATGCCGAGGATCATTTTCCTTGTGGACAAGAACCTGCGACAAAACAAGAAGTGTGTATCCTTATTCAGGTTATGTTGGAAGCAAGAGAATTATTACGCGAGGCCGTGGAAGTGGTAAAAGAACGAAATGAACTACTCAAAAGTAGACCTCTTCCTAAAGGAAAGAAATCATTCTCCCTCCAAGTAATTGACACACCCAAAAGGAGCAATAGGCCATACACTCCAATTGGAAGTTCTTATGCAAACATGTTCAAAATGCTCTCCGAGAATGGTAAAATTCAACCTCTCGAACCGAGACCATTTGAATCACTAAAAAGGACAGATAGGTACTACTGTCCGTATCATCAATCGGGAGGACATACTATAGAAAATTGTTTCAAGTTCAAAGACTTGGTGCAAAGACTGATTGATAACAAGAAGCTAGTTCAAATCCCACAAGAACGAGATGATACCATTAATGGGGTTTGGGATAGTGATGATGAGGATGTCTACCTTAAGGACGTCGAAGAAACTCCACTCTCGACAATATACCCAGTAGGTGACATTTGGAATGAAGAAGATTCACCAATAGATGTCCTCACAAGATCTAGGAGAATGCAACCTCCCATTACTACTCAACAAGTTCCCATACCAATCATAGAAGACAACGATGTTGTCAAACAATTAAAAAAGACTAAAGTCGAAATGAACGTATGGAAACTTCTAACTACCTCCCGAGAACATAGAATCGCAGTCATGGATGCCTTAGCTAAAGTAGGGATAGAATCGGACACTACTCCTGAGGGGTTGGCTAATTTCCTCACAAGTGACCTCCCAAGTCCTACTAATTTGATCACTTTTTCCGACAAAGATCTACCGCTGGAAGGTGACAAACACAACAAAGCTCTCAATCTCACAGTAATTTGCAAGAGAATGAACGTCCCTATGACTCTTGTAGATAATGGATCGGCAATTAACGTTTGCCCACTTAGAATTGCCAGGATGTTGGGGATAAGGGATGAAGATTTATCTCCATCAACACAAGGGATAAGAGCTTACGATAACTCACGTCGCCAAGCATTGGGCACAATTACCATGAACATAACGACGGGAGTAATTGAGCATGCCACCACATTCCAAGTGGTAGATATTAAGGCTTCGTTCAACTTACTGTTGGGACGCCCTTGGCTTCATGACCTCAAGGCCATCCCTTCATCTCTTCACCAACAAGTGAAAGCCATAGTTGGAGGAGTACCAATTACAATCGATGCTTCACCCATGAGGATCAAAACAGTAGAAAACCCACTAATCAATGTGGAGCACGATGAGAATGACGAAGATCTGTGGGGCTTTAATGAAGAGGTCTCCTTGATCGAGGAAGATGAAAGTACCCCTCTTCGCTACGACCTCCACTCAAACATGATAACTAATGCTATCCTGAGAAAACAAGGACACTTCCCTGGAATGACCCTAGGAAAGAAGAAAGGGATAGCAAAACAGATCGGACTACCTGGCCTCTCTAAATTAGATACTTTCAGACTTGGTTTCGAACCGACTCTCGAAGATCTAAAGCGAGCCCATGAAAAATCAAAAGCACGTAGAAATGCTCGTGCACAAAAGAAAGCAATCCCAATGGATCAATACCCTCTTACCTTAAATGGACAGTTCATAAGAGAGGGAGAAGATTATCCATGTTACGAATTTCCAGAAATCTTCGTCGTAAACGGCATAAGACAACCTGGGTTCGAAATATTTCTGGATTGTTGCTTTCTAGATGAGATTCCAACTCCCATACATAAAGAAATAGCACCCCCATGCTTTGACTTTAACGTCATGGGACTTCTCTTTGGGCAAGAAAAGAATAAGCCAAGATACATAGAGGATAACTCTTCACTCATTCAAACAGTCCTACAAAGCGAGAACTTTGATCCCTCCAAGCTCATCACTCCAGCAGAGGATTTAGTGCGAGGATGGCGCAAGACGGTAAAAGTAACTACTGCAAACGGAAAGAAGATCTCAATAACTACAGGACAAGGGCCAATGTTCGAAGAATTGTCTGAGTCTGAGTCTTCCCCTATCGAGTCCTCTAAGTCTCTAGTTGTAGCACCTCCCTCTAATTCTTCTATTTTATCACCTACTCCTAGGATAGTTAGTAATCAAGTCCCAACGGACATTTCTTTGTTCGATGTAATGATTTCAGAGTTTAATAATATGTCTTCTTCCACTTATTCCTCGTGTTTCTCTTTAGCTCCAAATGACGAGTATTGCTTAACTAACGATGAAAATGACAAAGAAATTATAAAAGCAATGGAAACACTTGAAAATAAGACCCCAATAATTGAGGACACTGAAACGGTTGATATCTCAAAAGATCCAACCATCAAAAGAGAAGTTAAAATCGGACTCACGTTAAACAAAGATGAAAGAACCGATTTAATTAATCTACTTAAAGAATTCATCGATGTATTCGCATGGTCATATGAAGATATGCCAGGCATTAATAGAGAAATAGCTCAACACACTATACCACTAATCCCAGGAATGAAACCCGTAAAACAAAATTTGCGTCGAATGAAACCCGACGTAGCTCTTAAAATAAAAGAAGAAGTACAAAAGCAAATAACTGCAGGTTTTATCAGGGTATCCAAATACCCCGAATGGGTTGCAAATGTAGTCCCAGTTCCAAAAAAGGATGGTAGGGTTCGAATGTGTGTCGACTATCGAGATCTAAATAAGGCAAGTCCAAAGGACGACTTCCCTTTACCACACATCGATATTTTGGTAGATAATACAGCGAATCACGCACTTCTCTCATTTATGGATGGATACGCATGGTGTTTTGGGAATTTTTATCCCTCGGGAGAGTTACAGCTCGAAGACTGGTCCGGAGCGGCCTGTACCTGCAAGACAAACGGAGACACCGGTTGGTAGGTGCTCCGCCTCCGACGATCAAGTTAGTAACCTGAAAGGAGAGAAAAAGGTGCGGAAATTTAGGTGGGGATCTGCTAGGATTTCTAGCTCAGTTGTCTCTATCAAAGGGACAGTTTGTAATAAATGGAAAACGTGCCCTCCAAAAGAGGGGAATCTCCCTATTTATAGGGTCTTTGGGAATTGTGCCCCTGATTAGGTCACAGAACCCTAATCAGTGGTGGGCTGCGCCGCATTGCGGCTTTCTCGGGATTTGGGCCTGAAGGCCGTCATTTCCCCAAATATCTGGGATGACACGTGTCAAGCAGGGATAGGTCCACTTTGGACCATCCTTGGGCTGACACGTGTCACCCTCTGGTTGGTCCACATGGCGAGGTAAAATTACCCTAAACATTTGCCCCTCACAGAGGTGACGTGGCACGCCACGTTGCATCTGTGACACGTGTCACTCTTTGAATGGTGGTAATTTTACCGCCAAAATTTTACTGTTCACCTTCTGGGTAAATTACAGGGATACCCCTTCATTTACCCTCTTTATATAGCCGTTTTACCCTCATATTTCTGTACGTTTCACAAAAATTTTCAGAGTAAACTTAGAGAGAATCTTGAAAGAGAAGTCACCCGTCTGAGTCAAGCGCAAGTTTAAGAAAACTCAGCCTCTTCAACACAGGCGGACCCGTCTACCTTCAGATCTCAAATCTAAAGGTACCGTCTCTGACTCTCTCAGCTCTTTTTTCATTTTACCGCTTGTATATATTCCTTGCAATAAATGGATTCATTACCAACACACACGGCACAACCTTGGGTAGAATCCAGCCGTTCACCAGGGACGGCTGAGTCTAGGACTGGTAGTGGCGTCTCAGGGTGTTGGGACCACCCTCATGCTTGGATTCCGACCATTTGCGCGTCTGTGCAGGACACAATGGCTCGGACAATGCAGACGGCATAAGACCCAAATTATAGAAGTGAAGGCTCAGGCGGCCAAACGCTTGAGGGAGAGACGTCTGTCTCTGAACACCAGACGGCTCCGGAGAGATCCCTTCCGCCTGGCCCCCCAACTCCTCCTGACTCGTTTTTGGACGAGTGCGACCAAGGCGGTGAGGAAGCCGCCTCAGCTTCCGTTTCCCAATCTGGGGAGGAGACGGGAAGCGGACTTGACGTCTCTTCCTCAAAGAGCAGTGACGATCTTCCTCCGCTTGAGGATAGTGAGGAAGAAGAAAGGAAGAAATGGAAGGAGAAGGACGATCCCTTCAAAATCCACGTCTCCATGAAAGACATAGACCTCATGGAAAAAGGTCTTAAAACTTTTTGAAGATGCACCCAATGGGAGACAGGTGGAAAATAAGGGTGCCTCCCCCAGACGGCACCATTTCCTAGGAAGACGAAGAACGAAACGCTAACGGCTACTTCGGCTGTTATGAGGCGACGTTCAAGGCAGGACTTCGCTTCCCCCTTCACGAGGCGGTGAAGGCAATTTTGAGAGGCTATGGCCTCGGAGTCTGGCAACTTACCCCCAACTCTTGGGCAAATATTCAGGGGTATGTTGCCGCCTGTGAATTCCAAGGAATTCACCCCGGCTGGGAAGCTTTTGCTAAGATGCATTATCTTAGCCAAAACCCAGGCGGGTACAGAACGTGGTATACTCTAACCACGTTCCCTCAATACATGATGACCTTGGACAAGGTCTCAAAATTCGACGGCTGGAAGCATAGATTCTATCTGTTGACGGCTCCCTCCAGGCGGGAGAACTTCAAGCTCCGCCAGTACAATAAGAAGCCCGACCTTCTGGGTCGGAAATACTGTCTTCCCCGGATCCCGGATGAGGACTTCAACAAAATAATTTAGGCTGACTTCTTCGGCCTCACAGACGCTACACTGTCAACCGGGGAGACAATAAAAGTCCCCAAGAACTGGATCCCAAGAGCGCCTGGCTCAGGGATGAATGCTTTCTAGCCGCCTGCGGGCTAGGGCACATGTTCACCAGACGTACGCGCCTGAATACTTTCCGTCTGTACTACTTTTGTGTCGGAAATGTTTTTGATGATGTACTAATTGATTCCCCTTTTGTTTTTGCAGAAGAAGCTTTGAACATGTTGCCAGACGAGAAGACCCCCAGACGGTCCTCTGCGCAGATCCGCCGTGACTTGGCGGAGGCCCAGGCGCGAGAGCTTAAGGCCAAGGTAAACGCCTGACCATTTTTGTGAGTTTACTTTCAAAGTTTTCTTCCCTCGTCTACTAACATTAAGTTTTTTTCAGGGAGGAGAGGTGGACAAGACGTTTGAGAAAAAACTCAAACGGGCTAGGGAGAAGACCACCGCCTCTAACCCCAGCAAGTCCTCAAAAAAGGCCACCTCCACTGCAACTCCCAACGCCCCAGTCGGGAGACAAATGCGGGTATGGGGGAGGAATGAGAGAGTGTCCGGCTCTGTTGGCCTTGACTTGGCCAACCCCCTATTTGTAACCGGGGGGTTCACCACGCCTGCCAGCAGCTCTCGCCTGGCCGGTTCTGCAGGTAAGAACCCTTTTGAATCCCCGCCTGAGCTGGGATGGCCGTTGCAAGTGAAAACACACTCCCAGCAGACGTCATCCTCAGACGATCGAAACTACATAGGCGCTGCTTTAGTATCTCAATCTGACGCTGATTATGGTGCAGATCAATCTCCCCGTTGGCCAGACGTTCAGAAGCATGCCAAGGCCATGCTGGATGCTGTCAGCAAACGGGATAAGGATACTATCCCGGGGATTGAGACGTTCAATCTTGAACGTATTCTGACCCTCCTGGCTGAGGTAAGACACTTGAACTATTTTTCAATAATTTTCTCCAAGTCTTTCTCTGCCTGCACTACTAACTTTGTTTGCTTTTGCAGGCTCTGCTGCGGGTAAACGGGCTCAAGCGTCCTTACACCCGCAAACAGGACGAGGTAAGACGGGCCAAGTAGGCCGCCACAGACGCAGATAATGTTGCTTTATACTAGTGCATAATTGACGATCTTGAAACTAAAGCAACCCAAATGACACAGGCGGCCAAGATTTCAAAGCTGGAGACGAATCTGCAGGCGGCCAACAAAAGGGCTGAGGATGCCGAGACGGCCCAAAAACAGGCGGAGTTGGACCTCCCCAAACTCAGGGAGGACCTCAAGAAGGCCTAGGAAGACCTCCAAAAGCTCCAAGGAGTCTCTTCAGAGAATGCTGATCTGAAGAGCAAAATTGCTAAGTTGTAGAAGGAGGCGGCCAAAGCTCAGGATAAATTCCGAGCAACTCTCCAGGCAGATCAAAACTGTCTGGTTGCTGAGATGGCCGCTGACAACGAGGCTATGATGAGGATCGCCTGGAATGCCTTGTATCCTGAAAAGGATTATGGCGTCTGGGCTCTGGCTCACAAGTATGCTGATGAAGTTATATTCTTGAGAGAGAAGGGTGAGCCAGAGCCTGAGTCCTTCCTCGCCTGGGCTGAAACTGAGCATCCCGAGCCTGAGGCTGAAGCTCCAGGGACTGAAGCTCCTGAAGAAAGGGAGAAGGGCCAGGAGGGACCGTCTGCAAGGCAATGATTTCAGCGACCGTGTGCCAATTTCTCTTTTTTTTATTTTTTCTGCGGCAGTATGTCATTGATTTGCTTTTCCGGCCTGTGTGCCGAGTATGTTTGTATCTTTACCGGCTGAGGAGCCTTGTTCAACAACAATTTCTTTTTTTTTCCCGGACGGGGTCCGGATAACATTTGCCCCACCACAGCCGTTTGGTTGGGTGGATAATTAATTAATGTACCGACTGAGTCGGTTTTGATCATTTTACGTCTGTGTTTGCACTTTTCAATTTCTTTTTGCATTTTCAATTTTTGCCTAACTTATCGAAAGCATGCGGCAAATTTTGCCTAACTTATCAAAAGTATGCGGCTGTCCTTGCCCCTGGACGGCTGTGTGGTTGGTTTCAAATGTAGTTGGTTGATTGACTTGGGAACATCTGATGCTGCAAAGAGCATGATACGTTTGTAAGTCAATCAATCACAGTAGTGATTGCCCCAAACCAAGTACACAGCCGTACATTAACAGGCTTTTCAGCTTCTAGCTAGACGGTGTTGTCCGTCTAAGTGAAGTTCATATAGCCATTGCACAACTCTTTTGCCCCAAATGAGGATGTGTACAATTTAAAAATGAAAAAATGCTAAATAAGAACTGCAGTCGGTCGCCGACTGATGTCCCTGGACATCCGGGCTCCGAAACCTGATCGTTCCTTAGACTATTCAGGTCAGACTGCTATGAATGGCTGATTCAGCCGTCCAATTGTGGCCGCCTGCATTGGTACGTAGAGTAAGCAAGTGGGCTTCTCTCTGCGACGATTGCACCCGGAGGGGTGTCGCCGGACGCCTTTGTCCATGTTGGGACAGGGGAATTTAAGGGTGAAGCAGCCATCCGGCCTTTGGCCTCTGGTCTTGTTTTAGACCGGCTGTATAGCCACTAAGCGTTTTTGTGCTTAGCTTAATTATCTGGCCATGGGCCTCTCGTCAATCAGACGTTACTTCAATTTCCATGTATCAAACTCAGAGAAACAAATAGGTGACCCGTCTGAAATTCAGACAGGGCATAAGACAAGCAAAAATGAAAACAAAAAGCAATTTCTCATTAATGTACTTCTTGTTCACAAAAATTACAAAATCTCAGAAGTAGTATTTTTTCGAATTATCTACATTCCAAGTTCTAGGCAGGCGCCTGCCGTCTGGAGTTTCCAGGCGGTAGGTGTCGTCTCTTACTTCTTCATAAATCCGGTAGGGGCCTTCTCAATTAGGAGTTAGCTTTCCAAGCTCATTGGCCCTACCGGTTTCCTCCATTTTCCGTAACATTAAGTCATCCACTTTCAAAGGACGCCTGTGTACTCTCTTGTTGTAGGCTCTTGTCATTCTCAGACGGTAAATCTCATGACGCAAGGCGGCATTGCCCCTGCGTTCTGGAAGTGAGTCCAATGTCAGGCGCATTGCCTCCCAGTTTGCCTCTTCATCATATAGCATGACTCTGAGAGTCGGCTCATAGTGTTCAATGGGCAAGATGGCTTCAGCACCGTAAACCATGAGAAATGGGATTTCACCGGTTGCCCCTTTTGCTGTTGTCCGGATGGCCCATAGGACATGGATTAATTCCTCAGCCCATAAGCCACCGGCTCTTTCAATTTTCTTCTTAATGTCGTCTGAGATCAGCTTGTTGAAGGCTTCAACTTGGCCATTTGCTTGGGGACGGCGTCTCAAACTGAGGACCATTATCAAACACCATGGACATAGGGACCCCATACCGGGTGATAACATTCTTCCAGATGAAAGAAATGACGTCTGATGTCTTGATGTTCTTTACCGCCTCAGCCTCTACCCACTTGGTAAAGTAATCCACAGCCACCAAGATGTAACGCTTTCCGCCTGGTGCAGGCGTGTAAGGACCTAAAATGTCCATGCCCCATTTTGCAAACGGGATTGGGCTATGGATGGCCGTCAGATCAGTAGTCGGACGGTGAATAAGTTTGCCAAATTTCTGGCACTTGTCACATTTTCTCACCAATTCCTTGCCGTCTGCCTCTAGAGTGGGCCAAAAGTAATGTCGTCTGGCTCTGACGGCTAGAGATCTGCCACCTATATGGGAGGCGCAGAATCCCGAGTGCAAGTCTTCGAAAACTTCCTTCCCCTTTTCTGGGGTTACACACTTCAAAAGAGGCTTAAGAAACCCCGCCTTGAAGAGCTCTCCATTTCTCAACTCGAAGCTTGCGGCTCGCTTTTTCAGAACGGCTGCCTCCTGTGGAGAATCAGGAAGTGTACCGTCTGAGAGGTATGCCCGGATGCCATCCATCCAGGTAGAGCTTTGGTCTAGGACTCCAATGGGATCTTCATAGATGCTAATTTTTTCAAGTACTTCCCAAAAGACTGACCGAGGCGTATCATGGCAGGCGGAAGATGCAAGCTTTGACAGTGCATCCGCCTGGTTGTTATCAGACCTGGGTACTTAATTCAAATGAAACTCCTCAAGTGACCCAGCCTCCTCTTTGACCGCCTGAAGATATTTGATCATAGCCGGGTGAGTTGCCTTAAATATTCCCTCATATTGGCTAACGACCAACTGTGAATCAGAGTAGGCGTCAATTTTTGTTGCCCCTGCCGCCTTACACATGCGAATTCCGGCTAGCAGGGCTTCATATTCCGCCTCATTGTTTGAGGCCTGAAATTTGAACCGCAGTGCATACTCATATCTGTCCCCCTCGGGAGACTCATAAATTACGCCTGCACCACAACCATTCTTTGTAGAACTCCCGTCTACAAACACTTTCCAAACCTGATCAAGATTATCCGGAGCCACCGGTCGGGTCATTTCCACAATGAAGTCGGCAAACGCCTGACCTTTCACTGCCTTTCTTGGTTCGTAAGTGATTTCAAGACTTTGCATTTCAATAGCCCATTTTAACATTCTACCGGATGACTCCAAGGTAGACATTGGCCGCTTGAGTGGCTGGTCGGTGTAAATCACCACCGGATGAGCCAGAAAGTAAGGCTTCAATTTTTTGAATGCCATGTACAAAGCAAGACCAAATTTTTCAACCACGGGGTACCGGAGTTCAGCATTTTTAAGAACATGGCTAATGAAGTAAACCGGGAGCTGAACGCCGTCTCGCTCAGTAAGGAGAACGGCACTGAGAGCATGATCTGAGACGGCTAAATACATATACAACGTCTCCCTAGGTAGAGGACTGACCAGCCTAGGCAGAGAGTGCATATGCTCTTTTAGCTTCTGGAATGCCGTCTCAACATCGTCTCCCCATTCAAACCTGGTCTTCTTCCTGATTGCTTGGAAGAAGTAAAGGCATTTGTCACCTGACCGGCTGAGGAACCTCCCCAAGGCCGCCAGGCAACCAGTTAGCCTCTGAACTTCCTTGACAGAACGGGGTGACTTCATGTCAATTACCGCCTGTATCTTTTCGGGGTTAGCCTCTATCCCCCTTTGATCAATCAGGAAACCGAGAAACTTCCCAGACTCAACACCAAAGACGCATTTCTTGGGGTTTAACATGACCTTATGCCGCCTGAGGGTGGTGAATGTTTCTCGGAGATCAGCAAGGTGATCCGTCTGTTGCTTGGATTTGACTGTCATGTCGTCGATGTACGCCTCCACATTCCTCCCAATTTGATTAATAAAGACCGTATTAATCATCCGTTGGAAAGTGGCAGGCGCATTCTTCAGGCCAAAAGGGTATCACAGTATAACAGAATAACCCCAAATCAGTGACGAAGGTCGTCTTCTCTTGATCTTTTTTCCAGAGGGGTATCTGATGGAAGCCGGAGTAGGCATCCATAAAGTCATCAAGGCGTGACCGGCTGTAGAGTCGACCAGACTGTCGATCTTTGGGAGTGGGTAACTGTCCTTTGGACACGCCTTGTTGAGGTCTGTGTAGTCAACACACATGCGCCAGGTCCCATTCGGTTTCTTGACAAGAACCACATTGGCCACCCAGTCGGGGAAATTACAGGGCCGAATGAACCTGACGTCTAGCAGCTTTTTGACTTCGGGAGCTGCCGCCTGACTTCTTTCCTCGCCATGGTTTCTTTTCTTTTGTCGGATGGGCTTCTTTTTGGGATCCACGGCGAGTTTGTGGACAGCGAGATCCGGGCTGACGCCTGGCATCTCTTCCTCTTCAAAGGCAAAGATGTCTTTGAATTCTTTCAGCAGAAGGTGCAAGCTTGCACCTAGAGTAGCATAAGCAACCGTCCCAACCTTCACCGTACGCTCTGGACGGCTGTCGTCCAAAACGAGATCAACATTTTCTCCAGCCGGTTAGGGACGGAGCTCGTCTGACCGTTCCCCGGTCAGTGATTGCTATTTTTTCTCTTTCTTCACCTCCACCAGCAGAGGCGCTTTTCTTTTCTTACCAACGGCTGGTGGGGCAGGGCTGGCATCCTTGACAGCGTCAAGGTCTATTGGTCCCTTCTCTTGGCCGTCTGGGGCCACAGTATCTTTCACGGCTGAGAGGTAGCACTCCCGAGCCGTCTTCTTATCCTCGTTTAGGGAACCAACAGAGCCATCATCCCGCTCATACTTGATGAGCATGAGAGACGGGATGATCACCGCCTTGGCTTCGTTGAGGGTTGGCCTACCAAGGATGATATTGTAGGCGGTCAACTCCTCAACGACCAAGAATCTGACGACAATATGTCGTCCCTGGCCTTTTTCTCCCAACCGGATGGGCAAGTCAATTCTGCTGACTGGGTAGACCATCCCACCCCCAAAACCAACCAAGGGGTGGGTGCCCGGATGCATGATGCTGGAGTTGTATTTCAGCTTCTGCAGGCACCGGAGGCTGATAATGTCCGACGAGCTGCCGGTGTCAATAAGGATCAATCCAACCAGTGTGTTGGCAACCTTACATTCAATGACGACCGGGTCGTCATGCGGACGCGGACGCTGCCCCTGTCCTTCTCAGTTATGAGGACGTCTGGGAAGGTGGAAGAAGCAGACGCCTGCTCATCATCATCCTTGTCCATCTTTCGAAGATGGCTCTTGGTGCCCCGGATAGTAGGGCCACCACATGAAAATCCGCCTGCTATAGTGTAGACCGGATCCTTGTCGGTGTCCGAACTACTAGTAGGCTGGGGGGTAGCCTGGGAGGACTGACCCTTGTTCCTCTTCTTTGCCCTAGCTAGGGACTTAGAAATGTAGGACCTTAGAAGCCCTTTGTTAGCCAGACGGTCCAACGTCCGCTGTAGACTGAAGCAGTCGTTGGTGTCATGGCCAACCTCCTCATGGAACTGGCAAAATTTATTTTTGTTCCGTGATTGGACGGAACTCTTCATTGGATTCGGCTTCTCAATAGACAGCCGGTCCTTTACCTCCATGAGGATGAAGTTACAGTCTTTGTTAAACTCGTACTTGGGGACGTACGGTTCAAACTCTCTCTTTTTCTTCTGGGACGGCTGGTCAGAATCACTAATCGCCCAGACTTCTTTTCTCTTTTTGCTCTCTTCTTTTTTATTACCCGGCTGAGCTGACCGGCTTTCTTTTTGTTTGTCAGACTTCTTGGAGTCTGACTGGCTACCAGGCGTGCAGAGGTCGGTAGCTTGTATGTAGCTCTCCGCCTCCCTCAGGGCCGCCTGTAGCGTAAATGCCCCTTTTCGAACAAGGTCGAACTTAAAAGCCGACCCGTCCTTCACACCCTTGAAAAATTCTGTAAAAGCTACCTCGTCATACAGTCCCTGGATCTGTATCCTGACCAGGTTGAACCGCCTGACATATGAGCGTAGCCCTTCTCTCTCACCCCGCTTAACGGTGCTCAAATCGAGGCTCGTTTTCTTAGCAGGCTAACAAGAAGTTGGTGGCAAACAAGAAGGCTAGCTTCTTGAAGCAATCAATTGAGCCGGCTGGCATGTTTCCAAACCACTGTTGGGCAATGCCCTTCAATGTAGCCGGGAAACATTGACACCAGGTGGCATCGTCCCAACCCTGTAAGCACATGAGGTTGGTGTATGCCATCAGGTGGTCTTTTGGGTTGGTGGTACCATCATAGGTGCCCACCAACACATTTTTACCTTGGTCGGCTGAGCCACCCCGGTTATATTGGCTGCGAAGGCAGACGGCTGTTCGCCTAGCCTCATCAGCCGCAGCTGCCAGTCCAGTGGCTGGATATTGGTATATGCCGCCTAACCTCCGAATGGGGGTGGCTGCATGAACTGGAGGCCATACTGTCCATACTGCGCCTGTCCGACTCTCATGCAAGGACATAGAATTCCTTGCAGAAGCTTCCTTGAAGCTGTCTGGAAAGCTTGAGGTAGAAGCTGACTCAGACAATTGTTGTCTCCTCCGATTAATGACATGTCTTGCATCGAAGGTAGACGCCTTTTGGGCCTCCGGCTGGGGTCGCCGGGGCATCAGAATCTTAGACCAATCAAGTTTTGCGGCTGCCTTCTCCTTTGGATGAGGAGTTGGCTGCCTGTCCTTGACCGGCTTCTTCTTCTTCCCATCATTGGGAGTCTTTTTAGCTGGCTGGCTCTTGCTAGAGCCTGCCTTGTTTTTGTTGATCATGGCCTTGATTTCACCTTTGAAAGAGGTCATGAATTTCATGAGCTCATCCCGGGTGATTGGGGCTTGACCTTAAGCCTTCTGGGTTTCCCCTTCTGGCCTTCCAGGTGGGCGCCTGCTTGGGCCCGCCTGGTCTACATTTCGCTCCAGTTGATCTCTGGAACGAATGGATTTAGAGATGAGGGAGCCATCTTTGGTTATGTAGGTCTCCACATCATTGTCTTCTTCTTCCTCCTCAGTGAATACCTCTGGCTGAGGCTGAGGCTGAGGGATTTCAAAGCCGTCCTCTTGGTTACCTGCCTGAGTAACCGGACGTAGAGAAGTAGAGTTGAGAATTGGTACAGAACTTTGAACCATCTTGAGGTACTCTCCCCACAGACGGCGCCAAATGTTTTGGGTGTTTTTGTCCCTCGGGAGAGTTACAGCTCGAAGACTGGTCCGGAGCGGCCTGTACCTGCAAGACAAACGGAGACACCGGTTGGTAGGTGCTCCGCCTCCGACGATCAAGTTAGTAACTTAGAAGGAGAGAAAAAGGTGCGGAAATTTAGGTGGGGATCTGCTAGGATTTCTAGCTCAGTTGTCTCTATCAAAGGGACAGTTTGTAATAAATGGAAAACGTGCCCTCCAAAAGAGGGGAATCTCCCTATTTAAAGGGTCTTTAGGAATTGTGCCCCTGATTAGGTCACGGAACCCTAATCAGTGGTGGGCTGCGCCGCATTGCGGCTTTCTCGGGATTTGGGCCTGAAGGCCGTCATTTCCCCAAATATCTGGGATGACACGTGTCAAGCAGGGATAGGTCCACTTTGGACCATCCTTGGGCTGACACGTGTCACCCTCTGGTTGGTCCACATGGCGAGGTAAAATTACCCTAAACACATGGTACAACCAGATCCTCATGGCCGAGGAAGACATGGAGGAAAACAACATTTATAACACCTTAGGGTACTTATTGTTACACGGTAATGCCATTCGGGTTGAAAAACGCGGGTGCCACTTACTAACGAGCAGCAACTGCCCTACTCCATGACATGATGCACAAAGAAGTCGAAGTATACGTGGACGACATGATTGTGAAATCTAGAGATCGTCCAGGACATCAAGAGGCCTTAAGAAAATTCTTCGAGAGGCTAAGAAAATACAACATGAGGTTGAATCCATCCAAGTGTACTTTTGGAGTAACCTCAGGCAAACTCTTGGGATACGTCATAAGCTCTAAAGGAATAGAGATAGACCCAACCAAGATTAAAGCAATCATGTCAATGCCACCGCCCAAAACCGAGAAGCAAATTCGAGGATTTATTGGCCGGTTGCAATATATAAGTAGGTTCATATCTAAGCTAACAACAATATGCGAACCAATATTCAAGAAGCTTAAGAAAAATGCGCCAGTAATATGGGACGACGAGTGTCAAAAAGCCTTTGAGAAGATCAAAGCCTATCTCGCCAATCCTCCCGTATTAGCCCCAGCGCTTCCAGGAATTCCTCTAAGGCTGTACTTAACAGTCACTAAAGAAACAATGGGAGCTATGCTCGCACAAGAAGTAGAAGGAAAAGAAAACGCCATCTACTACCTAAGCAAAAAGATGCTCGAATATGAAGCACGCTATACACCACTCGAGAAATTGTGCCTCGCATTGGTGTGGGCCACAACCAAGTTAAGAAATTACATGCTTGTTCACACAGTCTTTATAGTGTCACGAATGGATCCTCTCAGGTACTTATTCGAGAAATCCACGCTTAAGGGACGTATCTCAAGGTGGATAGTCAACCTAGCCCAGTTTGATGTAAGGTTCATGCCTCAAAAGGCTATTAAAGGATATGTAGTCTCGGACTTCTTAGCAGACTTTCCAATAGAAGATTCGACACCAATACACGACAATGAATTTCCAGATGAAGACTTAATGGTCACGGAAGATGACACTTGGACCTTATACTTCAATGGAGCCTTAAACCAAAAGGGATGTGGCGTAGAAGTCCTATTAGTATCACCTAAAGAGGAGCATATTCCAATTTCAATAAAGTTAGATTTCGACGTTACCAACAACGTTGCAGAGTACGAAGCATGCGTGGTAGGCCTCGAAACAGCTTTAGCATTGGGTGTAAAGAAACTCCGAATATTCGGAGATTCTTCCTTGATCATCAACCAAATATCCAAAAGATGGAAAGTAAGGAGCGAAAGCTTAGCCCCTTACCAAACCTATCTGGAAACTCTCACCGATCAATTGGAAAAGGTGGAATACACATATCTACCTAGAGAAGAAAATTAATTTGCCGATGCCTTGGCAAGACTAGCCTCAATGGTTAGGATTCCTAAGGAAATTGAACAAATGCCTCTAACAATAGAGAAAAGACACAAACCAGCATATATTCAAGCTATAGAGGATGATGAAACAATCCAAGAAGAAGAAGAAGAAGAAGAACCATGGTATGCCGACATACTCAATTATGTCACCAAAGGAGAATACCCTCCTCATGCGGACAAAATAGCAAAACGAGCTTTGAGACTTTTGGCTTCCCAATACGTACTCATCAATGATGAGCTACACAAAAGAGTACCTAAAGGTCGAGCCCTATTATGTGTAGGCAAGAAGGACGCTCAAAGAACTATGAGAATAGTCCACGAAGGAGTATGTGGAACACATGTTAATGGCAAAATGCTAGTCCAAAAGATAATGTGAGAAGGCTATTATTAGACTACCATGAATAGGGATTGTCATCAATATGTAAAAAGATGCCCTAAGTGCCAAATTTATGCAAACTTGCAACATATTCCTCCATTCCTTCTCTACACTTACACCTCACCATGGCCATTCTCAACATGGGGAATTGATATAATTGGAAAAATCACACCTCCTGGAACAGGAGGTCACGAATACATCTTGGTGGCAATCGATTACTTCACAAAGTGGGTAGAAGCACAATCATATGCTAAACTCACTACAAAACATGTAGCACTCTTTATCAAAAGGAACATAATTTGTCGATATGGAGTCCCACATGAGATGATAACCGACAATGGAACTCACTTTCAAGCCGAATGTGAAGAATTGTTACAAAAGTATGGTATTCAACATCACTATTCTTCCCCTTATAGACCTCAAGTAAATGGAGCAGTTGAAGCAGCTAACTAAAATTTAAAAACTATCATCGAGAAAATGACAGAAAATTACAAGGATTGGCCTGACAAACTCCATTTTGCACTTTGGGGTTATCGCACGTCAATTCGAACGTCAACAGGAAACACGCCATTCACCTTAGTCTATGGAATGGATGTCGTACACCCTGTAGAACTAGAAATACCTTCTCGACGCATTGCGTTAGAAAGTAAACTCGATGAAGTTGAATGGACTAAAGCACGGTATGAAGAGTTAATTCTACTTGATGAAAAACGACTAGAAGCTCTACATCATACCCAATGCTACCAAACTCGTATGGCTAGACACTTCAACAAGAAGGTCAAGACAAGAAACATCAAGGTTGGAGACTTGGTACTAAAAGCACTAAAGAAGAATGTGTTGGAACCAAGAGGCAAATTCAGGCCCAATTGGTCCGGACCATACATTGTCAAAACAATCCTGTCAGGAGGGGCAGCTCAGTTAACCGACATGGACGGCAATGAATTCTCAAACATGACCAATCTTGACCAACTTAAGAAGTACTACCCATAATTACTTGAGTAGGACACTCAAGAGAGCTACGTTCGGTCTGATTCCTTAAGAAAGGATACGTAGGCAACCCTTTAAAAAGGGTGCGGCCACTTTAATTATCAAGCATTTTGCGTCCCAGCATCGAAAAAAAAAATTGTCGCCAGGAGACAAGGCAAAAATTTGGCGACAGACTCATATGAGCGACACCAATTTTCTTCGTATATCTGGACAACTTCGGTGCATTCTGGAAATTTTTTCGACTTCCGTACTTGAAGAAATTTTTCGGAAAAAAATATTTTAAGTTGTTTTCATTACTTCATATGAACAAAAGTTAATTTAATTAAAAAGCTGAAATTGCATTAAAAAGTAAAAGAATTACATCAATGATGGAATTTAAATAAAGCTTAAAAAATTAAAATTAACTCAACATGTCTAATAAATCGAAGGAAAAGCAATACTCTAATCTTTCGTTTCTTTCTTCATCCTTTTCCAATTTTTGTCAGAGGCTTCTTCTTCATCCATCACTTTTGCCAGGAGACATCCATTAGAGGCTCTACATTCGATTTTAGTATGGATAGTCTCTCCCACAGCTAAAACTCCATGCTTCTTCTCTACCTAAACCTTATTTTTTGAAGAGTCCACCTTTCTTTTCCCTTTGTCTTTCTTAGCACTCTTCTTTTTAGGCGTCACAGGAGTCTTAAACTCAACTCTTTCACCTAGGCGTTCCTTAGCAGGCATTTTCTTGTCACCAAGGCGAGTCTTCACATTGGTCTTCTCTATTTTGGTTTGGTCCTTTTGAGATCTACCAGTCAACCATTACTTCACATCATTGGCCAAAGAAAGTGGAGCCTTGTGGGAAATCACTTTCCATAAAGGCCTAGCACAACAATACCCGTCAAAACGTTCAACTTCTTGTGAAACCGGGAATTCATAAGGGCGTTGAAGATCTCCAGTAGGAATGGTTTGAGAAATCCCATATTGTCTCTTTACTCTGCAGGGATAATAAAAGGTCAATTTTGACAAACTAGGAAGACGGCAAAAGGGTTGGGTATTACAACCAATCATCTTTTCAAGCTTCCACCAAGGAATGACCCATTTAATGGAGAAGTCACAACAGGCAAACACTTTGCCCCACTCATGGCAACCCATCTTCAAGGAGAAACGCTTCTTTCGTCGAACAAAGCAATTGGGGGTATATTTGTCAATATTATCAGGAGGACTGATTAATTCTAGTCTCTCCATGAGCCACATCTGTAAAAAAAAACCAATGCACATAATCAGTATTGCTATACAAAAATATATTTTTAATTTCTGTAATTAAGAATATTATTTTTCTACCTGTAATAAAATTGGAGAGCCTCGAATAGGTGCTTCTGGATTCTTTTTCAACTCATCAAGACTAAGCATAGTCTCTCCAACAATTAATGGCATTGGATTTCTCCCGGATTCGATTTGTTCTAGCACAGATATAATAATTGCTTGAGCATCATTATTTTTACCATTAGTAAGAAAATATTGGCTAAGCATGCAAAAGAGGAAAGCTCTTCTCCTATAGACATGAAAAGATTCGGAGCGTGGTCTATCAAAATAAAAACGTGCAAATTCTTTTAAATCAACATTATTACCATGCACTATGTTTTTTAGATCTTTACCCCTAAGGTCAAGGAAACGCCCATAATCTTTGTAATAATACTCACTCATCGAAGGCATTACCACAAGATTTAATGGAGGAAATCCTAGAATGGCACCAAACTCTTCTGGTAAAGGGCAAATTTCATCATAGCCTAATCTAAAACAATGAGTATTAGGATCCCAATATTCTAAGGTGGTATGAATGAAGTCTATATCAAGATCTACCCCCTTTATGCCATAAATACCCCCCATATGAAAAAAGTCGAGTTCTTTTCTCTCCATAGCAGTTAAAGAACGACACCATTCACGAGTGAAATCACAAAAACTCTTAATTTTTTGAGTTAATCTGTTCGAATTATACTGAAATCGACAGATTTGGGGGCTATTTATAAACAATTTTTTGGCAGATTTCGAATTCTGTAAGGATTTGGAAAACCAAGTCTGTCGCCAAACGACAAGTTTGTCGCCTGACGACAAAGTCTGTCGCTTGGCGACAAATCTTGTCGCCTGGCGACAAAAGGACACGCGTGGTGACAACGCGTCTGAGCAAGCGACAATTACGCGCTATGCAACCCGCGTTTTAATGACTTCGATTCGACTTTGATTTTGCATATTACACCCTGTTATTTAATACCCTCATACAAATCCATTCCATATTACCTTTCTTCCTTTTTGATTAAATCGAGCTTAGGCTTATTTTTTGTCCACATCATTTTATTTTTCATTTTTTCTTTTAGGGGAGAAAGTCGGATACCCTCCATTGATAATAAAAATGACGGAAACTTTTGCGCAAAACTTAAGTCACAAATGCACACACTCACACTCATATGCACATAAAATGAAAAATAAAATAAAATAGGCTTAATATAAAAAGTTTGTATATACAATATGAGTCATATAGTATGAAAGACAAAGTCCTATGAAGTCAAAAATAAGTACAGGTACAAACTATGGCGCCGGAGGCCGTAAATGATGAGGTACGTCCATCATATCAAAGAACGCTGTAGTCCGAGGAGTATGCTCCTCACCATCTCCTGATCCGTCAGTCGGCGGAAATCTTAGCTCACCCATCGACAACGGCTGAGGCTGCAAGGGTTGCTGCGACGACGAGCCGACCTCGTACGTCCCACCACCCATCGAAGGAGCCGATGTCGCACCTCCTTGGCCCATCGGCCCAGCAAAGACATCCTCAGGTGAAGAATCCGAGCCCTTGGTCGGAGCAGCCTCAGATCGACCACCTTGGCCGCTATCAGAAGTGCGGCGACGCCTTGAGCCAGATCTACTCGGCTCTCTCCTAGCCTCGGGTCTCAAACGAGTGCGGGGTGAAGGTATAGGCTGTCCCTGCAAAGGTAAATCAAGTCAGACACTAAGGAAAGAATATAATGGAAAAGAAAGATAAGAGAGATACCTCCTCAACGTCGCTCCTCCGACAGGTAGCTGGGTCCCGTAACCTCACGAGCTGGCTACGAAAGGCGTCTATACACCTCGCCATAGCAGTCACCACCTCGCGAGAAAACTGTCAAGGGAATAATGTCAGTGATAATACAGAACAAATACAAAAGCAAGAAAATAAGATAAGCTCACCCGAGTCTGGTGACGAGGAATGGAGCGCTCCACAAAACGCTGATCCTCAGGGGCTGGAGTAATCATCTCCTCGATCAGTCCGAACGTGCCCTGGTAATAGATCGACATCCTCGGAGGGACGAACTCCTTAGGCCCAGCCTGATAAAATAAAATTCAAAAGATCAGAATTCACTTGGGGGCTACCTTAAGAGAAATAAAAACTAAACATACCGCTTCCTCCTCAGACAAAATAGGGGTCGGCACTAGCAAAGGAAGCAAATCATCCTCGTAACTCTGCCCTGAATGAATATGAGACTGCCAGGGAGTGCCAGGAGACAACCGACTCGTGCAGTCACGCATCAACGCCTCGTGAATCATATGTTGAGGCGGGCAAGCGGGAACGACGAAAACATCCGAGGAATGCTGAATAGCTACCCTCTCGCCAAGATACACTGTAGCGTCATACGTCCCCTGAAAGTAACGACGCTCGGCAGTATACCGCGCAGCCAGCGCAGGTATAGCTAAATCAGCCCATGGTCAGTATACCACGTCAGGCTCCTACAAAACAGCTATGTAAGATCAATGCACTCAAAAAAGTAATATCAAAAAACAAATGTTCACGAGAACCTACCGAGAGGATCAAATCTCGAATGCGTGCAGTCTCGACCTGGCCAGCACGACCTCCCCAACCAGCGCCAACGGGAAGCTTGCGAGGTGAAGGTCTCACCAGTGCAAGCGAGGGGAAGTACCCGTAGAACCAAATCTACATAGATAAGGAAAAGTCAGCAAATGCTTGCACAAGTCTAGAGCTAATTTCAAAAGGATGGAAATATACCTCTACGACCCTCCAGAAATTGGAAAGTGCGACCTCTCCAGACAAGGCCCTATGACGGCAGGAACGTCGCAGGCCCAGAAGAAAGTCAGCATAGGCCAAGCTGGCCCAGTCATACATCCCGACCAGAGAAAGGTCGCGAACAGCTCTTAGGTAGTAGAGAAGTACTCGACTACCCTTGTTAGGAGAAAAGGTCCCTGACAGCAAAATAAGAACAAAGATGTGCACCCGTTGCTCACGAGTGGTCGCATCATCCTCAAAAGCCGCTACTAGGGTAGAACGGCGGATGCACCGGGAACTAAGCTGTCCCGGCTGAGCCTCGGCACGGGCTCGAACAGAAATCGGACCCAATAACTTCGAAACCATCGGTGAGTAGACAGTAATATCACTGTCAAAAGGCAGCGGGGAAGAACGAAACTCCAAACCTGTGATGAGACTGAAGTCGACAGGAGTGGCCGTCATCTCACCCCAAGTAAAGTGAAAGGTGTTGGTAGTGTCCCAAAAGAACTCCACCAAAGCTCGGACAACGAGGTTACCCCCAATCATAGGAGTACATGGCCTAAGTGGCCTGAAAGAGGGGAGTCAACCCACAGGACTCCCAAAGTTGTCGCAACACCTCGTCTCTGCTGAAATACACTTTATATAGCGTATCGATGACATTGTTGCCAGAATCATGACTGCGAGTCCTCCCGCTGATGAGCCCACGTCGCACCCGCTCGGAAATATGGTGCTCAGGAGAAAAGAAAGAGTGTGCTCGTCCCACTCTGGAAGAGGTCCAAGTCTAGTAGAGCGGTCCTCACCCTCGCTGACAGGCTCGTCCTCCTGGCGTACGTCCCTTGACTGAGAACCAGAGCCGCGTTGCCTAACCATGCTATATTATGCAAATAATAAAGAATGAGGCTCTATGGTATCTAAGGTTCGCCTAGCCGCATGATACTATGTTCGCAAAAATGGAGTACGTAGTACAAAAACAGAGCACAATTTCAACATGAGCATAATCATCATTTTCAAGTAATCAAACAATTTCTTGCAATACTATGACAAATATTGTGACAAACTGTACAAGAAGAACTAGTAAAAACATTAAGAACGGATCACATTGTTCTTCACGACCTCAAAAGGTCCAACAATGATGAATCGCTCATTTCTTCACCAAATTGAGTCAAACAAGTCTCAAAACACTCCCAAGGCAACACATAAACATAATCAAGCAAGTTCAAGGCATAAAATTCAGCAAAAGAAGCGAATTAAGCAAAAACATGTTCGAATTTCCGGAAAATTCATGAACAAAGAACGCCTAATTCAGCAAAAACCGAGTTGAGTTTAAATAAAACTTACATGGATCGGGAAAATAGATGGAATAAGCTTTGATTTGCAACAAGTTTGAGCGAATTCGGTTGAGAATTGAGCGAAAACGAGAAGATCAAAGTTCTTGAGCGAATGCGAAAAACAGAACAGCAGCGACGGAAAATGATGAAGAAAGGGAGGGTATTCTAAAAACTCTTGGCGACAAGCAGTTCTGGCTAGCGCTGGAGCGGCGCCAAAATACTAGGCTCCATAATATGGTTATGTGAACCTCATGCAGCAATTTTAGGTTCCTTGGTACGCCAGTTAGCCCCTTTAAGCAATTTGACATGATTTAAATGATCGGCTCGATTACGATTAAATCAAGTGATCGACCTGATAAAAGATCGTCTCACTTAGCTTAAAGCGCCTAAACATTGGCTCATTACAAGGCACCTACATAATGGTTCATAAACAGAAGAGGCACCTACATAATGGTTCATAAACAGCAAAGGCACCGACGTAATGGTTCACAAGCAGCAGAAGCGCCGACGTACTGGCATAGCAGAAGCAAAGTTCAAGCGAGCTTTAAAAGATCAACATGCATTGGTGTTCGGTGATATTCTTCGGAGTATTGTCGCAAAAAATGAAGATGGCTACAAGAAGAGTTGTCTTCGATCGTGTTCCCTAGGATGAGGAAGATGGTCACAAAAAAACTGAAGATGGCTACAAGCAGAGTTATCTTCGATCGTGTTCCCTAGGATGAGGAAGATGGTCACAAAAAAACTGAAGATGGCTACAAGCAGAGTTATCTTCGATCGTGTTCCCTAGGATGTGGAAGATGGTCGCAAGCGGCGGAGAATGACTACAATCAGAGTCGTTTTCGATGAAATAGGAGGCAGCTACAAGCAGAGCGGTCTTCACAAAATGCAGCAAATTGGTTACCTTCAGAGACGTGTACTCGACGGTGCAAGATACGCGTTTCTTAACTCTCTTATCTGTTTAACTAACGCTAGTTTGCAGGTATCAGCGTTACAAGAATGATTTAGGATCGCAGAACGTTCTGAATCATTCTCCGTCCCTATCGCTACTTTGACTTTCGTTTTCAAAACTTGCGTTTCTCCAAACTCAGTCAAAGTGGGGGCTTCTGTAGACACCCAAATGTGTCTCCCCAAAACCAAACCCAGTGATGAGTACCTTTTGCGTCGAATAATTATCGAACGAGGTGAAAGTGTGAAAGGTCAAGTGTTGCGGTTGGTTTTTATTAAAATTCTTTCTTTCTGTTTTCGAAAACAACTCTATTTTATGAAAACAGCCAATCCAGTTTAGTTTGGTCCACGACAAGGGTCCAATAATAGTGTAGTTGGATGGGGCTTGCAAAGAGCTTTCCAACGATATATTATAAGCCCAATTCCGATGAATAATGAGGAAGTTATGGCCAAAATACTAAACTGAGCCCGGTTTGATCTTTACATGCGGCCCAATGATCTAGGGGAGGGCCCAATGTTAATTATTATTCCTAAAGTTATTAGAATTGATTATAGTCTTCTAGAATTCTCTAGAGGGTTCTCTTTAATCCTAATAGAATTAGGATTAATAATTATATTTTGATAAAGTTTTATTTGGAATAAAATATTATTTTATGAAAAATACAATTTCAGTTTTCATACGGACTTTACAAATCAATTTTGGTTCATATGTGGACTCCGTGTTGAAAGCGCGTGGAAATCCAGGCTGTCACCAGATGACAGGCCTGTCGCCACGCGACAGGCTTTGTCGCCACGCGACAGACCCTGTCGCTTGGCGACAAGGTCGGTTTTGCAGCGACAGCGTGGAGTTTTATTCCTTATCAAATTCTACTTATTTCCGGACTGTTTTCTTATAAATAGGGTCCTAAACCTCCGTTTTTATTCATCTACAATCATCAATCATCCACAATCTACAATAAACAATCTCTCTCTTTCTCTCTAAAGCTAGAAGCTTTCTCTCTCTCTTTTTCTAAACCTTCCCTCTTACAAAATTCCGCATTCACGAGATCTAGACACACCTAACCAAGTTCGAAGTTGTCTTCGCCCTAGACATGAGAGGTTATAATTTCTGAGGGTTTGGTCCCAAATCTCCCTTTCAATTATTTGATTTAGTTGTTTGATTATATTTTCCTTGAAGTTACTAACGCGTGTATTTTGTTATTAGAAAGAGGTACGAGGCATCCAAGTAAGTACTTTAATTGTTTAATTGATATTATGACATAGAAATCATGCTTAGATTGTTATTTTGGTTCCTAGTATCATGATTAGGATGCTTTCCTTAGTATGATATTTAGGGTGATTTGCTTATATCAATTATGATTCCTGCGATGCTTCGTATTTTCTTTCCTAATAGTATCATCTTAGGGCTAAAGCTTTGATTTTTATTGCTTAGTGACGTGCTAGGGTTTGTTATTAATCTTGTTAGTATCATGCCTAGGATCTTGCTATTATGCTTTAGCGTTATAATGATGATTGTTATTATTATGTTGCTTGATATATATTATTGTTATTGCTTGATCACGCCTCTCTTGCATGTTTAAAGGGAATTTGTACTTGTAATCACGCTTAATAAGATAATTAATAATCTTGTTTAAGATAATATGATTATAATTCAAGTGATCGCCAATAATAGTTTATTTGTGCATTAAATTCAACCAACATAGATAAACAGGTTTAGGGTTAATCTGTTGATTGCATGTTAGTCAGAAAGCGCACATGAATACGAGAAGAATGAAGTAGAGGCCTATTTAGGGCAGGTTCAATCTCTTTTAGGTTGGATTTGTACCTTCATCCCCGAACCCTATTTGGTTCAAGACCTTTTGGAGTTGACGATCTCCTGGATCGTTAAGGGGTGTAATCTTCACCTTGTGAACGGTTTACAAGTTCCTTAAACTTGTTGGCGACTCTTTTGCTCTAGCTTCCTTCCCTTTGGACGCCACCATGCTTAAGTGTATGATCACAGTGGGGTTCAAGCTTGGGGTTAATGGCTTGAAATATTCCCTACACTTACACAAATATATTCAATGATCACCCCTTTTTCGTATTCCCTCTAATTAATTTTACACAAATATATTTAATGATCGATCACCCCATTTTCGTATTCTCACAAACTAACTTGATTTGGGTTGACAAGTGAAAGATTCTACCCTAAGGCACTTCTCCTTACAAAAAATTATGGAAAATTTTTAAATTACCACCCAAAAATGTAACCATTTTCAAACTAACCACCCGTTTAATTTTTTATTTTAAATTACCACCCCTTAAATTAAATAAATGCTCAGGTTACCACCCATTTTAGAAATCCGGTGGATTTTCCGTCCGTCTACAATAATTATAAACTACAAAAAAAATTTATTATATTTGTGCATCGCACGGGAGTTAATCTAGTGTATGTAACATCCGATTATACCACACTTTTTTATTGAAATTTTGTCAAATAATATGTGAGCCGAAGCAAGTTATAGCATTGATTGAAGATTTGAAGTGTGTTGTCTTATCTTCCCCTTTATTTTTATTTTTATTTTTTTTTGAAGAAAGCCCTATCTTCCCATTAACATTTATGAAATTTACTAATTTAGAAGGTGTAAGGCCTCGTTCTTTAGAGCTGCTCTACTCTGCTGAAATCTGCTCTGCTCTGCTCTACCCTGCTCTGCTTAAAAATAATACTTAATATTGAATTATTATAATAATAATTAATATTTAATATTAATAATAATAATAAATAAATAATATTTAATAATAATAATTAATATTGAATAATAATAATAATAATAATCAATATTCAATAATATTAATAAATAATTAATATTTGACAATAATAATAATAATAATTAATGTTTAATAATAATAATAATAAATAATTAATATTTAATAATAATATTATTATTAAAAATTAATATTTAATAATAATAATGAATAATAAATAATTAATAATTATAATTATAATTAATATTGAACTATAATAATAATAATTAATATTTAATAATTATAATATTAATAATAATATTTAATATTTAATAATAATATTAATAGTAATAATAATATTAATAGTAATAATAATATTAATAGTAATAATAATAATAATAGTAATAATAATACTTAATAATAATAATAATAATAATAATTGATTTTTTATAATAAAAATTAATATTTAAAGATAATACTAATTATTAATTTTTAATAATAATAATAGTTATTAATTTTTTAATAATAATTTAATATTAATAATTAAATAATATTTAATAATTAAATAATATTTAATAATTATAATAATTATTATTATAATAATAATTAATATTTAATAATAATGTTTAATGATTATAATAATAATGCGATAATAATAATATTAATAATAATAATAATAATAATAATAATGAAATCTACTCTTCTTTGCTCTGCTCGACTCGGCTCTGCTCTGCTCTGCTTCAATATGCACTAATCTGCTGAAATATGCTCTGCCCAGAAGCTCAAAAGAACAGGGCCTGGTATAGGATGACTATTTACTCACAAATGTTTGTGGACTAGAATAGTACAAAGTACATTAATAACTAATAAGTTGCGGCGTGCACACATGTATGTTGCAAATGATCTTTATTATGAACCTAATTAATTTCAATCAATGCCTTTGTTAACCTTATGTTTAATTTTCTATATCAAATACAATTCTACGAGTATGTATTAAATAAAAATAAAAATAAATAATTGATACCCATGTGTAAGGTTCAAGATTTAATTATTAGATAGAATATTAGTACTAGAGATGATTAAATTTAAGAAAAAATTTGCAGAAAAAAAAATCTTTTAAAAACGTTATTGTACAAAAAATAAAAAGAGCTTTTTAGGAGAGGAAAAAAAAAAAAAAAAAAAAAACCCCACCTCGTTCTTTTATTTTTGGTAAGAATAAACTTGTTTAGATATTAATTTTTTTTTTTTTAAGGAAAATAGAAACCACCTCCTAGTGCAACCTCTTTTGAATAGAATTGCCTTATTTTGCCTCCAAACTAGTTTATTCATTTTCTTAAGCCTTGGATTGAATCCAACCCATTTCTCCTTACTTTCATCGTCTGACCAAAGACCCTTAATAGAATTTTAAGGTTGGATTCCCTTGGCCAATGGGTTAAAGTCAAACAAAGTCAACAATTTAAATTTTGGGTGTAAAACATATATAAAGTACATCTTGTTTTTAGATAAAGAACATTATAAACAAGAAATACACATTACCTTTATTAAGATGACTATTATAATTATATATAAAATAAAATAAATATTGGTGAAATAATATGATTGAAATAAAGTGTTTTGAAAACTAAAATTTTTTAAATGAAAATTTAACTTAAATATTGATATTTGAAAATGAAATCATGAGTTATTTGTGAGAGAAATTATTTTTGAAAGAAAATTATTATGCAAACTCATTATCATACACGTTTTTTCCTAAATAATAATATGTTCTTTATAATTATAACAATGTTCTTTCAGCAAATTTTCCCAGTACAATTTTTTAACAAATTTTTTATGTGGCCAGCCACACGGTGTGACAAGAGTTACTCGATCGGTCATGGGTCACTCGATCCGTAAGAACTTGTGTTCGATATTTTAGTGTGGGTCAGCTTGCTTTACTCGGTCAAGAGTTACTCGGCTGATTAGGGAGTACTCGGTCGATTAAGGGTTACCCAATCATTATTTTGATGTATGTTAGCTTGTTGCACGTTGTAACTGGCTACACCAAAGAAGTGTTGTACTTTTTTTTATAAGCATCATTCATTTTCTTTGTGGCTTGTCCTTTTACTTTTTTACTTGAAAATATGTTTTCATAAGCTTCAATTTCCCTTCAAATATTGCTGAAATTATATATATGGAATATGAAAATTACATCTCAAATTAATCCATAGGAGAGGTTGAAACCATGGGAAAAATTGCATCACGGCGAAGTAGATTAATGCCTGATTAGGAATTTTATCTTCTACATCTGCAACAAATCTGGAATAGAACATTTTGGACGCTCATCGTGTGAATGATCATAAAAAGTATGTAGCCACAAAGTATACATTAACCCCATGGGAGAGGGCCTCCGTAAAGTGATGTTCCACAATATTTGAACAAGCCTTCGATTTCAGGACATCCATTAGGATAAGGTATTGACCGATGAAAAGGATCTCGCCTCAATTTCTTGTGATGGAGCGAACTGAGGCAGCCATATGGGTCTTTTTCAAACTGAGATCTCACTAAGGATTCACCTTTCTTAGCTGCTGCTTCAGAGGTCGCTGATGCAGGTGTGCCCACATAGGAAAACCTTGATGCAGGGAAGCCAATTGCCAACCTGTGAAGTTGTGCAAATCTCTCCTTTTTAAAATCGTAACTTACAACCTGATAGTACAAAAAAATTATGCAGATTCTGTTAGAATAAAATTTTCAACAATGACAACAAAAGAAGTCAACTGCATCCTGATAGATTCAGAACCAGAGTGATGTAAGTTACAACTGTACTACTTCATATTCCAATTACAGTAGAAAGATGAAACAAATAACTCTCATCTTCTAAGGTTTCAATTAACATGATTAGATTGTCTCAAGGCTCAAATGACACAATGTCAGAAGAATGTAGTGACTCAATGTACTTTGCTAGTGAGAAGTTTTGTACCTTAAAATTAAATATATACAGACTACAGTCATCTTGTGTTTTTTGAATCAAAAATTTATTTGATGAGTATCATGTCCTCGCAAGTTGCAACAAAACATAATTTGCAGAAGAGAAAAAAAAAAAAAAAAAAAAAAAAAAAAAAAAATCAAACGCTTAAAAGGAAGTTAAACAAAATGCAATAAAATTCTACTACTAAAAGAACAGCCCCTAACTCCCAATATGTATCAGAGGAAGGTGTAGTATGCTAGAGGATGTTGTGATTTTATATACAGAACTAGAGAGGAACAAATGATGGCCATTAGACAAAGTTTTGATGAACGAGGAAAAAAAAAAAAAAGAAGCTAGGCAAATAAATACACCATAGCTGCCTGACCTCAGACAATCATCATAGCCATGTCCAGCAAAGCAGCATAGCACTTTGATAAGTGCACAGCAAGTGTTAGTTTCACAGCCCCAAAGTTTTCCCAACCCCTACCTATTGCTTTTCCCCTCCCTTCTCTTCTATAAGAGGCCAATAGCCACCAATCACAAATAACACCACCAAGCACCAATATATCAGCCCATGGCCATGGATTCTGATTCTCTCTCCTCCCTCCATAAAGTAATCCCCTTTGCAAGGAAGGGGCACAAAGTGAGGGGTATATTGGAAGCAAGATTTAATTTAGTTATGAGAAGCTTGTAGGAAGATGAGAGTTCAGCGTAATTTGGGAGAGTGCAAGCCTCTCGGAAGCTTGTAGATTGTAACAGATTTTTCTGTTCAATCACTGTTTCCACCTTACTTGCTACTAAATCAGTTCAGAGTAACCCCCTATTCCCATGATTCTTCTGACTTCAAGATGAGGCTTTCAGTAATCACCCACATTGTCCCTGCAGACTTTTTGTCGACCCCAACAGCGTGTAATTATTGTATGATGCAGACTATCATGCATCAACGGCACATCATAGGGGTAGGTTTTCAGAAGCTGAGGTAGCTTATTTGCAGGTTACGGAGAGACAAGGAATTATGTCAAGAGGCTATAGAGAAAATTTTCATATCCAACTCTTTTACCTCTTGTCAGGGTTGTCATCATCGGCAGTGATTGTAGTCAGATTGGATCATGATCTCATATGGCAAGTGCAGTATGTAGAATTAGATTTTATTTGCACCATAGTATGAACCAAAAATTTGATCAAAGGTTATAAATACATCCTCCCATCTTGAACTTAAATTACCCTTCTCATTACATGCATAAACATATATGCTATACACCCTAGTATAACACGTCACTAGAATACAATTTACACTCTCTATGTAAGATTTTTTTGATGACATTAATAGCATGTAGCTTCAGCATGCCAAATCTTAGGCAGCTCAGCTAGAATGGGCATACTAAAAACCTTGCAGCTCGTTTCAGAGACAAAAGGGTTAAAGAATTTATATCCCAAGTATTTCTTATGCTTCATATTTTCTATTACCCTTTAAGGATGATAGTGAATGGTGATGGGAGAAGCATATGATCGAAATCGGAGTTGCATAATCATAAACATTGGCATGAAATTTTCTTACATATTTCAAGTAGTTTTAATACCATTACCAAACTGCACAACAGTTCAACAAAAAGAAGCATGAATTTGCAACTTTATATTATTTCATTCATGAATGTTAGCAGAGATTCCAGTAAATTAAACACCATAGACCAGTATATTAAACTCCATTCAGAAATGACATATATTAACAATGTAGATGTAAGTTAGGAATATTAATGTAAAACTAATGGGAAAACAAGTAAAAATCCATTTATAACAAGTTTTAATGTTTTCTTAATTTTAACCGTAATGAGAACAACCTTTACACAGTTTGCTTCATAAATATCTTGTATATGTCCTTTTTATGCACATATAAATACAAACTTACTGTTATGTTTTGAGGATATGTGCCTGTGAGCTCCCGGAATCGGCAAACACTAAAGAGAAGGTTTTCAAAACTGTCCCTTGCATGCTCTTCTGTAAGTGCTCTCTCCCTGACATTTCCTTCCCCTGTAGAAATTACAGCACAGTAACAATAATCAATGGAGGGCACCACACAGATACAAGTGAAAACAATTAATGCGAAAACATTTTGTGCTCTATCCTTTATTTCCTTGCTCTATTTATGAAGTGGTGACCTATCCATCCTAACCAGGGTAGTGCCAAATATCATTCATGTGAAGATAAGCCATAAAAGTTGACGTAAACATACAGGAAGAGGAAAGAAGCATGCCAAACAAGTTTTAGATAGGAATTTTCAAATGTTAAGCAGATTATCATGAAATGTTACGTATCTCAGTTGATATGACAAAATAGCAGTTCAATGGTGATCCAAAGCCTGAAGATATTCTTTCTTTCAGAAAATTTCTGGCCTTTGAGATAAAAATGGAACGCCAAATATTACGAAGTATTAAGAGCAGATTCCAAAAATTTATCGTAAAAACTCTGCAAAAAATCTGAAACTACTAGCCATTCCTTACATAGAATACATACCACTAGCCCCAACACCATTAGCACCAACCAATGGCAGGTTGGGAGGGTAAAATTCATGCAAATTTAACCATGCAGCATTGCAGCTACAAAGAAGATGTTTGCACCTTAAACATGATCTAAGACATTATGAATTCTTGATCTTCAAAGGGCTACTTTTATTAGGCCCTTGATCCGATTGGCAACTGAGTATATTAGTAAAAACAGTTCATTTGATAGCTTTTATTTAGTCCACTGCAACCCTCAGTAGATATATACACGTTAAAATAAATTTAGTAATATGGCAACCTTATCTGGTCAAAAAATCAGGCAAAAACCCATTAGTCCAAGGACCAAGCAATATAATGTCACTGTACATATATATCAGGCGCTGCCTACTGTTGTGCACTCAAGCATATTTATACCAAACAAAATACAATTTCAACCAGCCTGAATGAAAATCTTAACTATGGTCCCAAACGAAATGCTATCTTTAACATTCTAAAATAACAAGTATAAATGCAAAGAAATTATTCAGTACCTAGATAACAAGATAAGACTTAATTTGAAACTGAATAGAACCAATCCCATGTCCTTAAATAACCCAAAGGCAATTGAAACAAATAAGGAAGAATTATAAATAGCCCATATCCAAAAGGACACAAATAAGTGCTGACTGATCAAAAGTGTATATGGCTTAAACTTATATGATAACTTCTTTTATCTCCTTTATCCCTTGGTCCTTCAGTGAAATGCAATTCCTGAATTTCATAGCAACCACATTAACTTTCTTCTCTCTCTCACACCATTTTAAAAAATATGAAGTGAATCAAGATATTCATGCTTCCCAATATTCTCATATTCTCTATCTTGGTCATTTGATTCACTAGAAAAAGTACCTTCCACTATACACTGAGCATCTTTCTGAATTTTGGAATCTCTAGAGGACTGCTTGCTAAATCTTCTTTCCTGTATGCTTTAATTAACAATTAAACTGCTTCCATGGTAGCTACATTTTCCCCTTGCAAAGTCTCCCTCTCAGGTTGAACTTGATGCCAAAGCTCCTCCACTTTAGCTTCAGATCTCCACCTTTTAGTGATTCAAAGCCGTGTGCTTTGGTACACTGTTGTATATCTTCTTCCTAATTTCTAATCTATTAGTGACTAAGACATTTTTAAGATGACTGAGCAAAGCTCAATGCAGACTGTTTGTTTAAATAGGTTTCCAAGTTTAACATAAAGCTTTGATTAACGGGGCATCAAGAATCAACAGCTAAAATTTAAAGCTTTGATTAATCGAGTCATACGGAAGTCACAACCAAAGGACAAATGTAGACAAATGTAGCACATTTAAATAAGAAAACCCTAAATTAAAGTTACCCCTTACCTTATTCCTTAATCTAGATTGATTGTGCTTCAGTGTACTACTGTAACCATTCCATAAGAGTAAAAGACAAGGTCTAACCATACTTAGATAAAAAAAAACCTGCTAACTGATCACTAGTAATTATAGGCCATGTAGTGCATTGTATAATCTCCCACAACATTAATCGTGATGTGAGACCATAAAATGTTACAATGGTTTACCCAGCATTCATATACGCAGAACTCTTTTTGTAATCATCTACACAACATATAAGATGACCACTTTCTGAAATTAGCTTAAGTGGAGCTTTATCTCCAAGAATGACTATCTTTAAAAATGAATGAAATAAAATATATACATATTAAAAAATAAATAAATTAATAAAAAATAAAAAGAAGATTAAGGTACACCGGGTTAAAACCAATCAACTCTAGAAAAAGGATAATAATTCAATGCAGTAAAGACCATATTGTTTTTTTTATATAACTTATTTGATTATAACCAATAGGACATGAATGGTTCATTTTTATTTCCTCTCTTTGTTTTTGCTTAATGTCCTTAGTGGTTGGAACATTACCTTGTATACCATAGGTCATGAGTTCTAATCTCTTACCCAACATTCATTTTTTTTCTCTCTCTTTTCTTTTTTTTTTTTCTTTTTTTTTTTTTTTTCTTAATGTCCTTAATTTTCTCTTTAATTCTTTTTTTTTGGCTTAATGTCCTACCTTTTTTTTTTTTGCTTAATGTCCTTATTTTTTTCTTGTTTTTTTTTTTTTTTTTTGGTCTTAATGTCCTATTGCATTACGTAGATGTGCCTTTTCTTTTAAAAAAAAAAAGAGACATTGATAAAAGTGTTCCAGTAGTACGATGCCCTACCATTGTTAAAATCTTGGCTCCGCCACTGGTTCCAAATATAAGTTACATTAGGTAAATTTAAGTAAGTTAAGCACAAAAGAAGTTTAATTAAGTTAAAGTTAGCAAAAAAAAAAATGCAACAATAATAATTTTAATTTAAGCAAAGTATTGTTAATCACAGCAACATTAAGCTGAGGGGAAAGAGACGTAGAAATACTAAGAAAATTGAAATTCGATGATTTCATTTGTGTTTACTCATCATTAAATATCTTTAATTTTGTAATTAAAAATTATGAACATTTAATTTTTGGAAAATACACAATAATACGAATCCAATGACATCTCATTTGAGAAGTTTTTATCTTAAGGATTAGTGTACAAATTATGTCAAAGTTTATTTCAATCTAGAATCAGATCTAGCAAAACTTCGGATCATGTGAACTAACATAGCTGAAATCTAGGATTTTATAAAGGAAAACCCACTAAACAATCTCACCTACAGAATTATATCTCCAAACAAAGATTAGCATTCGCATGAGGGTATCAAAGAATTTTCTCTATGAAAATCCTTTACTAGCCAGCTTTATTAAAAAAAGAAGAAAAAATACCCCAATTATTAAAAGATTTCAAATGGTACTGGAATCTCCAGTAGATTAGGTGTTGTTTCCATGCTGGACAGGTCAACAAAACACCAGGTTGCTCATGAGTGAGTTTCATGCCTAAATCTTGTGAACCATTTTCCTTGGCTTAATCTGTTGTTGCTCCAAAAGAACACTTTAAGGGTCATACACTATAATAGCTTGATAGATATGGTGGTATGACTATAATACATTAATACCTAATACTACGTATACGTTATTACATAACTTCAACTTTCTATAATATACTATTGGAGAATCATCTTTTTTAATACCTGACTCAATTTCGCTCAGCAATATCAATCAAAACTTAGGCCTTCACTTTATGAATTTCCTCAAATTCCTATGAATATTCTTACTTCGTATAATAGTAATCAAAACCAAGGATTTAGCTTCAAGGAATTCCTCATTTCCTATTGAAATTCTTAAAATTACTCAAAAATTAGGACTTTGCTTCATGGAAATCCTCAATTTCCGATACTGCCAGGTCCTAAAACAACATATTCGATAATTTCTCAAATTCCTAAGGAACCCTAATAATACAACAGATTTTCTGTAAAGACATTGTATCAATGTCAGGATGATTAATTATTCAGATAACAATACTGGTGCATAATACTAAATATAACAGAATTGAGCAATGACAAAAATAAAAGGCAACATTTAAAATTTAGTTCAAGCATAGTATTAATCATATGTACACACATTCTTTCAAGTAAATTAGGAACTGGCAAAAGGCATAGACAAACAATATAGATGAACTCACCAAACCACCCTTTCGATTCGGCAACAAGCCAGTAACTCTGGGCTTCACTACGAGGACCGGCATCCTTTCGAGTCTCGCCCCCACTAAACAACAACAAAGCTTGATCATCCTTAGCAGCAACATCAACACCCTCCTTAATATGTTCCAAAAATGTGGCAGCTTGTCCAGGATGCATTTGATAAGATTCCAAAAACCAAGACTTCTCATTATCAACTTTCCCACAATTACTACTAGTGTAAACTGAATGCCCAGCTACCATCACAAGATTTGTAAGCTTAGGAAGCGGATAAAAACCCGGTTTCGCATCGAATTGCCTATAATTATACACTAATCGAACACGATTTTCATAAAATATAAGTATGGTTATAATTGCAATCCCAAATGACAAAATTAGCAAAAAGACTAATACAGGATGTAATTTGTAATAATACTTGACACGATTTGCAACTGATTTGAACATTCTGATCAAATTAGATTTAGAATTTCTACTTCTTTTAGGGTTTCTAAAACCTAATGATTCGATATCGATCTCAACTCTAGGGTAAGCATCAAATTTCTTTGGAGTACTACCTCCTCCAATTGAGCGACCACTCATCCTACTAAACAAAGAATTGACATGAAATTACCCAGATAATATCGATCATTTCTCAGTGAATTGAATCATGAAGAAAAAATTGAAGAACAAGATCAAAAACAGAAAATTGGGATTAAATAAAATTACAATTGATAATTGATTAAAAATAATAATAATAACAATAGATTGATCAATCAAATCAGATTATGATATGCTTAACCCTTCGAATTTGGCTGTGAAAGAGGGATTTGAGAGAAGATTCAGATGAATAATTGAGGAAATATACTGAAATTGCGCAAAATAAATTAAGAAAAAGAATACATTGGTGATTTGATTTTTTGTTCTGCACTACTGGGGCCGTTTTTTTTTTTTTTTTTTTGGACGAGTTGTTGGGGCCGTTGTTACTCTTGGGGAGTTTTTCAGCCTCTAGCAACTGCAACTAGACTTCAGGACCAATTTATAAATAAAAATAGGTGTAAAAAAACAATAATAATAATAATAATAATTAATCATATTAACAATAACATACTACTACTACTAATAATAATAATAACAACAATAATCAGTTTTTTAAACAAAATTATTCACGAAAAAAAAAAAAAATCGAAAATCAGGAACATCCGCCTAGATTTTTCGGAAACACCACAGAGGATCCGCCTGAAATTTCCGGATCCTCCATGGTGTTTTCGGAAAATCTAGGCGGAAGCCCTAGATTTCCATTTTTTTTTCTTTTTTTTCGTGAATAATTTTGTGTTTAGGATTAGTCTTTTGTGTTGGATTAGTGTTGACAGTATCCTATTTTTACGAGTATCCTAGTCATGAGTATTTATATGCTAGGGGTAAAAATGGAAATCTCTTAAAAATGCGAGTGTTAGTATGTAAAATGGGAGCGACGTTTAACAACACCCAAAAAAATAGAATTGTAAAAAAAAAAAAAATGTCACGTGTGTCGGTGTGTTATAAAATAGTTGTGGATATCCATTATCATTCTTGTATCATCCAGAATATTCTAGATATAGGGTTTATTGTTATCCAAGCAAACCCTAATTATAATGTATGTATGTATATACTCCATCATATGGAATAAAGAAATACAGATTGATTCTCTCTCTCCATCTCTCATATTTTCTTCATATTTCATAACACGTTATGAGCACCATTCTCTAACCAATCGGAAAATTTACAAGATCAATCTTTGGAAACGTGATTAATTGCTACTGCTTGATAAAGTGAAGAAATAAGATAATATAATCAATTGTCATCGGGGTTAGATATCAATCCTTACGGAGAATAAATACAGGGGTATAACCATGTAAGTCTTTAATTTGTTTGTTGATATGCCAATTTGCTGCCGACAAACCATGAATGATGCATAATCTATTGTTTTATTGAATTGATTAAATAGCTTGTTGTACATATAATTTCATGATTATTATGCTTGAATATTTCTACCGTATTAATTGACGCTTATTCTCAACATATTGAGATTAATTAATTACATGTGACTAGAGTAGTTAATTCTCATATGTTTTGATTTAACCTCTATTAATTAAGGAAATTAGCACACTGCTGTTCATTATTAATGGTTATCATTGATACTCTTTTATAATAAATCCTTAAATAAGCTTTATTAGATGATGGTTGATATTATTGTACAAGAGTTTAATGATTCTTGTAATTTGATAACTTTATACATAATAAAGTTAGCCTCTTCTTTATTAGAGAAAGAATTGATAAAGTCAACTATATATTTAATTTGTTATGCAAAAATATTATAGAATTATATTGTTAAGATTAAGTAAAGGCTTCTTTTTATGTGAGGCAATCAGGCAATACTCCTAAACGTTAGTTCAACCCAAAGCCCAAAAATAATGACTAGGAAATCAATTCTAATTTGCATCCTTAATATTGACCAACTGTTTATTTTTACTATGTATTGATTGATGACAAACATAAAGCTAATTCTTAATCAGTAAAAGTGGTTAGACTTCCTATTTTCTTGGTTTGTTGTCTAGCTAGGAATAGATAGATATAGCGTGTATTTATCTCTAATATCTAGCATTGACTTTGTAAATTATCTTTACAATTTGTTATTTTCCTTAGGTTGTATTTTTTACGCAACGAAAAAGATAATTATATTAAAAGGCTAATGCCATAAGACTAATTACATCAAGAATCATTAATTTATACAAAGAAAATTGATGCTGCAAAAAAAAAAAAAAAAAAAAAAAAAAAAAAAAAAAAAAGCCTTTGAGAAGGCATAATTACAATCGAAATATTGCAGACTATCACCCTATAATTATTTATATCAACCAAGTAATGCACATTCTTAGAACTAAGATCTCCAAAAGTATAATTCATCCATGACTAATTCACCCCATGATTATATTTCCTTAGGTTTTGTTATACTCTTGTAAGCCTATTTAAGGCCACATACTTATTAATAGAATAATTCAAGTCTTTTCTACTCTTATACTATGTTCATCTATGTACAACTTTTATTGCTAATAATCTTTATTGGTTTGATTGAGGAATGAAATTGCATGATACCTATTAGTCTAATACTAGTAATATGCGTATCTGTATGATTGTATTTATGACTATAAATTCATGATATTTACACATCAACGGATAAGGATAAAATAAACTCTCTGAGAATAACTGATATTAATTTACAACAATCTTGATTACATTCCATTATGTTGTATGGGTGTGAAGTTATATAGCAGTTTTGACTAATCTTAACCTTTCCTCGTGTCAATCGGCCTTAGCATGATTTGCATTGGGTTATCATTGTTAATAATGCAATATACAACTATGTTAGTTTATATATGAAATTTCATGTAGGAAAGTAATTGAGTGCCAAGTTTGTTGTATATATTCTAGATTGACTCACCCATTTAGGATCAACCCATATTTTAAGTTACTCCCACATTATTCTCAATTATTTAGGATCAATGTTGAGATGTTGATTAATGTGCGATAGGATTCAATTATATATATATGATACTCTATGCCTACATTAAGTTGAATTATATGAATGATGATGAGTAGATTGAACATGAAATACTCATATATATGGACCTGAAATTCCTTAAATTTATGAAGGGTCATAATAATATTTATAGATTGAAGAAAAATGAAGGTACGTATTTGACTTAGAAATTTCTAATAGTTTCTAAAGTATACGATTGAATTTATGTACAAAAGATTTTGAATAGTATTCTAGATACCAAACTTTGGGTGAGAATAAATGATACTAGATTAACTCATTCCCAGAAGTGATCAAGAATTTGCATGATGTTTTATTGATCATATATAATGGAAAAGTTCATTAGAATTGCAAACACGAATATATTATTTATTTGAGCAAGAAATAATGTTACGAGTTCAAGAATTTAAAGATGACACTTTGAGCAACTTACTTGAAATATGTAATTATGTATGTCCACAATTGTAAGAATTTATGATATAAAGATTAATATAATTGGGGCTAAAGGAACAAGTAAGAGTTTTATATAAGAATAATTTTACATTGCTTGATACATGTTATTGCCAAAAGAATTTATGACTTAAAGATGCAAAGGATTTTAAAGGTTGTTGGATTAATTATCTCATACCCCATATGCAAGGATTAGGGGGAGATAGTTTTTATTTCATTATTTTATGTAATCCTTGTACATGAATAATAATATATAAGAATAATAGGATACATTGATGGTCAGTTTGGTACATATATTAGCTTTAGTATTAATGACTTATTTAATAAGGGTGACCATAAAATTATTTAAGATTTAGAACGACACCATCTAGATCAAAGATGGATATGAATAGATTTCATTAGCTATATGCCTATATACCAACTGTAAATGCTCTAATTAAAATTAATGTTCCAAAAGAACAACATTAGTTATTGATGAACCTAAAGCACGCCTGAAGCGTGGTAGTCAAACCCTATAGGTTCCAAAAACACGAATCTTTAAACATCAAAAGGGCAATTATTTACAATAACAAATTTAAGAAAGTGATACATTCTGATAGATCTCTATAAGAGATTATGTTTAGTAGAATGGATATGTACCAGTGTTATATAGAATACTCTAGGAGAGTATAGAATGTTCAACAACCTTAACCATGTATCAAGATTATAATCAAAAGCACTCTAGCAAAGTATGAGTTAATATTAAATAAAATATTAGTTGATTGTCTTGCCAATTGTATAAAGAAACACATGTTGGTGTTCTAATATCACATCATACTTATGGCCATGCATAAAGTAAGTTTAATAAAGTGATCACTAGTGTTGGAAAACTGATTAGAGTTTAATTTTAGAGATGTGATTGGATGTAATAATTAAATTAGGCCATCCGAGTTCAATAAATACCCGTTATGGAAACCTGAAGTTTCATTTGATAATGTGCTGATACTCTCTCAATGTTAGATATATGTGGCAAGACATAACATTGATATTGAGCAATAATAATTTGTGTTGATGAAAATTTCAAGAGTTAATAGGTTTTGATTTTCATATATACGAAAGAGCAATAGGTGACCAGAAGTTCACTATAATAACTTACATATTATTGTCAAGTATTAGGTGACCAGAAGCTCACCAAATACACTATTTAAATCTTCAAAGATCTAGAAGATCATAACCTAGTAGAATTACAAGCAAGTGATTTATGCTTGTATACCAATTCTTTTGATTAGGGCTATTACATGTCAGTACATATGAAATAAGAGAAGAAAGAAAAACGCACAACTGCACAACACATGTCTCCCCATTGAAATTGATCTCCAAAAGAGAAAATATTATGGAAAATGTAATAATAAATACACATGAAATATAAAGTTAATGAATCAATGATTCTTCATTGAAATTGTTCTCCAGAAGAGATAAATCTTGTTTAATACAAATCTTCTAAAAGACAAATTTTGATTGTGAACCTCCCAATAAAATGAATTTTAATGCAAATTTATATGCTAAGTTGGTATAGAATTAGACGCCCCAATAAAAGAGATATTTTACCAACTCGGGGGGAGAAGAATCAACAAAAGTTGGAAAAAAATCGAAAAACAATAATAATTTAATGATCCCTATAACGGTAGTTTGAAAAGTTATATGCCAACTTTTATCTATATCAAGATATGTTGCATATTTATGATTTGATTTGTATTTAGTTTTGACTCATGTTGCATAGCGTTGAACATACATTTTGGTCATATTAAATTATGTGTATACATTGAGATAAAATCTTGCCAATTATACCTGAATCACTACACCTGAAGTGTAGGTTGTATGATCGGTTCCGAAATATAGATATTATATAAACACCATCGTGTATAAATACTCCAAAAGTGGTATAGATATCTGATTTATTACAATAGATGGCCTATGATGTAAGAAAAATTATGATGGTACCAATGAAAAATGTATTCAGATATCATTGTCAAATAACATGCAAATTAAAAATTTTCCTTAAGGAATTATATGATGATACCGGTATATGATGGAACTGATAAATAATGCATATGCATGATATAATGGACTAGTGAATAAGGGATCTGGAATATATGTCCATTTTGATGTCGACATAATGATAATCATCATAAGTTTATCAAGGACCAGAAGTCTAATGAAATATGGATTTTCAAATCCACACTGTACAGTGTCTTGCCTTATTTTGAGTCCTATGTATGTTTATATGCATGTGTGACTCTAGGTTAATGTTATTATTCATTGCATACATCGAAAGTTGTTAGATGCATTACTCATTGTATATTTTGTTTTCTATATCTTTTATTGCTGCATTAGTTTCTATACAATAATTGTGGTATATGTGAATGTTTGTTCAAAAGATAGTATGGCGTATTTGTAACTTTGATGGAAAATTACAAAGAAATGTTTATATTCCAATGGGCTTATACTTGTGATGAAATTATTGATGACGTCAATTTTATAGCATGTTAAGAATCATGTAAGAAGAGTTTCTAACGAACTTATGTATGACGTATTTATATATCCAGCCCTACAAATTTTATATTTTAAATATTGTAATTATATCAAACTTTTGGTCTATGTGACTATATTATTGACATCTCAACCTGAAGTTTGAGCATATGAGAATTAGTGAGATCAAGAATTACTATTGCACTACTACATTTTTGACCTATTGCAACCCCTAATTCCGTTGCATTAGGTGTCAAAATCCGTGGCATTAGGCCTATTGCAATGGTCATGTACCGTGGCATCTGCTGGCGTTGCAGTAGGTCTAATGCCACGGCATATGACACCTAATGCCACGGTATCTATGTTCCGTTGCATTAGCTCAATACCTAATGCAACGACATAAATTATCCGTGGCAATAGATTACCGACTAATAATTATGATGAAATTGGTACCTATTGCAACGGTTGTTGTATATAACGATATATGGAGAGTGTATCTATTACAACGACATTATTATTATTATTATTATTATTATTATTATTATTATTATTATTATATTATATTATATTATTATTTTTTTTTTAATGGAACGGTAAAATAATATTATATGAGTTAGTAAAATTAGTTGTAAATTAAATCACTAATTATATATGTTAGTCACTACAAATCTAAATATACTAACAAGCTAAGAGAAACAAAAATTCAATAAATTTATATACAATAATTATAATGCTAAATACGTACATTACAAAAAATTACTTACTTGTTTTCGGTATAACACCCTTCTAATAAACTAAAGTTATATAATTAATTTGATCGTCCAAAATACAAATTCCAACATATATATAAGCCGGATTTTTCAATTCTTCACAACTTGAACTAATAGATAGGAGTCGCCAAAATATTTGCACCATTTGTTAGATGACTAGCTAGTCATGTAGTCACTATACTTCATCTCCATTTTGCTCACCATGCACCTACACGTAAAAATGAATAAAATAATAGAACTAAACAATAGAAAAATAATGTGACTAAATAATTTAACTAAATAATAGAACCGGATTAAGGAAACTCATAAAAGCACAACAAAATTGTAGTATTCATAAAGCACAACAATAAAAATAAACAACTATAGCTTTTGACATATTATTATAAGAAAGTGGTGTAATGAATCAAGAGCACAGACCCACCATTGGGTTCAAAAATGGACAATTTCTGTCCAGAAACTATGCAAAAATCCTCTATTTTAATTTACTTGGTACTATCATTTCTTTGGAAAGAAAATGAGCTTTCATAACTCAAAATCAGCAAAATCTGAGGTTTTTACATAACTCAAAATATGAGGTTTTTGCAGACTCTGGGAGCTCTGAGTCAGATCAGGTCCTCCGAGGTTTGAGCAAGAACAGGACAATCAGCAGGCCTTTAATTCAGATATATGCAATGTTGTCAACACATAGACAATATACAATTGGTTACAGGAGCTGGGGTTTGCAGCACTATCACATTAGGTATTTCTCACAATCGAAGGAATGGGAAGAAAAGAAAATGGGACTGGCTCCTGAATTCTGATGGTGTCACTTTAGGGGAAAATCAGCAGCAACAACTGAACTGTGAAGCTGAAATTTTGAGTGTGATTCTCAGAGGCCTAGAAGAAGCTCAAAGACTGCAGCTTTTATGTGATAACTACTTAACTTTGGGTTATTTCCATTGTTGAGTCATGTTGGCCAGGGAGGTATTTGTGATGTTTCACAGAACAATGTTTAATTATGAGAATTTTTATGAATATTGGAATAATAAGAGGTTGCAGACAGGAGACTTCTCAAGTGGGTGCAAAGTGATCATATTAGTATGCTAGGGGATAAGATGATAAAAAAAAAATTGATGACATTGTACCCTATTTTCATTGTATATTTCTGTTAGATTCACTAAGTTTAGGGATTAACCTTCCTTTCCTAGTTGTAAAGAAAAAAAAAATTCTTGGTACAAATAAATCATCAAGAATTATTAGAGATTACAACAGGTTTACAACACTCAACACCAACTGATGATATAAGAGATTCAGTATCAGCATCATCAACACCAAAAAAAATAATATATGGTTGTACACTTGACCGATCAACACCAAAAAAATAATAAATGCTTATGCTTATGATCGTGCAGCCTATAAATTCTGAGGCGAGTGAAGAAAAATACACCACTAAGGGGGTGAGCATGAACATCAACAACAGCAACAGAAACATACATGAACAACAACAATATTTCAGCAGTAAAGTGTACAACCATATAAGTGAAAAAAGGGGGGAAACGTAAGGCAGACAAAACCAACCAAAAGCAATAAAGGAATAAAGCAAAAGCGTGCATCAGAAAAATACTGAACAACAATATTTCAGCAGTAGCTATGGCAGAATCAGGTCAATAGCATAAACTAAATTTAGACAGAAGCAACAGAAAATAATATATGTTACCTGATTGATTGTGGCTCCAGATTTAGAAGATTGCCCATTTTGGTCAGCGAGAAGATGTGGCGCACTAGATGCATCCTTTGGAGCCGATGGAATTGCAAAATCAGGAATGACAAGATTGATCCCGGGGTTAGCATCCCGAATTTGAGTCAAAACTGCAGTTGTTACACTTGGTGCAAGTTGTTGTACTAATTGAGCTTGCATGTTTTCTAAGAATTCCGCCGGGAATATGAAATCTGACTTGTTTTCCTTTTTCTTCAAATCTGACTTTTTTACACCTTTTCCTAGTAGGCGTACACGGCTTTTGCGCTTAGGTTCTGGAATCACTTCGGAATATGGGTCCTTAGAGTTACTACCATCTTCATGTTGGGAAGACTCCAAAGCATCCATTTTAGCCTATATTAGGAAAATAAAGCCACCTACTTATTATTTATCAAAACTAAACAAATATAACATAAATCTAACACGTTAACTCACAATATTATCTGCTACTTTTTCATGGTTGGTAAGGTATGTCCTTCCCTCTGTTCTCTTTCTTGACTCCTTATAGACCCTTGCTTGAGAAGGCTCTTTCTTATCAGGATCTTGTTGTTGCTGTGAAACATTATACATAAAATAGAAGTGATTACAAATAATTAAAGGCCAGAGGTGAAAGCCTCATGTAGTACATGTAATGATTGTGAAATAAAGATTATAATGATAATAAAATTGTCTAGAAATGAGATGAATTATTTTACCAACTCATGGCGTAAAATTGCATAAGAGTTACGGCCCATAGTGTGCATATCATCTAAAATTAGGCGATTGTCTTTGTTGATCTTACTGATTTCCTATGCGACAACACAATCAAGATTTATAAATTTGAACCAAGTAAGTAATTCATAAAAACAGTAAAATGAAAGAGGCTATTTAGTTCATGAAACTATGTAAATATTGCACAAATCAATTCAAAACCATATACATAATACCTCGGCCTCTTTAGAATGCCAATATTGCAAAAGCTCTCTGAATTGAGGTTCCGAAATTGTGTCTGGCTTATGAAACCATCTTAAAGCATCAGTGGGATATGCATAGAAGTAGTTCTTCTTGGTCAAGCATTTATGAGCTTTCCAGCTTCCATTGATAGCCTGCATCACCCATTCTCTTCCAGCTTCAGGAACCATATACTTTTCCTAAACAAATCATGATTATATAATTAATTAATGGTCTAGTAACAAAATATGAAGCATTTTTTTAAAATGAAATCAAACAAACTGAAGCTAAAGAATTATATAACTACATACTTGGACATACTCCCACATTTTGTCAAGTGTGGGTAGACATGGAAACTTAATATAATTTAGTGGCGCAAGTTCAGAATCCCTTGCCACAGTACCCAAGAATTGCTTGAACTCCTGAACAATTTCACGTGTAGGTCCAATTGGTTGGCCTAGTGAGTTTAAAACTATAACTTCACGCTCGTCTCTTGTTCGTGCATGAACCTTGGGTAGCATTGTTGGACCTCGATGCCTTTTGCTTTTAGTAGCTTTTTCAGGTTGTGAATCAGGAGGTTCTTGGACAGAATTTGTGTGGCGAGACAAGAAAAGAGTCAGTAATTGCATAGTAATTGCATGGCCAGACATGAAAAGAGTTATTTCAAGTATTAGAATGAATCATATTAGAATGAATCCACTTCATTTGACCTGTGACACAATACGACTGTTAGTATTCGTCTAATACTATTGATAGATTGGAAAATCGGACAGTGCTCTCTCCTGATAAATCCTCGGCCAAAACTGCCACCCCATGAATATGGCAGTCTTCACACAATCATGGGACAGGAAGCTAAAATCTAATCAACCTAGGACTAATCCCAAGTTTGATTATGTTCTTCATACATTCTATATTAATTTAGCAAAACTAACAGTTGCTATCAAGCTCTATTTTGGTTTAATCTGAACAGAATTCCACTGCCTAAACAAGTATCCTAGTAAAGTAACTTTTCAAACGTTGTAGTAACACTGTATTATTAATTAAGTACCCTTAAGCTTTCCTCCTATATTTCTGTGAGTGTGCTTATGTTTACTGTTACATTGAAAGGGTGAGCTGAGAGCATCTGACAGAAGAAACAAGAGCAGCAGACCAACAACAACAACATACCAAGGCCACTATAAGGTCAGCTAATTACTAGGGCAGCTAGTGGCAAAGTGCTCTAACAAGTTTCAAGTGCTCTCACATGTTAACAAAATCTGAAATAAATAATACTACGTAAAATGATTGCATATACCTTGCATTCCTTCGCTTCCAAACTGAAGTAGACCTTCATCTTGTAATTCAAGATCACCCTCATATTCATTGCCAACATCATCATCATTCTCATTTAGTGCATCCGCATCATCATTCTCACTTAGTGCATCCGCATCATCATTGTTATTATCATTAAATGCAGCGCCATTATTATTCTTTTCTTTTCTTGTGAGAGAATTATTCAAAGACTGATTACTTGATACAAACCCGTCATTATTTTCTTTTTGCCTTTTCCGGAACTCCAGGTACGCTGACATAGAACCAGGAGAGCAGAACGCTCGTTTTGTTCCCTTCTTTTCTGAGATAACTCGCTGCTTCTTTTGGATGTTCTTAACACTAGAAACCTCAATTGAGTGAATGTTTTGAACTTCATCAACTGCATGCTTCTTACGGCTATTCACTTCCACAACATCAGCCATAGTTTTAGGGCGAAGTGATGATTTCTTTACTTGATTTGAAACCTATAAAACAAAAGGCAATTATAGCATTACTAATTACATGTAAACCATGAAAAACAATATAAAACAGTGTTTATAAATGACAAAATAGAAGTGAACACCTGCTTGTTAGCTTTTCTTTTTCCAGAAGTGACATTGTCAGCTTCCATAATGTCATCAGTTTCAACCTCATTTTCACCATCATATTCCGACACAGAGTCATCATCTTCAACTTCTGGTATACTATTCTGCCTTGAACTTGGACAAATTAAGGCTTTTGTTTTCTCTTCAAGTATCTTATTAGCTACAGATGCTAATCCTCGGGCTTCCATTCTCTCTGCATTGAATTTCAGTTTTTGAAGCCGTTGTAGCTCATATTCTATAAGCTGACTTTGGGAAGCAGGAACTTTGGGTCTACTCCGTTTCATCTGGAAAAAAAATTGGAATTATGTTAATTATGTATGTAAAATATAATAATCTGAAAAAAAAAATTGCAATGTAAAATATAATAAACTGAAATAAATTGCAATATAATAAAAACAAAAAAATTACAATGAAATAAAATGTATGTCAATACCATCTGAAAACTCTCTAGGAGGGATTTGAATAGCATAATGCCAACCTTCTCTATTCAAATCTTCTACATAAAACACTTGATGTGCTTGACTTGCTAAGATAAAAGGTTCTTCTTTAGAAACGGTCTTATTCATATTAACCGTAATAAGCTCATCATCATCCTTCTCTGAGTGAAACCATTGACATCTAAATAAGACAACACTGAAATGACCATGATAGGATATCTCAATGATTTCAGTTATTGAACCATAATAATTAACATTTCCCACAACAGGATTTTGATCTTTAGAGCTTGCAAAGCTATGTGTAATGGCTGTTAGAGTGACGCCACTATTTTGAGTTACGCAGTTTGCATCTCGCTTCATGGTATGAAATCTATAGCCGTTCACCGAGTATCCTGTGTACTTTTTGGCAACGTGAGAGGGTCCTTTTGATAACCACAAAATATGGTCCGGGATATTATCATGGCCATCTTTAAGAATCAAATCAACTTTCTCCCTAAACCAATCCATGAAATCCTTGCTATGGTCTTGAGCACTATTCCATTTTCTTTTCCTTTTAGCACTTACACAAATCTTGTGCTCACTGTAAAAATAAAATATGTATCTTACTAACGCACTAGAGTTAGAATAAAGACATTAAACAAAATATTAATAAACCTAAATTTTGGTTACAAATCTTACCTTATATATTTCTCAACTTCCTCACAATGACAATTGAACAACACATAACGATGTGCTTGTGCCCATGTATTTCGATCAATGATGTTTCCACAATTTTTTTTTCTTTGAGGTCCTTCCTTTTCCTTTGATAGGATGTCCTACCTTAGGGAAAAATGATTTTGAGGAACCACACTCATTAATACCAGGTGTGGCTTTGCTTGATCGTTTCAAAAATCTAGCTATGAAGGCAACACATTCTTTTGCTTGGTATCCTTCTGCCATTGAGCCTTCTGGGCGAGCTTTGTTTCGAACAACTTGTTTCATTTCATGAAGATTCCTCTCAACTCCATACATACACCTTGAACTCACAGGTCCACCCAACTTAATTTGGTCTACCAAGTGTATGGGTTAATGTTCCATTATATCAAAAAAGGCAGGTGGAAAAATCCTCTCAAGTAGGCATAGAGTTTCAACTATCTCCGATTGCAATTTGTCAAGATCTCGAGGATCAATAGTTTTACTCCATATACCTTTGAAAAAAGCAGAAAGTCTTATCAAAGGACTAGCAACATCTTTGGGTAATGTTGTCTTCACAACAATTGGAAGAAGATAATTCATCATAAAATGAGCATCATGACTTTTGTAGCCTGCTATTTTCCTCTCTCCAACTTGCACACATCGACTAAGGTTAGAAGCATAACCTTGAGGAAGCTTAGCATTTTTTATAACCTGGCAGAACTTACGCTTTTGCTCCAATGACATCCAAAAGCGAGATCTTGGAAATTCTTCACTTCCATCTTCCAATTCTATTGGTTGAAGCTCTGGCATCAAATTAAGTTCTACCAAATCTCGACGAGCACTCACATTATCCTTGGTCTTCAGAGAAATGTCTAATAATGTCCCAATGATATTATCAAAGAAATTTTTCTCAATGTCCATTACATCAAGATTATGGCGATTTGAGCAATGCTTCCAATATGGTAACTCAAAAAATATGGGTATCTTTCTCCACGGATTCGGATCATCCACATCACGCCTTGGTTTCTTTTGCTTCTTTCCAAATGCATTTGGAAAATCACGCAACATATTCTCAATATCAATTCCATTCAATGGAATAGGTTGACATCTTTCCTCAAGTTTTCCGTCAAAATTCCTCTTATCATGACGCCAAGGGTGAGATGGATCCAAAAATTTACGATTTGCCCTATACACAGTCTTACCACTACAAGGCAACCACTCGGAATCTGTTTCATAATGACATTCAGGGCATGCCAAGTATCCTTTTGTGCTCCACCCGGATAACATTGCATAACCCGGAAAATCACTCACGGTAGTCATCAATGCTACATGCATGTCAAACCTTTGATTAGTCGAAGCATCAAAAGTTTCCAACCCAAACTCCCACAAATCCTTTAAATCCTTGATAAGTGGCTGCAAATATATGTCAATGTCATTGCCAGGGGAAGTCGGGCCGGGAATTAGTAAGGCTAGCATCAAAAACTCAGGCTTCATAATCATCCAAGGAGGCAAGTTATAATTAATCAACATAACTGGCCATGTACTATGGACAATGCTCATTGAATTGAATGGGCTAAATCCATCTGTGGCTAACCTAAGCCTCACATTGCGTGGGTCATCAGCAAACTTTGGGTATAAGGAATTAAATTCCTTCCAAGCTTGACCATCACATGGATGATGTAAAAGATGATCATTTTCACGCTCATCAGCATGCCAAGTCATGTATTTCGCCGTCTCTTGACACAAAAATAGTCGTTGAAGCCTTTTCTTAATTGGAAAGTACCTAAGAATCTTTTGAGGAATCCTATAGGTTTTTCCATTTTCATTTTGCATGTCATTCTCTGTGTCATTTGATTTCCATCTTAGCGTCTCACAAACATGGCAGCTTCTTGCATTTTCATGTTCTTCCCAATATATCATGCAATCATTTGGGCATGCATCTATCTTAGTGTAGTCCAACCCCAACACTTTCAGAACACTTTTTGCTTCATTAAAAGAAGCTGACAGTTTTGCATCAGGTAACACCTCCCTTATAAGCTCCAATATATCTCCAAAAGCAACATTAGTTAGCTTATGATCACACTTCAAAATAAAAAGTCGAATCATGAAGGAAAGTTTTGAATGATTTTTACAGCCAGGGAACAATTCTTCTTGGCCCTCTTCAACTAACTTAAAAAACTTTTTTGCCTCGTCATTTGGCCCCTTTCTAATAGCATCACGTGCATCATGCAACAATTCTACTATGTCATCATTAAAATCATTTGGGGTTGACTCTTCTTCATTATCCAAAATAGTTTGTTCTCTTTCAAAGTTGATCCCTAACTCTGATAACTTATCTGTTCTTGGAACAAAACCATTACAAATAAGGTGATCTCTCACAACACCTTCATGACGCCAAAAACGATAATGACAACGTTCACAAGGACAACAAATTTGATTTCCTTGAGATTTAGAAGCAAAAGCCTTTTGTACATATTCATCTACTCCCCGTTCATATTCATCACTCCATTTGGCAAACATCCACCACTCTTTAGTTCCACTATCCATACCTTAGCGTAATAATTAAGAGGGTTACTTTACATAAGTTTTACAATTAAAAACATTTAATCAATTCACTAAGAATTAAGAGAGTCACTTTAATCAATTAGAAAGAACGAACAGTAAATCTGCTTTACAACCACCGAAAGAAAGAGAACTAGTCTAAAAATCAACTTCTGCTCCACAACTTAAATTATAGCCATGACTCATGAGTTGTGACACAAAAGAGCATTTTCAGACATACATTTCCATGAGAAATATATATTTAATTTGAAAATAAAAATATATCATAAATCGTCAACAAATTACCAATATACCCCAACAAACAAAGCTGCCAGAACCAACAACTGACAGAAACCTTTCATTATCAGAACCAGCAACAAAGTACCTAAGAGTCCTTCATGTACATAATCAATTCCAAAGTTCGAAAGAAATTGATACCTTTCTTTATTCAGAAATATATATTAAATAGATTTGTATCCTTAGTGTATAATAATAATCAAAATTAGTGGCTTTATTTTAAAATCAGAATATCTAATTCAGATCATGGATCAAGTGAACTAAAAATGCATAGAATGTAGGATATTAACCAGAATATTCTTTCATAATATTTTCCAAATCAGAAACATATATAAACAAATGAACAGGACTCAGTTCAGATTAGAAACATATATAAACGGATATCTGCAACTATAGTTACCAACTGTTCTAATGATATGCTAATAGATGAGTATTTATGTGCGTATTTTTTAATCTTAATGTGACTCACATCAGTATCTTATCAATATATTTTAAACACTGATGTGAACTAGTGTTATAAGTGTTATAATTCCTATACTGCAATTTCAAGTTAGGCTTTGGAAAGGCTCGTGAAAAAAAGGGTCAGTTCTCTCTTAAGTTTTTAGATAGGATGTTTTTCTTCTTGAATGAATTGCTTGATGTCATCCTTTGTTTTGCCTCATTTCATGTCAGCAATAACAGTCATCCTAAGTAGTTGTTCAGAGTAATTAATTATGCTATATAATACAGTCAGACTTTACAGGCAGATTAAAAAGAAAAGCAGAGAACTTAACAATGAAATTGATAATTAATTATACTCATTTCACCAAACAATAAAAATGAAACAAATCACCAACTTCTCCTAGTAACAAAATTACTCGTGATTTTTCTATTTAAAGGAATATTTTAGCTCAACAAAATCAAAATAGCCTATTCAAACCACCTTTCAGACAAGTGAAGACAATGAAATTCAACCAGATTTCTCATCAATTTCAGAAATTCAGCTAAATTTAAAGATACCCAAAAAAATCATCAAAAACCCAATTCATATTACTCTCCAATGAATTCAAATATCAAAGATTAACAATGAAAACCTGACATACCCACAATTGAATAAAGAAAAAGTAGACGAAATAGAAAACCCCAGGAACAAACTAGAGCAATATTCGGTTTTAATTATCCATTTATATGAAATTCCCCCAAAAAAAAATCCATTACACTCAAAAACAAAAACGTAAAATTCAATTAAGAATCTTAAAAACGAAAATTTGTTGTATACCTTAAACAGAAATTCGACCAATCAGTTCAAAGAAGGGACATGCAAGAAGAAATTCGACCGCCTAAGTGCCTCTGTCAGCCACCACTGTCGTCTGAGTGCCGTTATCAGCCACCACCGTCGTCTGAGTGCCGCCTTAATCTACTTCTTGAGTGCCGCCTTAATCTACTTCCTGAGTGCCGATTTCTTTGCTTTTTTCTTGTTAGAATTTTTGAGTATTTTTTTTTAGTAATTTTCCTCTCACAATTTGGTGGTAATATGGAGAATTAGGGAAAAATGAAGAATTGGGGAAAACATGAAGAATTGGGGAAAATGGGTGTGAGAAAATGGGTGTACACTGTACATACAGAATTCTACTTTTCCATTTTTCTTTTCATTTTTTTTAATTTTAAACCTTGGGAAAACACGTGTAAGGGTTTAAATTCTTCAAAATATTTGGGCAAAAAGAAATAGAGGGAACTCCTGAAATTTTCCGCGCCCTTCTAAATTTTTCATTATACCGTTGCATCAGCTCCCTTGTTTTATTAAAACAGCTAGGCTATTGCAACGGTTCTTTAAAGCCGTGGCATTAGCTCTACCTTTAAGAACATTAGTGTTAAATCCGTGGCATTAGCCTAATCTATTGCAACGGAAATTAAAATACCGTTATAATAGCCTATAATAAGCCGTTACATTAAGTAAAAAATGTAGTAGTGTTGGCATGAGAATTATCATGTCATTTATGAAACTTCAAATATAAAGAATATCAACGGGACACTTATGTAGGTGTGAGACTGTTTTCTTATGGTCCAGAAGAACCATGATCAATGTATATAATTACATGTGTTATTACAAGATTGAAAAACAACATTAATAATATCATGTGTTGCCATATAATTATTAAAGATTGTTTGATCAAATAATGATCATCAATTTCTATTATTCACGGCCTCCAGAAGAAGGTATAAGTTTAATGGTTAAGGCAACTTTAAACAGAGATTTCGAATGAAATGTGAACAAACACATGTATTATTATTATAGGCATGGTGATATGAAGACTCAGCTGTTCGCGTAAAGATTTGAAGATTTGGGAGGATCGAAAATCAACGAATGATAATATTTTGCGTCATGTGAGAAGACATTCAACTATATTAGATTCATTGCATTAGAAGGCCTCAAGTTATGCCTTAACCATGGTTTTGTCCCACATTGGGTTTTCCTAGTAAGGTTTTTAATGAGGCAGCATTTGGAGCGTATTATGAATAATGTTGTACTCTTATTCCTTCATTAGGTTTTTATCCCACAGGGTTTTTCCTAATAAGGTTTTAACGAGGCATAGTTTTTGATAATGGACATCCAAGGGGGAGTGTTATAAAATATTTGTGGATATCCATTATCCTTCTTGTATCATCTAGAATATTCTAGATATAGGGTTTATTGTTATCCAAGCAAATCCTAATTATATTGTATGTATATATATACCCCATCATATGGAATAAAGATACACAGATTGATTCTCTCTCCATCTCTCATATTTTCTCCATATTTCATAACAACGTGAAAGAAATAAAAAAAATTTACTTTTTGCCAACCACTTTTGCAGTTCAATGTCACATTGTCACCTACTTTTGTAGTACAATGTCTCGAAAATTGCAAAATCTAGTACTATTTCGTCAGTCTTTTATGAAATACCAGCAATAACGGAAAATTCAATGATAGTATCCATAACAACGTTTTTGGTATGAATGAGTTTTTATCATAAAAATTATGCAATGAAATATAATATAAATATAGATTGAAATAGTTGCATTTACTTCATTACTCGTACTATATTTATATTTTCCAAATTATTATTGAACATCAAAGTATATTATCTAAAATTATTAATTTTCTTCGTTCAACTTCAAGTTTATGAATAAGATTAAGTCTTTTTAACAAAACATAATAGACATCAGATGTGCCATTGGAATAACAGTTCAAATTAAAGTATAATAAGCATGAGGTCTGTTTCACCCAAAAATCTGATTTTTAACTTTTGATTTACTTTCTTGACTTTGACTAAGTTGAGAAGTCATAGAGTTAGTGAAGGGTCTTTGGGCTTGTTTGATTAAAACATAAAAGCAGTTGGGCTGATATCAAACTAGGGCCCAATTATATATATAAACCGAATTGAACGCTAATGGGTAATTTTAATTTTTAAAATAGAGTTGGCGCTAAGAAGCATAACTGTAAAACATTTATGAGAGTCATCCATAACTGCTCCATTTTGCCTATGAATAGAAATGCAAGGTCTGAAAGGATGAGTGCAGATAGGCCCATAACACTTATAGTTTAAGCGTGCATATAGGAGGGCATTATGGGGTTTTTTTTTTTTTTTCCCATTTGATGTTTTTCTACAGTGGTACATTTTTGTGTACTATAATGTACCATTAAAGTATAAGTTGTATTAATTGAATAACTGCAAAAAAAAAAACAAGTGTAAGCCGCCCCTTTTTTCTTTTTCTCTCTCCTCTCTTTTCTCTCTTCTAGGGTTTTAGTTTTTCTGGCTGTTTAGGCCGGAAATTAGACTATTTCCGACCCTTTTTCTTTAATTTAATTTAGTTTTCTGTTTTGTTTTACGTTTTGGTTTGTTTGTTTTGTTTTGTTCTCTCCACCTGTGAGAGTTTGTCCCAATTTTCAGGGTTTTTCCCAATTTTCTGGGATTTTGATTCTTATCCATGGATGGGAATTTTATTTTAAGGGTTCTTATAATAATTCATTCACACATAGCTATTTGAATCAATTGAAATAGTCAAATTCATTCACACATAGCTATTTGAATCAATTGAAATAGTCAAATTCATTCACACATAGCTAATTGAATCGATTGGAATAGATGAAAGTCAAATTCATCCACAAAGAGCTAATTGAATCAATTGAATAAGATGGAAGTCAAATTCATTCACTCATAGCTCATTAAAACAATTGAGTAATATGATAGTCAAATTCATTCACACATAGGTAATTGAATCAATTGAAATAAATGAAAGTCAAATTCATTCACAAAGAGCTAATTGAATCAATTGAATGAGACGAAAGTCGAATTCATTCACACATAGCTAATTAAATCAATCGAGTAATATGATAGTCAAATTCATTCTTATATATAGGTAATTGAATCAATTGAAATAGAAGAAAGTCAAGTTCATTCACAAAGAGCTAATTGAATAAATTAAATGAGATGAAAGTTGAATTCATTCACACATAGCTCATTGAATCGATTGAGAAAATGAAAGTTAAATTCATTCACTAATTCCGGGATAATGAATTTGTCTTTCTATAAAGTGGTCAACATAAGACTTTGCCTAGATGTAGTTTTAGTAGAACTTTGGCATCCTCTAATAATACATGATAAGGCCATTAATGAAGACCATTGACATTGCTATTGTAGAAGTTAGACTTGTAGAAGTTAGACTATGGGTTTTAAATATCCTTTTTTGAAATTAAGGTAGTTATGGTCTAAGGTCTAAGGAATTAAGGTAGGTAAGGTCTAAAGTCTAAGGTCTAAGGTATTAAGGTAGTTAAGGTCTAAGGTAATTATCCAATTATCCAATTGAGGTTCGATCCAATCAAGTCAGAGTACCATTGAAACTAGTTAGGGTACCACTAAAGAATTCATAAGGGGTACCGTTGAAACTATGAAGGGTACCATATACCCTTTCTAGGGCACAACTACATAATTCATAAGGGTACAATTGAAAGTAATTAGGGTACCATATACCCTTTCTAGTATTCATGATTATGATGAACGTTTCACTTTAGTAGATGTTCATAAATGATCATTTCACTTTTAGTTTGATTTACTCCCTTGTTTTGAGCCTCAATTGGGCACTCCCTTGAACATCTACTAAAGTCAAACATTTCACTTTTGTTGATGTTCATAAATGATCATTTCACTTTAGAGATAACATATGCAGTCATTTCACTTTAGAGATCATGATTACGATGAACGTTTCACTTTAGTAATTGTTCATAAATGATCATTTAACTTTAGAGGTAACATATGTAGCCATTTCACTTTAGAGATCAAGATTACGATGAAAGTTTCACTTTAGAGGTAGCCATTTCAATTGGATTATAAATATGTTCATAAATGTCGCCTAATTGATCTTTGACTCACAGATGATGATGATAAGAGTGTCTAATAATGCATAAACATTGACATTGTTCGAAATTAGTAATTCAAGTGAGGACATTTACAATACAAATAGAATTTTATTAAACTCTATAGAAGGTCTACAGGGTTCGACCAAATGAAATTATGGTACCATATACCTTTTATAGTGTTCCACTAGAAGGATTTTTTATGTTACTGGATTTGAAGACTTGATGGTAGTTCAAGTCAGTTGTGCAAATTTGAAATTAAACAGGTACCGCTGTAGGATAGATTTTAAAAACTGAGTTGTACCCCCAATAAAGGTAAAGGCCATCTTATTCCATAGGCCATGGGCTTGCTAAAAACCCAGTAATGCGGGAAATAGAAATGTATGGCTAATTTTTTTTATGTAATCATACTTCACTCCTTTTAGGATTAGTTTGAATGTAATCTCCCAAATTTTATGTAGTAATGTTTGGCTAAATTAAGATTGATAAATAATAACAATTATCGTAAATAAAGATCAAGGATTAGTTTGAATCTAATATATCACCTTTTATGTAATCATACTTCACTACTTTGAGGATAATTCAATTAATTCAACTCTTCCACTACAAATTCATGCCATTTTAATTCAAAAAAATTATTGTTTTTTTTAACACTAAAATTTTAACATCAAAAATGGCGGGGAACAATAATTCTCTGCAAATCTAAACTATAATTTTTTAACATCTAATTGAAAAAGTTTAGGTTGAGAGTGAATGATGATTACAAACAAATTATAAGTTATTATGTATGTATTAGATTGTAGCTAAAGGAATGAACAAAAAAGAAAAAAAAACCTTGCACAAAAATGCACAAAAATGCCCTTATTACTAAGGTATAAATATTGCTCTTGGTTTCAAATTTTGATGTCATATTTAATTTGATCTATTGATTTAAGTTGTGACCCATTTATTTTTTGAGCAATTTAGGTAAGTTTTTGTTATACAGGTTTATTTAAGAATGCAATTTGGATGGTATTTATTTTAGAATGCAGTAACTGAGGTATAAATATTGATATAAGGTATTATATCACTAATGGGTGGTGTTTGTCTACTAAATCCTTTGGTGTTGGACGAATGTAATAATGATGTATGAATCTTGATATTTTCTGTTTTGCATGATATACTAGCTAAAGGTTTTTATTATTTATCTTTGTTTAGAATTTTCAATTATTTTTCTTAGTTTTTGAAAAACTATTTAATTCCTTAATTTTGTTATTGAATTGGTATTACAGGTAATGTACATGGAGGTAAGATATATATTGAATATAGAGACGAAGAGTTGATCAATTAGAGCTTTAGATTGCCTATTCTTTAGATGTTACAGTCCACCCTAGTGTCTGTATTAGATACAAACAATTAGTGGTATTAATAGTGTAGATCGTGAAACTAATTAGGATTTATAAGGTTAGATATATTTTATAGGGATATTTCATTTTATATCATTATTATGGATTTTTTAGAGTTCCCTTGCATAATGTTATACATCAATTTACGTCTATATTGATGTGCAGCTTTCCATTAAACTATTGCCTTTAAATATTTGGTAACACTTTTGTATTATTACTACCAAATACAACAAATGAAAAGGTGGTTGTATATTATCATACTAAGTATAAGAAGATAGTTTTAAATTGTTTTCTAAGGTTGCAACAATTTTTACTTGTTGCCTTTGTAAAATTGTTGCCTTAGGTATCATTTTACCTTGGCTTTTTAAAGTGTTGCATTTGAATAAAAATGTGTTGCCTTATGAATAGACAACGGGGGCATAAACTACACATCATATGTGTTGCTTTAGCTACAAGGCAACACATTTTTTATATTAGGAAATGGTTTTTCGTTAAGAGTATATGTTTTTGGAAATCAAGTAGCTATTGTATACTTTTGTTAAGAATAAATTAAGTTACAAGCATGTATACATCAAGTTTTTGTACTAGAACTACTTCATGTAAAATTGTATACATATATAAAAATAATACCCCCTCCGTTTCATAATGTTAGTCCGATATACTATTTTGGGCCTTTAAAAAAAAATCTACTTATATTGAATATGTTTCAATTTTAACTTAATATTTTTGGAATTAATTGGTTGTGGATTGATGACATGGCTCTAAGTAAATCTCTACCTTGAATTATGCATTATGACTTACGCTTTCCAAAAAAAAAAAAAAAATCAAAAAGCTTAAATAAGGTAAATTAGTTATGAATTATTTTGTACTTTAATGTTAGATTTTAAATATTTTTTTTCTTATTTTATGTGATTTATTTAATATGAGATTAATATTATGAAACGGAGGGAGTTATCTTTTGTACAAGTACTTGAATATGTATTCATTTTGAATCATGCATAAATTAATTGAACAAGGTTCTTTAGCTAACAATGATACTGGAGAATTTGATACTAAATAGTCTTTAGCATCTGAAATTTCTAATACTAGAGTATTATCAGTTTGTTAAATTGGATTCACATCTTCAATGTTTCTTTTGGTGTTGCACATTGTTTTGATGATATTTTCTAGATTTGGTATCGATTGAGTGTTGGAAATTCCGATACTAATGACTTTTGGTATCGAAAAGCAGACCTTTAGCAAAAATCTTATACTAAAGACCATTTTTCTAGTGGTGATATTTGCTATTTTTTGCAAGCAGTCGTGATTTCAAATATGGTATCTAATATGCGGATCGGGAGTTCATGTTGATTCACTTATGTATTTTAAGTTTATTTAAGAGTTTAGTTGATTATGTTTGAATACTCCACAACAATGGTCAAGATAGTCTTACCCAATCACGAAACAGTTGCCCAAATTTCTCGATCTATATTGTATTTTATACATTTTATCCTAGTATATGTGTAAAGAGGAATTTGGGGGGGGGATATTAAAAGAGATCAAATTTGGTTTTATTTTGTCCTTTTCACCCGATTCAAGTCAAAATAAAAAACAAAACAAATTAATTTTTATTCTTTGGTTGGTATTGTCAATTAATACCAAAATGCCAGTAACTAGAACCAAATAAAATTTTGTTGGTATAATACAATGCCATGTTGGAATGCTATCAATTCCATAATTTAACAATCACACTCATTATAAACGAATTCCTAAATAAGTTACAATTTTAATAATAATACGTGACTAATAAGTGTTGATGTCCGTTGTGCAGACATTTTAGAATGATGTCACAAAACTTGTGTTATATAGAAACTAGAAAGAGGATGCCAATAAAATCACGGGTTCTAAACTAGTAGATTGGGATCCATATTCACTCTCAATGAACAAACCTGTAACATAAAATGTATCACGATGTGTTATAAACCGATTATCATCCAAACCAAATCATAATTATCCATATATATAATATATGCATTTTCGCCTAAATCTATGCTTCCTCTATTTTAAAATAAATGTCTTAATCAAACTAAGCACATATATGATAACACAAAACTTTGATAAAAGATATCTTTGATAATTAGTAAATATAAATTGAAGAAGATTAATATCTAGAAACTACTTCCTATATATTAAGACGGTTCAAACAAGTACCTATATAATTATATATATATTTTTTTATAAATGAATCACTAACATTAGTCAACGTGAATTTTGTGAATAGCGCAAAATATGTTAAATGAAACATTTATTTTGAAACCAAGAGGTTATCATTTTTCACACCATTATATTATTATGCATACATTACACATTATACTTTCTCAATTACTTAAAATTAATACATTGTACTTTCATACAGCTTAAAATCAATATATTAAAATACTTTGATTACATATTTATACCAACATATAACAAATGCATACCTTTTAATTCGTAAAACCAACTTCATACCAACAAACATCAATTGTAGACCAACACTGAGCATCAAGTCAATCGCAATTTAATTCGTTACATAATTTTACTTTCACAATTAGATCTCCTTAAAAGAAGAATATAATTGTTCAATTCATCGATCCCCAACATAAACACATGCTTGTACATAAGTTTTAGTTCATAAGACATGAAAATACTACTTCGAAATTTCTTATATATTTTTTTTCCAATTACATCATAATTAAACACCAACAACAATTTTAACTAATAGTAATTAACCATTTTATTGTATTCTTCTTACCGCTAATTATTCCACACTGAAATAATTAAATATTTATAAAATTACACCTAGCACCTTAAAGCTCAAAATTAATATGTTAAAATACTTTGATTATATATTTATACCAACATACAACAAATGTATACCTTTTAATTCATAAAACGAACTTCATACCAACAAACATCAATTGTAGACCAACACTGAGCATCAAGTCAATTGTAGTTTAATTTGTCACGCAATTTAACCTTCACGATTAGATGTCCACAAAAGATGAATATAATTGTTCAATTCATAGATGACCAACCATGAGCATCAAGTTAATCGTAGTTTAATTTGTTACCTATTTTTATCTTCACAATTAGATTTCCACGTACACAAGAAGAATATAATTGTTCAATTAGATATCCACAAAGGAAAAATATAATTGTTCAATTCAAAATTAGATCTCCACAAAAGAAGAATATAATTCTAGTAAGCACATATACATAATTTCACCTCAACTACAACATGTATTTCTTCCTGGCCACTGATTTCAATGACTACTTACAATTTTCATTATTATGGATCTACAATTTAGGATGTTAATTCCCTAAAAAATGAAGTCAACTATAACTTACAAGATGTAGTCAAATGCTTCATCTTTTCTCCTTCGATTGATGCTCCTCCTCCTCTTCCATCTTCAACAAATTGATGAATGTATCCATCCTCTCACTATTGGAATGTAGAAATTTTTTTAGCTATTTTTTCCTTCTTTTTGGTGCTTCAATTGATAATGAAGAACTGGCTTTTTTTTTTTCTTTCTTTCTCACCCTTGGATTCTTTCTCTCTCTTGGACTAGCTCTTTATCTCTCTTGGAGTCACATGACCTTTTTTTTTTCTTTTTACAATTTCATTTTCATTTTTTTTTACATCTATTCTAATTTATTTTTTAGTCCTTGCTAAAGAGTCCTTGCTAGAGACATTAATGTCTCTAGTTGCTAGAGGTTGAGAACCTCCCATTACTCTTGTTAGTGTTGACTACGACTATGAATCTATATTTGACACGGTCGAACAGATCCTAAGGAAAACTGTTACTCTCTCAAATCTCTATTCTTTTGAATTTGACTCGGTCAAAAGTTTTTGTTTTTAGAAGGATTAGATAGTCAAACAATATTTATAAACAATTTTTTGAAAATCTAAAATCACCTTAGAATTAGTTACCTCGCATATTCGATTAATGATCAGCTAAATAAAAAAACTTCATCTGAAGCAATACAATCTGTGAGTTAGCACGTATTCAGCTTGAGATCCAAGGATAAATAGTTGTTTGGGTGATAAACCTCATATGACCTTCTAGATATTTCCGAAGATTATGAAACCCTAAATTTTCAATCTTTGACAGACGATCAAACAAAGAAATTAAGCCTAATAGGATAAACATCATTATAAAGATGGCATCCATTTATTGAAAGCAATTAAAAAGTTTTTAGACTTACCATCGATAAAAACACCAATGGAAGCCCCCACAAAAATTTACAACTGAGACCATATAAAAAGAGAAGGAGAGAAAGGGAAAAGAGTGAAGGAAAACCACAATGGAGGCTAGAAAAACCCTCCCAATAATTCAAGTTGTCGGATTCACCCAAAAATGGAGAGTGAAAGGAGAGCGAACGAACTGTCGAGCGAAGAACCTAATCTAATTCGTAGGTCAAATAAAAAATTTAAACGAACCCCTGACAATTCTCCTCAGGGAGAAGGCGTTTATCAGGGTAATGGAGTTAATGGTATTGGGTTCCTCGATCACAATACCTCGGATTTGGAAGCACAATGGGAATCGGATGATGATGTTCCATTAGAGTGTGAGTCGGATGACGAAACTTGCCCTACTTTCCTTCTCTTAATGGAGGAGAAACAAAGGTTGTGTCTGCCATGGAAAAATGCTCTGATAATCAAGTTATTTGATAGGAAATTCAACTATGAGGTGTTTATCAAGCGTTTACGCTTGAAATGGTGCTTAAAAGGAGATATCACATTAACTGATGCGGGGTTTGCCTATTATATTGTCCGATTCACCAATATGGAAGATTGCCAATTTGTTCTTACTCAGGGACCTTGGATTATAGGAGATAGTTATCTTACTACCCAAAAATGGGTTCCAAATTTTGTAGTGGATGAAGCCCCTATAAAGTTCTTAATTGCTTGGGTCATAATATAACAGCTTTCTGTGGAATACTTTGATAAGAAGTTCCTGCATAGAATTGGGTCTAAAACTGGCATAGTAATCAGTATTGATAAGTATACAGATTCCATGAGCAGAGGGCAATTTATCCAATTTAGCATTGAAGTCGACCTTTCGAAACCTCTTCTTTTGAGGTTCAGGCTAAATGGAAGAGTGTGGAGGATACAGTATGAAGGCTTAAAGCAAATATGCTTTAAATGTGGTAGACTAGGTCATAAGGACAATGAATGTCCTTTAGATGTAGTAGTAGATGAAAATGGTTAAAGAAGGGTTACTAAGGTTGGTGAAACTGATGGAAGCCATATGCTTAAGCCTTGACCGGAGGAGTGTGACCAATATGGGTCATGGATGTTAGTTCTATGGACAACTCGCAAGTATGTTCCCAAAAAAAAAGGGGAAGTCACTAAGAAGGCAACAGAGGAACCTAAGGGAACAAGGCTAGGCCTAGTAATGTGGACAAAGTGAATAAGAAAACTAAGAGTCAAGTAAAGAAGGGGGCGAACCAAAGTGGGAGTGATGCAGCAGCTAGTGCTAGTCCTAGTGGGTCTCGGTTTCAAATTTTGGACCAAGATGAAGATATATATGGAAACTTCAGAGGAAATAATTGATAGAAATAATGCAATGGCAATTAAGGAAGGTAAAGTCAATGGTTTGACTTTTGCCAAAAGCAATGTGCTGGAAGGGGCCGTAAATTTGGGAGAAGATGATTTTTCTATGACAAAAGATAATTCTTTGGGGACTGAATTACCAAAGAGGATGGAGATAGATAGCTTAGAGGAATCAACAATTGATTTGGATCAATCTCTTAGGAAGATAGATATTATTATGAAAGGTAACAATAATAGGTAGAATAAGGAAGGTAAGATTTCCAAAGTGGTGAAGGAAAATTTTCCTCAAGCCCTTCCTTTATCGTCGGGTTTAAATAAGGAAAATATTGACCCATATTTTATGAATTTGGTAGGAAGAGAATCTCTTGCACCTCCAGATTCTCAAAATATTATTCCTCATAATCATCCCCTAAATTTACAGTTCTCTGTTGCGTGTCATACCCCAGCTGCTCTTAGAGCTGCTGAAAATTCGAGTGAGAAGAGTGATGAGCGCTCTAAGACCCCCGGTTACCCTAGTGACATGAATTTCCCCAACTTATTAAGCTCTGGTAGATTATCCGATGGATGGGCCAACACTAGTAGTGGTACACCCCGTAGTGAACAAAGCGGAGATTCTAGTGAATACGTTCCTGCCACCGGCTCACTCTGCCCCGAATATGTTGATGTCAGTAGAAATTTTGATAGAAGTGGATGACCCAATGAAGGCATTGAGATACGCCTTTCTGAGGACCATGCCTAACGTTCCTTTGAGTGTTTATGACAGATTCCCTAACTTTCTAGGTTTTAATGTCTTTAAAAATTATGATATGGAATGTTCAAGGAGTAGGGAATAAATTTAGACCAAATGGTCCTTGACCATTGTTGTGGGTTTCTTGAGTAGTGAGAGAGGAGAGAGATTGCATTGCATCTTGTTGGAAAAGAAAGGAATAGTGAAGAGAAAGTGGGGGTACGGTTTTTAATTGCAACTTTGGGAATTATAGGAAGAGTGTATTACTTTGGACTTTGGACTTTGGTTTCTCGAGGAGGGACATATCAGTCATTGATAAAAACTATCAGTCAATAGAATGAATATAACATCTAACAAAGATATATATCAGCCAACAAGAGTAACATATCAGCCATTAAAAGGTACTTAACAACCAAGAGACGAAACATATCATCCAACAAAAGAAGCATATCAGCCAACTAAAGGACGAAATCAGCAAACAAAACCAAAATAATTAACATATAAGCTAATAAATGTCTGATATCAACCAAGAGACGGAACATATTAGCCAACAAATGAAGCATATCAGCTAACAGAAGGAAGAAATCAGCAAATAAAAGCAACATGTAAGCCAACAAAAGAAATATATCAGCTAACAAAAGATGCGTATCAGCCAACAAAAGAAATATATCAGCCAACGAAAGGAGTATATCAGCCAACAAAAGGTACTTATCAGCCAACAGAAGGAACTTATCAGCCAACAAAAGTTGTATATCAGCCAACAAAAGATTGAAATCAGCTAACCAAAGCAACATGTAAGTTAACAAAATAAACATATCAGCCAACAAAATGATACATATAAGCAAACAATTAAAATATACATATCAACAAATAAAATAAATATATAAGCCAACTAAAAACCATATAAGCCAAATGATGTCTGATATCAGCCAACAAAAGGAACCTCTCAAATTTTTTTTTTTTAAAAAAATACCAGCCAACAAAAAGAATATATTAGCCAACACAAAAACCATATCAGCCAAAAAATGAAACATATCAGCCAACACATGAAACATATCAGCCAACGAGTAAAATATACCAGCCAAGCCTCCCGCACCAAACAGTTCGTGCGTTTGTATGCACGCAATCACTAACAAAAAGCGTTTTTCTGGACGCTTTTTAGGCCTTTTATCGACGCTAAAAAGCGTCGAAAAATTATTTCTCGACGCTGCTAAAAAGCGTCGAAAAAATATTTCTCGACGCTGCTAAAAAGTGTCGAAAAATTATTTCTCGACGCTGCTAAAAAGCGTCGAAAATACGTGAGTTGAAAATTTTCAGGGACACAAAAAAGCGTCAAGAATCTCGACGCTTTTTTGTGTCCTAACTAATATACGAAGCGTCGAAAATTATGTATTTCGCGCATTATCCCAAATCTGTGTAGTTTTTTAGCGACGCTTTTACCAGTCCACATACTCAAATTTAGAGACGCTTTTTGTTGTCTTGCGTTTATTTGTGTCAGCCTATGGTATGGCGGGAAACTCTTTGAAATTTGAAAATGTGCAAATATGTAGACATTAAAAAGCGTCTAGAATTTTTTTTAAGCTTTTTTTTTTCCTTTTATTAAATTATTACCGTCATACATACATACATTGTAGTTATTTAAATTTATCATAAATTAAATTAATAACATAAAAATTAAAATAAACAAATATTCTATATAACTAGATTTTAAAAAATAAAAAAACAATAATTAATCAACTATAATAAGAGTACGTAGTTAATTACCAAATTTATAAAAAGAAAACATCAACACAATTAATAAAATTAAAAAAAAAAATAATGTCGCATATTATATATAGTAGCTTGTCCCTAAATAAATACATCACTAATATAAGACTAAAAACCAAAATACATAGATGATGGCCTTATAGACGATATAGTCGCTTGTTTTGATGCTCAAGTGTCCCGGCCTATTCTCTTGTTGCACCTACATTGCCTTTTTCAATCTTCAAAAAAAAAAAAAAAAAAAGAAAAAAAAAATACAAAGTATAAATTAGTACATTACACAATATAGGCTCAAGATTCATAATCGATTTGAGACAATAACACGGACATTATACTTTAATCTAGGCAATTAATTATGTACAATGCACATATATAAATCTGTAAAGTAGGCCTATGATTATTTAAGCTTTCTTGTTGTCCATTAGAAAGCTTAAGAGAGTTATTGTGAAATAGAAGAGTCTTAAGTTGTATACTATTGTTCTAGAAGTTGGAATGTAATCATTTGTGGGGATTGAGGACTTGTTAGATTTCTGTTGAATTTAATCCCTAGAAGTTAATACAGATTCGACAGCACAATCTTCCTACTAAACAATGCAGCAAAAAGGTTGAGTTATCATCTCCACCGTGATATATAACACACATCTTAGTCTAGAGCATGAAGTATAGAATCAAAAGAAATATATGCAAAAAGATGTCAAAAAATCAAGATCATAAGGGCCTATGACTAAGAATAATACCATCACCCCAGAAAGCTCACAAGGAAAAAAATTGTGAGAAGATAGAACTAAACTCCTAAATTAAAATCGGTTGTCATGTAGTAAACTAGGACATAGCCGTACCTTTTTCTGTGCATCGGCCAACACTACAGCAGTGAAAGAATAAGGAGGCCAAACAACTGAACTCAAAGAAATAAATAAGCTTCAAGGCATGTAGCATACAAACATTTATCCCAAAAAAGGCTTCATGACCTTTAGGGAGAAATTTCAAATACCTCAGTTAATTCTTAAAAAAAGTTGAAAAAACATCAGAGAATGGCCAAATAAAGCAAGATTCTATAAAGAACACATTTAACATCTTCCATAGATAATCACAATATTATAATTTACACTACACACCATTTTGAGCTATAAACATGTTATCCTAGGATGACAATTATTAAAAAGTAAAAGCAGCCATATAGAATATCTATATATCAAAAGAGAAAGGGGCTAATCCACCTTCTTCTTTATACAATAGCCAAGTCAGAAAAATGGACAAGTACTCGTGTTTGACACAATTACCCCGAGTCCCCGATTACGAATATCGTAGGTTGTAAGATGTGAGTCATGATTCTATTGGTATTGCTGCTAAAATAAAAGAACTCAAATTGCTTTATAGATTGAACCATTTTGAAGAACTTTCATCTTTCATTTAGCATTATTAAGGTCAAAAGGTTGTAACTTTATTCTACTTAAAAGGTTGCATCTAAAGCCCCAGCAGGGCAGACAAGCAGCTTAGGTAGGGGAGCAGGACAACAAGCAGCAGGGGAGCAGGACATCAAACAGCAGGGGAGCAGGGCAGACAAGAAGCAGGGGAGCAGGGTAGACAAGCAGAGAACATTAGGCAGATTATTATTACACACACACACACAAGCTCTGACTTTCACACACACACACACACAGAAGCTTTGACTTTCACACACACACACACACACACACAAGCTCTGAATTTCACACACACACAAGCATTTTGAATTTCAATTCTGATTTCAAATCTGATTTTCAATTCTAAACTTCAGATCTGAATTCAGTTCTGGATTTCAGTTCTGATTTCAGTTATAAAGATAAATGTGACTTTATTACTTGATGCTTTGCCTTTCCTAAGAATTCAGATGCTTTGTTTAGAAGATCTGGAGATGCATTCCCTTGACGAACTGCACCTACAATCTGAGAAAATTGTCCAACAAGCGCTTTAAGAAGAAGATTGTTGTGTCCGACCCGGTCTTTCAGCTTTTCATTTTCTTGAGACAGTGTATCATTTTTTTTTTGTGCAAAGCATTCACTTCTTCTTTAACACTATCCATCACAATAGTCCTCTTTTGAACTTTTCCATACCCTTCCTTCCTTAACATACCACGTACTCCGAAAATGTCCCCCTTTTTAACCCCTAGTCCGTAACCCACAAGACGACCGGGAATCTCATTGCCATACATAGTTTGCTGAAATGCTTCATCTTCGAGCTCTTGTTCAAACATCTTAGGGTGCATCATCCTCAGCTCTTCAACCTTAGCTTTAACATCATCCTATACCAAATTATACCATAAAATTTGCACAAAATTATACCACAAAATTTGCACAAAATCATACCCGAAATCTGTCACAAAACCATACCACAAAATATTCAGTGACTATGTTAGGAAGAAAGCTTCCGTCTTTACCCGTATGGGTTTTAATCCACAGCTCTAACAAGCTCATTTTCTATCCATGCTCATCTTCCTATAAATAATAAAGCAACAGGAGCTTTAATATGAAAAGTCAACAATATCAACCGCATATAAAAAGACATGCTCTAAATACAATCCTAGGTAATTATAAAATAACATATATATTCCATACATAATCAGCTTGTCGGTTTGCAAAACTTTTACAGCCAGATGTATGAAACTAATTTTGGGAGGTTCGTGCTTTTTTACCGCATTCTGACATATCCTACACTGACATTCAAAGAGTATGTATTTATTATATAATTATGAATTAGATATTAAATATTGCTTTATGCACAGTAAGCTAAGTATTGAACATACTTTCCCTTTATCCGAATCCCAATATTTCACCAACTTTACCCAATTACTACTAGTAATTCCATGTGGCACATTATTGCAAATCTGATCTAATGTCTTCTGTTATGGTTTGTAATATTGCTGTTTCAGAGAGTATTTGTATTGCCTCCAACATTTATTGGCACGCTTGAGAGCCTGGTTGTCATATTCCGCACCAGGAGGAATCACAAAGTGTTCCTTCAGTAAATAAAATTAGTTATAAACATAAATTAGTAAGTAATCTATTAGTAATAAGAGACCGGCTAATTATGTATGTTTTGGCAATAAAAAGGGATGGCTTAGGGACAAATATACTTACTCTTATATCTGTAATTATCTTCCCTTTGAAATGCTTTTCGATTGCATGCCAATCTTTTTCCCCAATTGGACAACGGCTTTCCATCTTTGCAATCATACTAATGAATTTAACTAAAATATGTCCACCTTTCATAATTGGCTGGCATAGATCATTGAATTCAACATAGTATTGGACGCCATTATTACTCCAAACGTCAATTGGCAGAATTTTACCACTTACTAATGTAGTATTACCATTGGCATCTGATTTAAATATGAAAAGTAAGGTAAAAGAAATAACCAGTTTAAAAAATCAAAGTACTAATTTAAATGGAAAATATTTACCTATGGTTAGAACCTCCTCCTTGTCGTCAAAATCTATGTCTAGAGGCCAATCCGGAAGTGCTTTTGGTCATAAAGACTTAGATTGTTTCGGGATCTTTTTTGATTCTTTTCCACTTTTTTGTCGTTCTTGATTAGTCTATGGAGCTGTTGCTGAAGTTTTAACAGCACCAGTCTCAAGGTTCTGAATTCCTCTTCTCACAGGTTGCTCGAGAGGTTTATGAGAAGTAGAAAGGGAGTTCAATGATGAGTCTGGTCTACTTGATTGTGGAATATTAGGTGGGATATTAGGTGAGACTTTTGCTGGATATTTTTTCTGATAACCTGATGTAGCAGCTTCTTTGACTGAACTCGATGTTGAACCAGGAGGGTTTTTCCAAATGGATCCTAAACTATTAGGTGGTTGTTGGTCAGATTTTGTAGTGGTAATGGGTGGAGAAAAAGATCCCCATTTGTCATCATTAAGTACCTCAGTCTGTGGTGACTTAGTAGCTTGTTTTTTGGTGGGTTGTGAAACAACTTCAGTAGCAGATGAAGTATGTGCATTAGTTGTAATTGATGACTGTGCTGACAGTAGATCATGTGACTTAGCTGTGGCAGCAAGTATTTCCCTTGCTCTCTTGCTTTGATAAGTCATCTTTTACCTGATAAAACCATAAGATAAGCTACATTAGTATGTCAACACTGATATAAAGATAAGACATAAACTGAAATACAAACTATACATCTAAACTGAAATACAAAATAAACTGATATAAAGATCTAAACTGTATAGTTCTGAACTATAATCACAATATCACAATTACAGTAAGTTCATTACAAACAGCAACAACACTTAGTTCAATTACAGTTCTGAACTTCAGATCTGCAACTCACCTCAGAATTAATTTTGGGTTCATTACAAACAGCAACATCACTTATTGTGAAATAGAAGAGTCTTATAAGAAATGAATTTGACCAAAAAGACAAAATCAGATGATACACACACACACAAGCTTTGAAATATAATCACACACACAAGCATTCTGAATTTCACCTCTGATTTAAGTTCTGATGTTCAGAGCTGCAATTCAGAACTGAATTCCAGAACTAATTTTCAGTTATGAAGATCAGCTCTAAATTCAGTTCTGAATTCAGTTCTTGAATTTAGCTCTGAATTCAGTTCGGAATTCAGTTCTGAAATTCAGTTCTGGAATTCAGATTTGAATTCAGTTCTGGATTTCAGTTTTGATTTCAGCTCTGAATTCAGTTCTGGTATTTAGATCTGAATTAAATTCTGTATTTCAGCTCTGATTTCAGTTCTTATTCGACCAATAAGAAACTAAGACGATAATACTACTTAGTACCATAAAAACAAAAATTAAGTTAACAAAATGAAAACTTTGATGAATTAGAATAACTAAATGAAATATAAAAATACATACCCATCCAAATTTATGAACTCAAATCTATAATAAATTATAAAAGTTGTAAACAAATTATTTAGGTATATCAAACAAGTTCCTAGGCTTAGTTTTCACAACATGACACCACCCTTTTTGTATCTCATCCTCAATATAAAAAACTTGTTTTGCTTGAGATGAGAAAACAAATGGATCATCATGCAAAAATTGACCAGTGTGCATCAATTTTGAGAAATTGACACGAACACCTCCATTCAAATTTGTTTTGACACCCTTACAAAAATCGACCCAATCACAACGAAACAATATAACCTTAAAAGAACCATAATAATCTAATTCAAAATTTTCTTTGAGTTTTCCATAGTATTCTTGACCCTCGGCTTCCATCGTGACTCCTGAGTTTTGAGTTGTTCGAAATCGCTCACGATCCGCAATATAAAATTTGTAACCATTGATAATAACACTTTTCATCTTTTTCCCGCGATTACTCAAGCCACCAGCTAAGGCTTTTCTTAACTTTCCTTCTACTGTGCTATCATCTAAATTATGAACCTATAATTCGAGTATAATAAAGTTAGACTAATATAGTTGTATAAAATGAAATTAAAAAAAAAACCTAAATGTAAAAGCATATAACCTGGCTTTGCAACCAATCTGCGAATTCATTAATTATCCACTGATTTTCAAATGGAATCATTATCTTGAGATCCTCCAACATCCTTCTCTTGCCGTTTTTGTTTTATAAACTCACTATTGAGATTGAAAATGTTATGTTAATAACTAGTAAATATTCAACGCTATAAAGAAACACATAATGCTACTTACTCAAGCACCGGTGTCAGTTCATCAGAATGAAGTAAAACATAGCGATGTGCTTGCTTTAAACTCCTATCATCTAAACGGACATTTTCTTTCTTTCTAACGACACGACCACCAGAATTATACAGATAGTTGTCAATGTTTGATACACCATCTTCATTCCTTCTAGGTCTATTGAATATAGTCTCAACACTTTCTAAATATCTCGAACATAATGCAATTGTCTCCCACAAAAGGTAACCTTCCGCTATAGATCCTTCTGGCTGTGCTTTATTGCTTACATGAGATTTTAAAAACGCCAAGTACCTTGAATCATAATAACGATTATGTATGTGAATGTGAAAGAATAAAGAAATTTTGGGAAAGTTATTACTTAAAAAATAAGATAAATAATAATAATAATAATAATAATAATAATAATAAGTTACAAAATCACCTTTCAATAGGATACATCCATCTGTAATGTACTGGTCCTCCAAGTCTGACCTTATCCACTAAATGAATTAGTAGATAAACCATGATTGTAAAAAATGTTGGTAAAAATTCTTTCTCTAACTTGCAAAGAGTCAACACGAGCTTTGATTGAATGGTATCTAATTCTCTTGTATCTATAGTTGTTGAACATATCTTTTTAAAAAAGTCTGACAACTCCTCAAGCAAGTCAATAACTCTTGTGACATTCGACGCCCTTAAAGCAACCGGGAGGATATCTTGCATGAGAATATGATGGTCGTGACTTTTCATATTAATAAGTTTCCGCTGCTTTAAATTCACATGTCTTTGGAAATTAGATCCATATCCATCAGGAACTTTCATATTTTTCAAGACTTTCAAAAATCGTTCTTTCTCCTCATTAGACATGGTGTATGTAGCCGGCGGGATGTAACCTTCAGGGTTTATCCATAGATGAGGCTTTATTTTCAAATTCTTTAGGGCTTCTCTGCCACTCTCATCATCTCTACTATTATCCATATCTAAAAGAGTTCCTAATAAAATATCGGACACATTCTTTTCGATGTGCATAACATCTAAATTATGTCTAAGAGGATTATTCTCCCAATACTCTAATCCAAAAATGTACTTTTCTTTTTCCACAGAACATCATCACCATCGGGATCGCAATCATCATCAAGTTCATTGGAAGCTTTTCTCACTCTTTTTTTAGGAACTTTTTTTGACTTCCCATATACATACTTTACCCCTTCTTGTTGCTTCAAAACTTCGATCCCGCTAGTACAAATCGGAGCAATACCATATTCTTCTTTCCCATCAAACAAATTAGCTTGTGAACGGTATGGGTGATCGATATGCAGCCATTTTTGATACCCAGGGTAGATAATTTTGCCACCAAATCTATCTGAATACGTAGAATGCGTGCAAGAAGGACAAGCTTTGTAGCCTTTTGTACTCCAACCTGAGAGCATGGCATACGCTGGAAAGTCATTAATAGTTGAGTGTAGGTCTGTTCGCATTTTAAAGTTGCTTCTACTATAAGAATAAAAAACATCAACACCTTCCCACAACAATTTCAATTCATGGATTAGTGGTTGCAAGTACACATCAATATCCATACCGGGACAAAATTTACCAGGAATAATTATAGAAAGAATAAAGGATGATGATTTCATGCAAAGCCATGGTGGTAAATTATAAGGAATAAGGACCACCGGCCACGTGCTATAATTTCTACTCATAAGACGGTATGGATTAAAACCGTCACTCGCTAGGCCCAATCTAACACTACAAGGATCAGCGGCAAACTCTGTATATCTCATCAAAAATTTTCCAAGCCTCGCCATCAGCATGGTGTCGTAGAATCTTATCATCCTTACGATTAAAGTGCCATCTCATGTCCTCTGTAGTTTTAGCTGACATGTAAAGCCTCTTTAATCTAGGGATAAGGGGAAAGTACCGCATTAATTTAGCTGCCTCGCCTTTCTTACATGCTTCTTTTCCTTTCTCAGTTACATCACCCTCCTTTCTTTTCACACTTTTCCACCTTGATTTATGGCATATATGACACTCACTTTTATCCACGAATTCACCCCAATATAACATGCAATCATTTGGACATGCATGGATTTTCTCATATCCTAACCCTAAATCATTTATTATCTTCATGCCTTCATAATAGGATGATGGAAACTCCTTAATAATGGGAAATGCGTCAATTAGAAGTTCAAGTAATTTAATAAATGACCCTGCAGACCAATGGAACATACACTTTAGGTGAAACAAATGCAATAGAAATGATAGTTTCGAAAAAGTAGTACACCCCTCGTACATGCCTTTTTTAGAAGCTTCCATGAGATTTTTATACTTTGCATGTTCTTCATTTGAGAAAGTTGATTGATACTCATCATCTACCTCGCGATGAATGGTAAACCCCTCATCCATGTCATATGAATTGTCATCTTCAATACTTTGTTCATTAAATGATGGATCTTGAGGCTTGTCGGTTTGTTGTGTATTAACTCTAAAAGTTTCTCTTAGTAACCCGTCCATATCATCTTGACCTACTGTATTTACTTGATCATTACTTAGATCATAGGTCTTAGTCCCTTCAACTTTACAATGAAATATCCAATTTCTATAGTTTTTATAAAAACCATAAAATAAAATATGCCCTCCAACTTCTTCTATAGAATTCATTTAATTTAACTTGCACTTATTACATGGGCATTTAGTTTCCCATGAATTTTGTAAAAGAGTCTCTTTAGCAAGTTTCAAGAATTTCATGCAACCTTTATAATAACGAGGATCACCTCTTGGTAAATCAATCTAACTAGTATCCATGTCTACAAAAAAGTATATAGTTAATTGCTTTTAAAAACAATGACATTACAAAAATAAATCATGTTACAAGGATCCTTAAACCAATATATAATAGGGACATCAATTTCACTAAATAAATAGACATCCATCAAACTTATAATATCAAGAAGTTTATCCACTAATAAATAATGTAAGTAAGTAATTCAAGCCTACAAACTTTTTGAGGGGTGAAAGAAGAAAATTAGAAAGAAACATACAACAAAAAAAAAAGTTATACAAGTTAGATGAATTTCTCATTCAACAAACCACTGAAAATCTACAATATATGACTCCAAAGCAGTAGGCACATGTTTTTCAAGCAATTAGAAGATAGTGTACATGAAACATCTAATTAGGGAAATCTAATCAAGCCTACACAATTGAAATAAGTATATGACATACACTAATCAAGCCAACATCTTTAAAAATGTATTCTACTTTGAGCTAATGTCTAAGGTAGAGTGTACCTTCTCTTGCCGCAAAAGTACAGTAAGAGCATACAATATGTGCGAATCCAGATGTTGAACAAGGCTGAAAAAATAGAAAAGGTAGTGTTAGTAAGCTTTTACATTTTGAAGGATGCAAAGAAGCAAGTGTAAATGCATTATAGTCCAAAGAAGCACTTAAATCATCCCCCTCTAACTGATTATACAGATACATCGAATAACATTCATCATTTAGAAAATAAAGTATTTTCATCCTCAACATCTACAAGAGAATTCACCAAAAGCCTCTGCTACAAGATAATTAAAATAAAACAAAAAAAAAAAATTTCTGAATTGAATTAAACTAGAAGCACAAAATGAAATATAATAGAAACCCTAAAATCTCAATTACTCATGAAGCTAACCCATATCTAAACACAATCTGTGAGATTATTGAAAAATAGAACATTAAAAAAGGGAAAATTAAAAAGACAATTTATGCAGGGCCTAGTTGTCTGCCCAACAGGTAAGTGAAGTACTAGGGGAGGTGGCCAGTTGTCTCACACAGTAGGAATGACAAAGGATGTACAGATAAATAGCAAATGTAGAAACAATATGGCTAAGGCAGCAAACAAAGGGACAACTAATTTAAGGAAATGCAAAAGAAGCATAACAAGATTACCTATGAGAAGCAATTTAGTCTACAGGATGCAACAATCGCCTTGAAGTGAACAGTTATACAGCCAATGCACACCAAAAAGCCCCAGAGTATGTTCAGATACAAATGCACAATGGTTAGTAATAGTAGAAGAAACAATAAGGCCTTACTGCGCAATATAAGGAAACAATAATAAGATGCATAACAACAACGAAACAGCATAGATATGAAAAACAAAAGGGCCTTGATTTGAGATTGGCAGGATGTTCTAGAGGTTATGTATAATAACATACAATACAGTAGAACCCAGACAATAAAAAAGACATTAATTTATCAACTAATAAAACGAAGTGTAAAAACCAATTATAAAGGAAACAAGTCGCAAATAAATTGTTAACCAGACCTAATAATCGAAAAACGGAAACAATGTAGTTGAAATTAAAAAAATTGAGTAATATCCTGATGCAATAGGCCTCTATAAATTGACTAAAAAAACACCCAAACTCACATTGCTAATATTCGGTACTTATGCAATCAGTAGAATCTCTTAAGGAAGCTAAAATCAACTTTTTATAAGCTTGAGCCAGGTGAGCATTAATCAAATAATAGGAAAGACCACTCTAATGCTAGGTTTGGACTGCAATACACAATATAAGAAATAGACGAAAGCAGAAGTGTGTGGATTGGCATTTCTGTGACAGCAAAATATAATTACCTCACTACTAGTTCCTTTACCTATCACTATAGACTCGCAGTTTCTTAAGTTTGTTTTTTTTTTTGTTTTTTTTTTTGATAGGGAAAATCAAGAATATGTTCATAAAGGTCTTCATATAGAATTGTAGATCAGTGACTTTCTTGGTACAGAATTCAAAGAGAAATTACAAAAAACCACCCCCATACGAACCCCCCTTCAAGCCAGCACACCTTCAACTTTTCCAAACAATTCAAGACAATCTTCAAAACAAGAAAGTGATATCAAAACATAGTCGAAAATTCCCAAACTAAAACCCTAGAAAACACCATCAAATTCATCATAAAAACCCATAAAAAAGTTTTTTTAAAAAAATACAACAACAACAACAAGGAAGCCTTAAATTTGAAAACAGAATTCACGACAAAAAGAACAAAAAAAGAAATTAAATTATCTAATTAAGGGAAAAAAATTACCTTGCAATAAGAGATCGATTCTTGTTCTACTCCAATTGTAAATCGAAGACATGCAAAGAATAATTACCAAATTTAACAAAATTTAATGAATTGTGAACAATTAGGGTACCAAAAATTGTGAAGCAAATTGTGAATCAATTACCTGAAAAATCTGAAAGTGAAAAGCAAAATCCCCTAAATTCGTTGAAGATTAGAAAGAAAACCCAGAATTTAACCCAAAAAAAACGATGTATGTTGTAGCTTTGATTATGAGTAGAGTGCATTAGAGAGAAAACAAGTTTATCAATAATTCAATAGTGGGCGGTTTAATTGGGAGTATTTCTTTATAATACAACGCGCTTTTTTTTCATTAAATTTTAAAATTGTGGGCAGTAGGGTGTGAGGGAGTCACGTGTATGACACGTGACTTTCTCGAGGCTTTTCTGTGTCGAAACAAACCTTCGCCACGTAAAAGCGTCAAGAAAAGCGGAACTAAAAATTTTACGCTGACGCCACATCCAAAGCGTCAAAGCAAAAGCGTCTAAAATATGCGGGTTTTGTAGTAGTGAATACCTTCTCATATATATATATATATCCCCCCTTCATGGAATAATAGATTGATTTGATTCTCTCTATTTTACAACAAAAGGATTATTTTTCATGAGGAATTATCGAATTATTTATTAAATCTTTATAAGCATGTTATTTAATCCCACTATGTGGATTTTGTTGAAAAGACTATGGACTTTGCATAACTTAGTCTTTCCTCAAGGGTAGCCTTTGTACATAAAGATATTAACTTGGGGGAAGGTGTGTGCACACTAAGGAGAGGAAATTGGATTAAAATGGTTTTGAATACTTTATTTGAAATCTCTATTTGAGTTATTGCAACTTTGATTATTTAATTGAGTTATTAGAATATTGAGCACTGCATTTAATTGAGATCATTAAAAGAGTAATTTGAAGGTTTTTATTGAAAGAATTAATATTGTCATGAATTTCATAACTTGAGTCTGCGAAAGCATGTTTATGAATAAATTGAATTTTACATATCTTTCACTTATATGTACTAAGCATATTTTGTTAATCCGTACTTTTTATTTTGGTTTGGTTCACCCTGTTTACTTTGTTGGTAACCAGTGGCATTTTGAATTTCATGTGTAGTCAATGTATGAATTAAAAATCCTAGGAATGATTTCATTACTCTAGGGTTTTTGAAGCTTTTCTTTTGATGTTGGGTACTCATAAGTCATAACAGTTGTTGGTTTTAATTATTGATAAGAGTTACTTCCATTGCATGATTCTAGAGAGTTAAAGTTTTTAAATAGCCTTAGGTTATCACGTGGCATTAATATGCCTAAGTCTATCTATACGGTATAATTGTTCTTATTATACTAATATCTTCATAGTGGGAGATTTGCGGGGTGTTACAAGTTTCTTTACCCGCATTCGTCCGTCATGAAGGAACCCTTACATACTTGACATCACCCTTGAGCACCAGGATGGTGCGTCGCTTCTGGGAGACACCTAGCAACCCTTGTACATTTTCTAGTACACTCGGGCCTATGAACTGCAGCATGTCATTGAGTAGGAAGCGCCCCTATGATATCCAAATTTTGATTCATGTGCATAAGATGTGACTAACTTTTACACTATCCACCACTAACCTATTGTAACTCTCCTCATTTTTCGGTCTTGAGACATGAAGTAAATGCCACAAAGTGACACTCACTAACGGTGAATACGCACTCACATGTGGAATTTTTCAAAAAAAAAATATATTTAATAATTTTTAATAATTGGTTTGTCAAGTCCTTATTTTTGTGATGTTATATTGATAAATTTGTTAAGATTACACTTATTAAAGAACCATTCATCTATTGCACGAGGTTTAACCTAATTAGTAAGAGTAATAATATCAAATTAACATGTATAACAAATAAAATCTTTCCGTTTTCAAATGATTTGCCCATATTTCGTTTTAAAGTTTAGTGTATATATACACATTTTATTTTAATACCTACTTAATCCTTACTATTAAACATTTGCACTTTTCCTCTTATTTTATTTCCTTTTTCTTTATATTTTTTGTTCCGAGATCCATGCATATGATGAAGTTGCATAAATTGTTTATTACACATTAACAATATTTATCTAAAATAAAGTTTTTCAGTATCCTATTTCTAACTAAATTCCAATATATGCCACCCGAATACTTTTAAGAGGTGATCGTGGAGCTTTTGTGTTTGAATTCCAATCAAAGTAACTCTGACCAAAACGTGGTTCGTGTAGGCGGATGCACAATCCGCATGGTGCATCCGCTCCAAAACTACAAAAAGGCGGAATGTACATGCAGGTATATTCTAATGTACATGGGCATATAAAAGAACATAGTGTTCATTTATAATGTACATGGACATATATATAAAAGAACATAGTGTTCATTTATAATATACGCGAGATTTTTGTGAAAGAGGTTTTGTATTTTTTTTTGTTTTGAAAATTTTTTTGTATATAAGGAAATAGATAAATAGTAGTGTAATTATTTTTTTTTACCATACATTAATTACAAATCATTTCAGTTTTTTTTCACTTTCTCTCTTCAAACAAAACTTTAAACCCATTTAAATTCCTCAAACCTTAGGCAAAATTTCAACAAATTCGAATTTTGAGTCCAAAATTGTTCAAGATGACAGATAAAAACAAAAATAAGACCAGATTTGACATTTATACTTGTTTATTTTGAGTTTGTGTGTTTGTTTTATATAAATTTAGTTGAAAATTGTAATTTTTGATTTTATGGGGAATTAATTTGCGATTTATGTGGTTTTGTTGTTGCAATGAGAAATAAAATGTAGTTCTTGAAGAAGATCGACCAATTAATATATTTTGGAAGAAGAAAGCAAACAAATAGACAAATTTAGAATAAGTTGTAGATCCAAATAATACAATGTAAATTAAAATACAATAAAATGTTATTTTTCATATACTTGCATGATCCAAATAATACAATGTATATTAAACCTGTAAGCAAAATTGTAACATATATGTTCCTTAGAATATAATACAATTTACATTATAATATAGTAAAATGTTCTTTTTAATATACTTACATGATCATTTATACCAAATGTACATTTACTATATGAATAATGTTCTTTAATATTATCATGTTCTTTATTAATATTACAGATTTTCTTTAGATTTACAAAAAAAAAACATATTAAACTGAATGTTCTTTATAAAATAGGTATATGTTCTTTACAAAACATTTATATGTTCATTACAAAACAACTTGATGTTCATCCGCCTTTTATTAAAAAAAAACGTATGCACGATGCTCTGTGCATCTTCCTGCAAGGAAAAAAGTTCAAACTCTGACCATGACATATTTAATTTCACAAGATAAATCAATTAATTTGTAATCAACTCAATTCTAGGTACACCCAAAAGCAACATGTTACAAAAATATTAAATTATTAAAATTAATAATATAAAATTTATCAGTAATTTATTTATTTGAAAGATAAAGAACTAATGATTTATTAACCATTGAACTATTTAGTCTAAGGAAGATAATATAAAAATATGAGTATTTAATCAATACACATAATATTATAGGTTAATAATGTGAAATATAATGTATATATGTAGTTTCACATAATCTTTTAATTTGTAACTAGTTTTAATATAATTTGTTTCATGTTAATTTGAACACTTTACAAAAAATGTAAGATTGGCTATTGTATTAATAATTGTGAAATATTTATAAAATATTTATATTTTTAATGTAATGAGATGCTTTTCCCACACTTTGTATAGAGCAAAAATTATGATAAGTATATTTAATTTTTTTTTTACTCCAAAATGTTCATTTTTATTACCAGTTTTTAAAAGAGAATACAGTTAGCTGTGTAGGGGATGAGTATATCCCTCGTGGAAATGTGTAATCACGTATTTTTCATCTTCTTACTTAGAGCTATATATATGAGTTTTGTTAGGTTTCGAAAAGTCTGACTTTCCGCGGAACAAAACCCGACCCCAAGACCCTCTCACAATTAATATAACTAAAAAACATAAATAACAAGATAAAGTGAAAAGACCATCTTACCCTTGATGCGTGCTTCGCTCGTTCCAACGAGCTTTTACTTCGAAAGCCAAGTCTCGCAAGCGCGTATACCTCCAACGATAGTCCACCCGCAACAACAACCCGAACGTTCTCTAACGCGGAGTTTAGCCGAGTTTGGACCAAAAACAACTACTCGTCTTTTTGAGTTCCAAGTCAAGTGGAATTCTCAAGTCCCAATACATGGGTATTTATAGAGAATTCCAAGAAAACATTCCACTCTCCCATCAATGTGGGAGAGTTGGTAAAAATCATTTATCATTTTATTTTTAATTCAAAAACAAAAGAAAAATAGCAAAGCAATAATTAATCAACAAGTGGCAACAAGGAGGGAGAGGGTAGGTAAGGACCACAAGGAGAGGGGTCCATTTCCTTCCTCCCCAAGCTTCCCACAAACCGCCCTTCACACTCTCTCTCGGCCCCAATCACGCAGCGCCACGTGGCGCCCAGCCTTGGGTGTAATACCCCATATTTTTATACGTATTTTATCTAAGATAAGTATTTTGTGAAGCATTTAAATAATTCAAAACGAATTATTTATGGCATTTTAATTATTTATTTTAATAAGTTTGGAAATATTTTATAAGGAAAGTTTTACTTAATTATTTATTTTCATAAGTTTGGGAATAATTTAGGAAAGTTTTATAAGGAAAATTTTATAAAAGTCAAGTTTTATTAGTAAAGGGATTAGTAAGGATAGAAAGCGAATTCAAGGCTAGGAGGGTTTCCAGAGAAAAAAAGGGTATAAATATTCAACACATGGGCAAATTAAACTTTGCCCAGAGTGGAGAATAACCAAGGTAAATTTTCCTTTCTCTCTTATTTTCCTTTTTCTTTCTTTCTTTTTCCCTTTCTCCTTCTATTTTACACAGTCGGCGCCACCACCACGCACCACCGGCCGACCACCACAGCCACCGGTGCAAGCGCCGGCAGCTGCGGCGACACCGGCGGGCACGGCAGCAGCCCAACCCTGTCGTGGTGGCCGTTGCTGCCGCTTGCGGCCTTTTGAAAAAAAACTTATTTATTTTTTTTTAATTCTTTTGCTTTAATCCTAAATCTAATTATTAATTATGGGTTTTGTGATGATTTTCATATTATTTGATTTAAGGTAGTATGTAAATAAATTTTCAGATTTTAATTTTAATTAAAAAGCCCCAAATTTGAAACCCTTGATTTGTAAATAATTTAATATTGAAGGAATATGATTTAGGGTGGTTTAAATATTTGATTTGAGGGTTTTAAAGCATATTTACAGCAAGTTTTAATGATTTAATATTACTGGAAATTTTGTTAGTAAGCTAAAATTAAGTTTATTGAAGGAAATTTTGACTACCCATTCATTGGGATTAAAGTAAGGGGTTTTAAATTAATTTTCAGCTTGTTTTAAATAAATTATGAGTGATTTAATAAGAGTATATATTGCTAGAAATTTGTGTGGAGTAGATTTTAATGCCATGTTATAATTTTGGATTGTAGGAGACTTCCAAGTGAGTGATTTCTTTTAGTTAAGCATGAGGAAAGAGCTAGTTAAGTATCTATGTATAGGAGGAATAAATTATATATTGGTGCCTTAGTGCACTTAAGATGTTTTTAACATCGAGGGATAAGAATTTTTGCGCATTACGCGTTTAAGGTGTCTTTGACGCCGAGGTAGATTAAAAAGGGTTCAACATTAAATATTATGTGGTCACTAATTATTCAAGAATTAAATTGGTATGTTTAATTGTTTGAATAATTATAATGTTTGATTGTGTTATGGTTTGAGAGTCATCACCAAGTTTAATAATATGTAAATAACATAAGGTGAAAGAGATTACGCACTAAAACTCTTGGAGCGTATATACCTTGAGTATGAACATATGGGGGGAGTTATGGGGTTTTATATTTAACCATAACTTCTATTGGGAGTATAGGACGTTGTATTTTCCTTTTATTATTATGCGCAGGAATTCTGCCACTTACGAGTGGTTCTTTTATACAGGCACGGTTAGCTCCCGTGTTAGTACCCCTTTATTGGGGAAGGTTAGGGGGGAAATCCGTTCGATGCGTAAGCAATGCTAAATGAATCAATTAGTTATTTAATTGAGGGTCATATTGTATGTTGTATGCTTGTAAACAGGTGCAACGAGGTAAGTTGTGTGTTGATAGGTGATAGCATGTTAGTGTTTAATTACGCTTATGTACTCAGCATTGCTGATTGTGTGTTTGTATGTTTGTTTGGCCTTGTCTTTACCTTGGCTCTATGATGACCCATTTTTAATGGAGAGTAGTTGGAACAAGTAGAGAGAAACTTTTCAGGTGATGAAGCATATTCATGATGGGCATGAGTGAAAAGCGAATCATGCTAGTTTCCATAAGTTTATGATGCGTTTATTTCTTTGATTATTTTATTATATTATGCTTGTGAGACTAACGCAAAGGTTTTCAATTTGGTTTGGTTAAATAAGGGTCTACAATGGTTCCAATTTGTAGGTTGACTTTGTTTTGCTTTAGTTTGACTTTACTTTCGTTTGGTTGACTTTTAGGTTGAATTGTTTAAATTTAAAGAAAGTCTTCCGCTGTGTGTCTTTGATATAGTAGCCTTAGCCGTTTTCACGGTGGCGGTAATGTCTTAGCTTTTCCTATTTTAAGTTTTAAAAAGAGCAAAACAGGTATTTAAAAGAAAGGATTTTCTAGGGTGTTACAAAGTGGTATCTGGGAGCTTTGGTTGAGATTTTATTACCACTAAAACCAAAAACGTGTTTTAAAGTGTTTTGTTTTGAAATTTTGCCAAGTACTTATTTAATTGTGTAATTTCTAAAGTGAGTTATTTTATTTAATTTTGTTTTAAGAAGATCAAATATTTTATTTAATTAATTTAAAAATCCGATTTTTTTTTTTATGTGGAGAGGTCCAAAATGTTTTTAATTTTTTTTTTATTTGGGACATGTGATTTTTTTTTTTTTTTTTTTTTTTTTTTTTTTTTTTTGTTGTGGGTGTCCGAATTTTTTTAAGATGGTCGAATTCTCGTCTTTTTGGAGCTTATTTTGAATTTTTTTTTAAGAGGAGTAAAAAATATTTTTAGTTTATTCATTTTGCAGGAAAGCAAGGATTGAGGTAAGTATTATGTGTTAAAAGCTTTTTAAAGCATGTTAATTGGTGAGATTGGGTAGGAAAGAATTTGGGCATATAAGTTAGAAATAATCATGTTCTTGTGTGCATTAATATTTAGGTTGTGATGTTTAATCATGTGAATAGATTGCTTGTGAGCATGTATTATGTGATTAGAAATAAGAAAATTGTTTGATTGAACATTGAACCTAATTTATGCAAGAACTGTATTATTTTTGCTTTCTTTGGGAAGGGAATTCTTTTTCTAAGTCTTTTTCTTTACAGGATGTCGAATCTTCCTAGCAAAAACACCCAAACTGGTACTCTTGTTAGGAAAAACAATGAACACCCCTATGATTATGTAGAGAAAATTCGCTACTACTGTTCTTACATGAGTAATGTCCTTAGAGACAAGCTTTATGACCTTCCTCACTGTATCTCTGCTATGATTATTCATTGCCTTCCGGATGAGCCTCCATATCTCGCTGTTAAAGCAAAGTTCTCTGATTTCTATCTTCCGGGGGACATCCCAAACTACTCCAAGCATAAGGATTTCTATGGTCAGTGGTATCCGGATTACCGATTCCTAATTACTTATCTCATTATGGTCGAGAAAGCCCATTGTCAACACATACATATCCCATATCAGACTACTATTATAATAATCCAGTGGGGAATAATCCCCCTTCTTCTAGCCACCAGTCAGGTAGTTCTTCTTCCACGGGAAACCAAGCAGGGGCGAATGGAGAGCATGCAGAGGGAGAGGCGATGGAAGAGAGTAACAACACTGTTGGAAGTTCCCTTATGGAGATTTCTGATCTAAATCCACCTCCAACCCCAATTATAATTGATATTTCATCTGATGATGAGGAAGAGGGAGAATTCGTTCAAGTGGAGCCTGAACTAGAGTCACCTGAACCCATGGAGGAGGCAGATGATCCTGAGTTCGATCCTAGAAGCTACAAACAATCCACAGATAAAAGGGACAATGTTCAAAAGGACTAGATCTTTGTAGTTTCATTTCTTTTAGGGATTCTTAGTTTCATTTCCGCTTATCGTTTCTTTTAGTTTTAGTAAATTAATAAGTGGCATAACCATAGTGAGTCAGTGAGGTTATGTAATGCATAAGATTTTAGAACTCATTTTATTTCAGTATTCTATTCATTTCCTTAATTATTGATAAAATTTCATTTATTTCCTTGCCAATTAATTCATTTCATTGACAATTAATTCATTTCATTTCCCAAAAATTATTCATTTCATGTCACTATCCCAATGAGTCAATCCTAACTGAAAAGCAATCCAATGAGTTATTTCTAAGCTCTGGGAATTCAGGGGAATTATTTTTATTTATTTATGTGATGCTTTATTAAATGCATGGTTGGTTAGAAATCAATAATTTATTGACAAAGCTACAAATTTAGGGAATTTTTAGCTCTTGCTATCCCAATTTGTTAGCTTCAAATTTATTGTGAATGTTTCAAGGATGTTAATCAATAGATGAGTGTATACCTTGAGAGCTAACCAAGACCATATCTAATATAGACCCTTGTTTTAATTTAGGTAAAGAAAGATGGCAGGGGGAAGTGGTAACAACAATTATGGAGGAGAGTTGAGTGAAGTTGTAAGGCAATTGGCAGCTGTTGCCCAACAGTTGGCAAGGAATTCAACTAATAATGGGGAGTTTGAGGAACTGTTTGGTTAAGGGAGTTTGAGAAACTATTTGGGGCAGTTGGGTGCCTAGAAAATTCTAAGGTGGGTTGTGCTACTTATTATTTGAGAGGTGAAGCTGACCTTTGGTGGCAGTAAAACGAAGATACCATTAAGGCATTACCTGGATTCAATTGGACTAAGTTTCTGGAGAAAGTGAGAGATAAGTTCTACCCTAGCTTCTTATAGAAGTAGAAGGCTGAGGAATTTTCAAACCTTAAGATGGAGGAGATGTCAGTTACTGAATACTACACAAAGTTTATTGAGCTATCTCGTTTTGCTGAGGAGTATGTAGCTACAGAGAAGGTGAAGGCTAGGAAGTTTGAGAGTGGTTTAAGCACTAATTTGCAGCAGAAGTTATGTGGGCAAGTGTTTGAAACCTTGGATGAAGTGTATGGGAGAGCCTCACACCTTTATGCACTAGAAGTGAAGAAGAAGAAAGAATTAGCTGAGATAGAAGGGAAGGAGAAGAGAAAAGAGGTAGGACAAAATTCTGGAAACCAGCAGGGTAACCAGAAATACCACCATAACAACAACAACTTCCATAACAACAATAATTCCCAAGGTAACAATCATCAAGGAGGATGAAACTTCAATGGAGGAGCTAGAAACTATAACCAAGGGAATAACGAGAATGAAAGGCGTTACTTTTGCAAGAGGTGCAAGAACAACCACCTTGGGAAGGATTGTGATGACAATCTGGTTACTTGTCGTGCTTGTAATAAGCTGGGGCATAGGGAGTACGAGTGTTTCTCCAAAATCCTAATGGGAACAAGCAGAATAATAATTCAAGAGGGTCCCAAAGGAACTTTCAAGGGAATAATAACTTTTTTGGGAATAAAGGAGCAAATGGCATCAACAATAGCAATGGGAATAATCAACAGAAAGGCGGAGTTACAGGGAAACTGAATGTGTTGAGTAGGCATGAGGCCGATTCCACAAAAGATGTCATCACTGGTACTTTTTCTATTAACTCTATTCTTGTTAAAGTTTTGTTTAATTCTGGTGCAACTTTTTATTTCATTTCAAAGACTATTGTTTCGAAAGTTAAAGACTGTTTGAAAGCAGTAGAAGTAGTAAACTTGCCTATAACCATTCCTACGGGTGGGGTAGTGAAATGTACTAAAACCTTTAGAGATGTGCCTTTAGAAATTGAAGGGAAAGTATTTATGTCTGACCTCATCGAGTTTGGATTGAGTGATTTTGATCTCATTCTGGGAATGGATTGGTTGAGCAAGTACAGTGCAGAAATCAATTGTCGATCGTAGAAAGTAAAAATGAATACAAGTGAAAATGAACCAGTGACATACTGGATGCATAGTGAGACCAAGTGCCCAAGGTTAATATCCGTGCTAAAGTTGGCAATGTACATTAAGAAGGAACATCTAGTGTATTTCTGTAGTGTGAGAAGCATAGATCATGAGGAGACAACTAAGCCAGAGGATATGGAAGTGGTGAATGAATTCTTAGATGTGTTTCTAGAGGAGATCCCTGGAATGCCACCTAAAAGGGCAATTGATTTCACAATAGATTTAGTCCTAGGGACAACACCAATTTCCAAAGCACCATATCGTATGGCACCTGCAGAAATGAGTGAGTTAAAGGTGAAACTGCAGGATTTATTGGAAAAGGGATACATTAGACCAAGTGCATCTCCTTGGGGAGCGCCAGTCTTATTTGTTAAGAAGAAAGATGGAAGTATGAGACTGTGTATATTACAGGAAACTGAATAAGGTAACAATAAAGAACAAGTATCCGTTACCAAGGATTGATGACCTATTTGATCAATTGAGAGGTGAAAAAGTGTTTTCTAAGATTGATTTGAGGTCTGGGTATCATCAATTGAGGATTGCAGATGAAGACATTCCTAAAACTGCATTTAGGACAAGATATGGACATTATGAGTTTACAGTGATGCCATTTGGATTGACAAATGCATCGACAATATTTATGGATTTGATGAATAGGGTGTTTCATCAATTTATGGACAAGTTCGTAGTAGTATTTATAGATGATATATTGGTGTATTCGAAGAGCAAAGAAGAGCATGAAGAATACCTAAGGGCAATTCTGCAAACACTAAGAGAAAACCATCTTTGTGCAAAGTTCTCTAAGTGTGAGTTTTGGTTGGATAAGGTAGCATATATAGGTCATTTTGTGTCCAAGGATGGAGTGGAAGTAGATCCAGCAAAGATTGAAGCGGTGAAGGGTTGGCCTACGCCAAAGACAGTATCTGATGTTCGGAGTTTCTTAGGTTTAGCAGGGTATTATAGGCATTTTGTGAAGGATTTTTTGAAAATTGCTAAACCTATGAACACTCTAATAAAGAAAGACAAAAAGTTAGAGTGGGATGACAAGTGTGAAGAAGCATTCCAACCCTTGAAATAGAAGTTGATTACAGCACCAGTGCTTACACTGCCAGACGATAGTGGGATCTATGATGTGTATAGTGACGCATCCAAGAATGGCTTAGGATGTGTGCTTATGCAAAATGGAAAGGTGATTGTATATGCATCAAGGCAGTTAAAGACTCATGAAGTGAATTACCTAACTCATGACTTGGAATTAGCTGCAATCATATTTGCACTAAAGATTTGGCAGCATTACTTGTATGGGGTGAAATGTAGGATTTATACAAACCATAAGAGTTTAAAATATATTTTCACTCAAAGGGATTAAAACTCATGCCAAAGAATATGGTAGGAGTATACGATGGATTATGACTTAGATTTACAGTATCATGAAGGGAAGGCAAATGTAGTTGCAGATGCTCTTAGTCGTAAAACCAGTCATCGATTGAATACTTTAATAGTGGCTGATGAGTTGTGTAGAGAAATGAGGAAAATGAATCTAGAAGTCATAGAATGGGGAGTTTCAGCAGGAATACTTACGAACCTAACCGTCGAACCAACAATATTCGATGAGATAAGGGAAAATCAGGCAGAAGATATGAAGTTGGATAGGATTCGCGAGAAAATAAAACAAGGCAAAGCTACAGATTTCAAAATTCATTAAGATGGGAGTTTAAGGTACAAAGGTCGATGGTGTGTACCACAGAATTGTGAGGAAGTTAAAAGAAAGTTAATGGAAGAGGGTCACAATACACCATATTCATTGCACCTTGGAGGGGACAAGCTATACAAGGATTTGAAAAAGGTGTATTGGTGGCCTAGAATGAAGAATGAAATTGCGAAATTTGTAGAAAAGTTTTTAACTTGTCTAAAGGTGAAGATAGAGCACAAGAGACCTAGGGGACTGTGCAATCATTAGAAATTCCTAGATGGAAGTGGGATTGTATCTCAATGGACTTTGTGACTTGCCTCCCAAAGTCAAAGAGTGGAAATGACACCATTTGGGTAGTGGTGGACAGACTTACAAAATCTGCAGTGTTCATACCTGTTTAGGGTAAAAATACCCTAGACATGTGGCCCAATCAGAGAGGGACACGTGTCAGCCCTGGACAGGTCTAATATAGGCCACTCAACAGCTGACACGTGTCAGCCTCAGATAACAGATGGAATTGCGGCCTTTAGGGCCCAATTCCTAAGGGCGCCGCAAAATGGCGCAGCCCATTAGGTCATCCTGACCTAGTGAAGGGCATTTTTTCCAATGACCCTATAAATAGGGAGATTTCCCCCATTTTGGGGACACAATTCATTTATTACAACAACCCTACATTCTCTCACATTAGAGAAAACACCTGATCTTGGAATCCGAGAAGATCTCACTTTGACCTTTTTCGCACCATTTTGTATTCTTCGACCGATACTAACTTGATCGTCGGAGGCGGAGATCCTACCAACCCGAGTCTCCGTGTTTTGCAGGTACAGATCGCGCCGGACCAGTCTTGGTGACATAACTCTTCCGAGGGACAAAAACACCCAAAACATTTTGGCGCCGTCTGTAGGGAAAGTACCTCTAAGATGGTTCAAGATTCTATACCGCCACCTGAACCCAACCGGCCTACGGCCGACGGGGAGGTCCACACGGACCATGATTCAGATAACAACTGCGAGGTCGAAACTTATGTGGCCCCTAATGGGTCACTCATCTCAAAGCGCCTCTGTCCTAGAGATAGGCTGGAACGGGGCAACAATGAAGCTGGTACTAGCAGGTCAGCTAGACAACCACCTGGGAACACCTAGGCGACACGGGTTTAGGCTCCAGTCACCCGAGTCGAACTCATGAAATTCATGACAAGCTTCAAGGATGAAATCAAGAACCTGTTCAATAAGAGGACGGCTGGCTCTATCAAGGGTCAGTCGGCCAAAAAGACTCCTCAAGCTGAGAGGAGAAATTCAGTCAGAGACAGGCAGCCTACTCCATATCCAAAGGAGAAGACTACGCTTGCCATTAAATGGTCTAAGATCCTTCTGCCCCAGACGGGCAAAAGGAAGGTCATCCGAGCTGTTTAGCGGGATGATGGCAAGAAAACTTTCTCCGATGCTCGACACATCATCGAGCACAACTGGAGCCAGCAGCTGTCTAAGTCAGCCTCTACATCGAGCTTTCCAGATAGCTTCAAAAATACATCCGCAAGGAATTCTCAATCCTTGCATGAGAGCCATACAGGCGGTAAGTCCGCCCATACGGGCCCTCAGATGATTGGACCAATCTTATATGTGCCCCAGATGCCATACGGGCAGTATGTCTCGCCATTCATACAGCCAGCCCTCTTCGGAGGTTAGGCGACACACAATGTCCAGCCCCTGGACTGTCAGCTTTGTCTGCTTAGACTTGGTGAACAAACCTCTGTGTTCATTAAGGAAATAACCGAGGCAGCACAGCCGGCCAAGGTTAAGAATGTCTTGGTTGGTGCCTATGATGGTACCAATAATCTTGAGGACCACCTCATGGCTTACACCAACCTGATGCACATGTAGGGGTTGGAAGATGTTTTGTGGTGCCGATGCTTTTCGGCTACCTTGAAGGGTATAGCCCAACAATGGTTTGGCATGTTGCCAGCCGGATGCATAGATAGCTTCTGGAGGCTTGCCTTCCTGTTTGCTTCCAACTTCTCGATGAACATCCCTGCCAAGAAAACAAGTCTCGACTTGAGCACCATACGGAAGGGAGAGAGAGAAGGACTTCGCTCCAATGTCAGGCGGTTAAATCTTGTGAGAATCCAGATTCAAGGGCTGTCTGACGAGGTAGCATACACAGACTTCTTCAAGGGTCTGAAGGATGGGTCAAACTTTAAGTTTAACCTTGTCCGGAAGAGGGTCTTCACCCTCTAAGAGGCATTGATAGAGGCGGAGAGCTTTATTCAAGCCACCGACCTCTGCTTGTCTAGCCATAAGTCAGACTCCAAAAAGTCTGACAAACAAAAAGAGAGTCGGTCTGCTCAACCGACTGTAAAAGCTGAAGAAAGCAAAAAGAGAAAAGAAGTCTGGGCGGTTGATGAATTTGATCAGCCGACCAAGAAGAAAAAGAAAGAATTCAAATGTCCCAAAGTACGAGTTTAATAAAGACTGCTACTCCATCCTCATGGAGATAAAGGACCGTCTGACCATTGAGAAGCTGAATCCCATGAAGAGTTCAGTCTAGTCGCGGAATAAAAATAAATACTGCCATTTCCATGAAAAAGTTGGCCATAACAACAACGACTGCTATAGCCTCAAGTGGACGTTGGACTGTCTCACTAACAAGGGGGTACTGAAATCTTACATCTCGAAGTCCAAAGCGACTGTCAAGACGAATCCTGGACAGTCGTCTAAGACTGCCTAGCCTGCTAGTAGCTCGGACACTGACAATGAGCCGGTCTACACCATAGCAGGCGAATCCGCAAGCGGTGGCCCGACCATCCAGGGCACCAAGTATCATCTGAAGAAGATGATCCATGCTGTTGATGAGGGTCAGGCGTCTGCCAGCAGTACCTTCCCAGCGTCCTCATACATGAGAAGGATCGGGGCAAAGTCCACCGTTCGCATGACGACCCGGTTGTCATTGAATGTAAGGTCGCCAACCAATTGGTTGGACGGATCCTTATAGACACGGGTAGCTCCTCTGACCTCATCAACTACAAGTGTTTGTCCAAGATGAAGTACAAGCTGGAAAACCTGCACGATGTCTCCCACCCTCTTGTTGGTTTCGGGGGAGGGGTCGTGCACCTAGTCGGACAAATTAACTTACCATTCCGGCTGGGGGAGAAGGGAAAAGGGCAACATATGATCGTTCGGTTTTTGGTGGTTGAGGAGCTGTGATAAGTGACTTTTACGTCACTTTTAGGGGTGAATTTAGAGTCGTTTTTCGGTTTATTTTCCAATAAGTTTTTGCTTTTTTAATATTTATTTCTTTTATTTGCTTATTCTCGTCTTTTGTCTCTTAATTTGAATAATTTAGTAGTTTTTAGTTTATTTTCGTAATTTATTTTATATTCTTAATTTATAATGTTCTTAGTCTTGGTTCTAGTTAATTTTAATATTCTCGTTTTCCTCCTTTTATTTTCTTTTATTTTCAAGTTTGTTTTTATTTAATGTCTTTTAGTTTTAATATTTTATTTTACTTTAATTTTATCTTTATTTTATTTTTATTTTGTTCTCGATCCTACCCTCGTGTTCGGTTTTGTTGGTGTGTGTAGGTACGTGTTTAGGTCAAAGCTTGAATTTCAAGTTCAAGGTCCGAGGTTTGAGGGAAATGCACAATGCTCCTTGCTTGCTTCCCCAAAGCTGCTGCCCCTAAACCTTCACCACACCTCACTTATCCTCCACCACACCGAACCTATAACACATTTCCCTTGCATCCATCTCCACCTCATACTCACCAATTCACCATCGTCCTAACACCATACAGCCGCAATCAGCATCCCCCAAATTCACCAACACCAAAGCCCATAGCCGCACCCTCCTCCACTGACAATACCACCATCACCCAACATCACAGCCCCCATTTCAACCACACCCAATAACAACAACAGCAACGCAACAAACTCCCTTATCTCACAGCCACCACAGCCGCCAATTAACCACCAGTAGCTCCACCACAACAATTACATCAGCAACCCCGCAACACCAAAGCACAAAACCACAACAATTACATCAGCAACCCCGCGACAGCAATCCAGACCACCGCGGGCGCGTCTTCTTCTGCCGCGGGCGCGGGGCTCTGTTTTCCAGCCTTGTCCAATTTTCTGTAGATGCCGAGGAGATGCCTAGCCACGGCCGCTCCTTCGCGGGTCTTGAATTTCTTAATTATCACATGACTTAGCCATGAATCCTTAAGCATTTTAAAATCCAACGGCCATGATTGATTTCATTTGGAGATGAAAATTGATGATGTCGATGAAGGGTCATGATGCTTGGTGATGTTGATGATTGAAGCTTTCCAAGCGTTGATTAATTGCGCTGATGGTCATGATGGAAATGGAGCAGCCTTAGTTATCGAAGAAGAAGAATATGGGGGGTCTGATTTGGTATTTCGTGGGTTTTGGGTTTAGCTTTTCTTTTTAATTACTTTTTTCCTTTTTACTTTCTTTTTTATTTTATTTTATTTTAGTTTTGTTATTTAATTAATTTGTTTAGTTTTATTTTTTTATTTTCTTTTATTTTAGCTTCTATATAATTACCCTTTGGGGGTTTAATACTCTCTAAACTTGGAATGAGATTAGATTAGTTTAGCCTCTTTTATTTTCTCTCTCTTAGGGTTAAATTAGGATTCTCTCTCTAGTTTAGGAGTAGTTTTAGGGAGAGAAAGCTTGGATTTTTCATGGAGTTTTGAGAGGTTGAAGAAGCAATTTTTGGATTTTCTTCTCATATATTCAATGAGTCTTTCTAACTTTCTCTCATCTTTATTGCTTTTATTTATTTCTTGTTTTTGTTTATTTGCTTGTTGATTAGATTTGTTAATTAGTTTAATAGTTTGATTTTAGCTTTAATTCTAGTTTTACCTTGTTTTTCATGTTCTTTTTTATCATGTTAGCTTAGATTTTATTCTAGGGAATTGCATGAAGATTATGTTGATGAATTGAATGATTGATTGTGATTTGTATGCAATTGATTCTTGATTATTGTGTATGGATGATGCTTATATGGATTAGAATCTCTCTAGCTAATTGATTCTACGTTCTTAATTGCGCTTTCAATCAATTGTGCAAAAGTGAGTTGTTTGAGAGTCAAAATTCTTCCATACTCATGCTAGGCTAGTTGCATGAGAGTGAATTAGTTTAGTAGGATAATTAGCATGCTTAATTGCGCGAGAGTGAGTTGAGTGTGTTGATTGTTCCTAATTGAGGACATTTTCATCTAATTGCAATGTTGTTGTTGAATGCGGTAATGTAATTGGATTCTACTTTTCCTAGTTTTAGTTGTTTGCTCTAAGTAGTGTTTAGTTGAACCTTTCTCTATCTCGACCATTCTTCTAGTCTAATTTGCATAAATTGATACACTTAGTCTTCGTGGTTCGACCCTTTACTTGCCACTAACTAGTTTGGTGTATGTTTTGGTATTATGAATTTCTAATTTGATTAGGGTTGTAGACCAACGACCTACTTTACCCTCGATCAAGCTGACCGCCTACAACGTCATTCTGGGCCGTCCCACTCTGAACGAGTGCAAGGCCGTCATCATCCCAGCTCCCATGTTGTTAAAATATGAAAAGGATGATGGCTCTGTTAGCTCCTGAACGGGGATCAGAAAACGGCTAGGGAGTGCTATCTCTCAGAAGTCAAACCAACGGCTACAGCAGCCGGTCATGTGAAGGAGCTAATAGATCTTGATGATGTCAAGGACTCTGACCCAACCCCACTAGCAGCCGAAAAGAAAAGAAAAGTTGATCAGTTGGTGGAGGTGAAGAAAGAGAAGAAGTAGCAATTACTGATCGGGGAACGGTCAGATGAACTGCGTCCCCAGTTGACTGGCGATCACGTTGATATACCTCTGGATGATAGCCATCCCGAGCGAACTGTTTAGGTGGGGACGACTGCTTTTGAAAAGATGGGTGCAGGCTTGCACCTTCTGCTGAAGAAATTCAAAGACATCTTTGCCTTTGAAGTGGAAGAGATGCAAAGCATCAGCCCTGATCTCGCTGTCCACAAACTCGCCGTTGATCTTATAAAGAAGCCCATCCGGCAAAAGAAAAGAAATCACGGTGAGGAGAGAAATTAGGCGGCAGCTGCTGAGGTCAAAAATCTATTAGACGCTGGGTTCATTCGGCCATGTAACTTCCTTGATTGGGTTGCAAACGTTGTGCTTGTAAAGAAGCCGAATGGTACCTGGCGCATGTGTGTAGATTACATTGACTTGAACAAGGCATGTCCAAAGGACAGTTACCCACTTCCAAAGATCGACAGCTTGGTCGACTCTACAGCCGGGCATGCCTTGATGAATTTTATGGATGCCTACTAAGGCTTCCACCAGATACCCCTGTGGAAAAAATATCAAGAGAAGATGGCGTTCGTCACTAATCAAGGGTTATTCTGTTATATAGTGATGTCGTTTGGCTTGAAGAATGCGCCTGCTACTTTCCAACGAATGATTAATACTGTCTTCATTAATCAGATTTCTAATTGATCAAAGGGGGATAGAGGCCAACCTGGAGAAGATACAGGAGGTGATAGACATAAATTCACCTTGTACTATAAGGGAAGTCCAGAAACTAACCGGTTGATTGGCGGCTTTAGGGAGATTCCTCAGCCGGTCATGTGACAAGTGTCTCTATTTCTTCCAGGCGATCAGAAAGAAGACAAGGTTTGAATGGGGGGATGATGCTGAGACGGCCTTTCAGAAGTTGAAAGAACATTTACACTCATTGCCAAGGCTTGTTAGCCCTCTGCCCAAAGAGACGCTTTACATGTACTTAGTCATTTCAGATCTTGCCCTTAGTGTCGTTCTCCTTGCTGAGAGAGACGGCATTCAGCTCCTGATCTATTTCATTATCCATGTACTCATAATTGCTGAATTACGGTACCTCATGGTTGAAAAATTTGGCCTTGCTCTTTACATGGCTGTCAAGAAGTTGAAACCCTACTTCTTGGCACATCCGGTTGTGGTCTATACAGACCAACCTCTCAAGCGCCCAATGACAACCTTGGGGTCATCCGGCAGGATGCTCAAATAGGCTATCGAAATGCAAAGTCTTGTAATCACTTTTGAACCAAGAAAGGCAGTGAAGGGTCAGGCGTTTGCCAACTTCATTATCGAAATGACAAGGCCGGTTGCACCGGACAAGCTTGATCAGGTTTGGAAAGTTTATGTAGATGGGAGCTCTACCATGAACGGTTGTGGTACATGCATAATCTATCAGTCTCCTGAAGGGGACAAATATGAGTATGCACTACGGTTCAAGTTTCAGGCCTCAAATAATGAGGTAGAGTATGAAGCCCTTCTAGCCGGCATTCGCATGTGTAAGGCAGCAGGGGCAGCAAAAATTGACGCATGCTCTGATTCATAGTTGGTCGTAAGCCAGTACCATGGTGACTATGAAGCCACCCATCTGGCTATGATCAAGTACCTTCAGGGGGGTCAAAGCTGAAGCTGGGACACTTGAAGTATTCCATCTGAGTCAAGTGAACAATCAGGCGGATGCACTGTCAAAATTGGAATCCTCCGTCTCCTGTGATATGCCTCGATCAGTCTTCTGGAAGTTATGAAAAAATGAAGTATTACTAAAGAGGAACCCATTGGAGTACTTGACCGGAGTTCTACCTTAATGGATGCCAACCGGGCGTACCCGCAAGACGGCATGCTGCTTGACTCACCACAGAGTGTGGCTGTCTTGAAGAAACGAGCTGCAAACTTCGAGATAAGAAATGGAGAACTCTTCAAAGTAGGTTTCTTAAAGCCTTTGTTGAAGTGTGTTACCCTAGAAAAGGGGCAGGAAGTTCTCGAAGAATTGCAGCGGGATACTACTGGCATATCAAGACTAAGGATGTCATATCTTTCATTTGGAAGAACATCATCACCCGGTTTGGGGTACCTATGTCTATGGTTTTTGACAATGGTCCTCAGTTCGAAACGCCTCAACTCAAAACTTAGTTGGGAGATCAAAGGATCTCACATTGCTTTGAATCAGTAGGTCGACCCCAAGCAAACGGCCAAGTTGAAGCCTTCAACAAACTCATCTCAGAAGGCATCAAAAAGAAAATAGAAAGAGCCGCTGGTTTATAGGCTGAAGAATTAATTCACGTCCTATGGGCCATCCGAACAACTGAAAAAGGAGCAACTGGTTAAACCTCATTTCTCATGGTATAGGGTGCTGAAGCCGTCTTGCCCATGAAACATTATGAGTCAACTCTACGAGTCATGCTATACGATGAAGAGACAAACTGGGAGGCCATGCGGCCAGCATTGGACTCACTTTCGGAACGCAGGGGCAATGCCGCCTTGCGTCATGAGATTTATCGTCTGAGAATGACCCGTGCCTACAACAAAAGGGTACACAAACGACCCTTAAAAGAGGGTGACTTTGTGTTATAGAAAATGGAGGCAACTGGTAGGGCCAATGAGCAGGGAAAGTTAACTCCTAATTGGGAAGGTCCCTACCGGATTTATAAGGAAGTAAGAAACGACACCTACCGCCTGGAGACCCCAGACGGCAGGCGACTGCCCAAAACTTGGAATGTAGACAACTTAAAAAAGTATACTTCTAAGAATTGTAAATTTTTGTAAATGAAAAGCCTATCAATGAAAAAGTTGCCTTTTGTTTTCAATTATGTTATTTATACACATGCGCAATATTTCAAACACCGCCTGACCGATATACAGACGGTTAACTTTCACGAACTAGATTTAAACTAAGTTAAAAAACTTAATAGCTAATGTCCGAGACATGAGGCCAACGGCCGGATGATAAACTAAGTTAAAAACTTAATAGCTAAATAAATGTCTAAGAGACGCGAGGCTAATGGTCGGATGATAATTTATAAATTCGTCTGCTCCAACATGAGTATGGCGTCCGGCGACGCCCATCCGGGTGGAATCGTTGCAGAGAGTATCTCCCATCCAGGTGACACAGTGCTCTACAAACGCATACAGACGGCAAAGATTGAACGACCTACTTGGTCAACTCATAGCCGTCTGATCAGGATAATCTAAAGAACGATCAAGTTTACGATAACCAGATGTCCAAGGACATCAGCCGGTTGCCGACCGAAGTTCTAACATAGATTATTTTTCGAAATTATGCAAGTCCTCCCAATGGGGAAAAAGGACATTGAGCGTAATTGGATTGCAAATACCCCAGGCGGAGGAGCGGAAACTATTTCACCGCCTGGGCTAACGGCTGCTTTCTTGTATGATTGGACGGCTGTGTACTTGGTTTGGGGCAATCACTACTATGATTGATTGACTTAGGAACATCTCATACTCCTTAAAGTATCAAAAGTTTCCAAGACAATCAATCAGCAAGTATTGAAACCAACCACACAGCCGCCCAGGGGCAAGTACAGCCGATTTGTCATTTGTCTCATGCCATTAATGAGTTAGGCGAAAATTCAAGTATATATGTATGCAAAATTTAAACACAAAAATTGAAACAAATCTTAGAGTAATTGAACAAAATCGACTCAGTCGGTATACTTCATAAATTTAAAACCGACCAAATGGCCGGGTGATAATGTTAACCGGATATGTATCCGGGCATAAGAAAAAAATATTGTTGATTTACCCGACTCTCCAGTCGATAAAGATACACAAATACACAGCTCGCAGGCCGGAGAAAATACTATTGGCATATTGCCGCTGAGAACTTAATGCTGCAAGGGAGGAGGCACCGCTTGGGTCTCGTTGGGCGGGAGGTCTTCTGCAGTTTGCTCGGGCTGAGCCTGGTTGGGGTTAACAGGAGCTTCTTGGTTTGGCTCTTCCTCCTTGTTCGAGGCAATCTCAATGCCTTGGGCAAGGGCCCATTCTTAGTAGTACCGAAGGTTGAAGAACTCCCAGTCAGTGTTGGGGTGGACAAGATCCCAAGCCAGCTTCAGGCTGGCCTCCGTATCCCTCTCATTCTCCGCCACCAGCTGGTTCTTCTCCATGGAGATCTCCCCTTGATGAGCTTTCCTCATTTCAACGATGTTAAGCTTGAGCCGGCTGTTCTCGTTCCCGAGCTGGGTGTTCTCCTAGTCAGCCCCTTCCAAAGCCTTTAGATTAGATTAGGCATTTTTGAGCGCCAACTCTAAGTTGGTGGCTTTGGTATTGGCTATCTCCACTACAGCCGTCAACGTCTTAATTAGCTCCTCCTATTTCAACTTCGCAGCTTTAATCTCAATTTCACTCATGGTATTTTGTTATTGAGTAAAGTTAAGAACATTTGCGACCTTATGATTAGCATCATTTACCTCCTCCTGCTTTTTCCTAAACGGGGTCTTCAGCCCGTCTACCCTCAGCATCGTCTTAGAATATAGACGGTAAAAAGTGGGGTTAGAAAATAAGCGTAAAGATTAAAAATACACTTGGGTTAAGCTTAGTTACCTCAGCCAGCAGGGCTAGGATCTGGTCAAAATTGATCGATTGCACTCCCGGCACCTGAGCTTTCTCAAACCTGGTGATGGTCCTCAGCATCCGCTTGGCGAATTGCTGGACATCAGGCCGGCTTGAGGAGGCATCTACACCTAAAGAAGGATGTGGTGAGAAAGCAGCATAGGCGGCACCTATATTGTGCCGGTTGCTGAGCAGTTCTCCTGATGAGCTCGCTTGGTTTTTGACTCGCATAAAGTCAAGCGGCCATGGGAGTTGAAAGCAGCCTTCTTTACCTTAGTCCATGGGATGCGAGGACCCAACCTCTTCAATCGCTGCAGTGCCGACTGCAAACCCTTCGACGCCGTAGAGGCGTCCGACATTTTGCTTGACTTTTGAGCAGGGCGGCTGACTTAATCGGTGTTTTATTTGGATCCACCATTTTCAGGGCATCCTCTGCAGAAGAAAGCCGGTTGGTTAAAAAATAATAATAATAATATAAAAGGAAATAATTGTAAAAATGCAAGTATTGAGACGTTTACAAAACGCGGCTGCATACATTTTGGAAACACAGTGCTTAGGTCGCAGGCGGAGAGAAACGCCTCGTCCTTCAAGAAGTCCGGATGGGGCACCCAGTTTTTTGGCACTATTATTTGGGTCCCATCATCTAAGGGAGCAATGGTAGTCTTCAAGAACTCCGGCTCCAATAGTTGTTCCCAAGCCTTGGGAAGAATGTAGGGGAGGGCACATTTTTTTCCGAGCAATGCGGATCATGGTTATACCGATGTAAGGCCCGGTTTATTGCCAAAGTGGGGGAAGAGATTAGATAAAACTTATCTTTCCAATTGGACCACGTAGATGGCTTATCCACGGTCATCATGTACTCCAGATGCGTGGTTAAAGTGTACCTTGCTCCCCAGCCGCCTGGAGCCCGGCTCCATGTAATGCATGTGAGCAAAGGCCTCAAAACTAGGCTCAATGTTTTGGAACTCACAGGCGGCGATGTAACTCAGAATATTTATCCATGAGTTAGGGGTCAGCTGCCAGACGCCTAGCTCATACCCCTTTAAGATCCTTCTAATTCTCCTGTGAAGGGGGAAGCGGAGCCCGGCTTTGATTGCCGACTCATAGCAACCGAAGTAGTTGTTGGCATGATCAAGGTTTTCCTCCCAAACTACTGTCACCTCCACAGGAGGGACTCTTATTTCCCAATTCGACCCAACCGGGTATTTATCCTGAAATGCCTTGAAACTATTTTCCAAGGAAGTCACGTCCCTGGCGGTCATATGAATCTCAGTGGGGTTAGGCATAGACGACGACTTAGCCGGCCGTTCAACTTCGTAGCCGGCTTCCGCCTGACCTGACCTAGAAGCTTCAGCCAATGATCTTTGGGATGCCTCATTGTCGTCTCCTTGATTGGGATCACTATGCATGTAGGCGGAGATAGACCCTTCATCGTCTAACTCCCTTAAAATCCCATCACTGGGTGTGGATGGGGTACCCCCAGGCGAAGAACCTGATTGCTCTCCTGATTCCCTGTACTCCCCGTCTGGGGTAACTTCTTTAGCCGGCACTTCCAAAGTGCCCCTTCTCCTTTTTGGCTTAGTAGTCGTCTGTTTCACTCTTGCCATTGTGTCCTGCACAGACACAAAGACGGTGGGATTCGGGGATGAGCAAAGCAGGTCCATGCACCCAGAGACGACACCCCCAGTCCTAGTCTCAGTCGTACTAGGAGACCGGCTGACTACTGTCATAGGTTGGGCCGTGTGTGTTGATGGTGAATCCATTTTATTTTGAAAAACTATATACAAACGGAAAAATCTTGAAAAAGCTAAGAAGGGGAGAGACGGTTACCTTGTAGAATCATGAAACGATTTCTCAGGCGGTGACCGGTTGTATCCACAAAACTACAACCGGGAAGTTTTCTGGAAATTAGCTACAGGCAGGGCAGAGCGTCTCTCTCTAGAAACTTTTTCTCTTTCTCTCTCTAGATTTTTAAGAAGTCAGATGAGAGAAAGGAAGGGGGACAACTTGCTATTTATAGAAGGTTAAAATGGGGGCACTTCCGTAATTTCCTTCACAGTAAAATGGTAATAATTGTTAGCTATTTAGCAGATGAAACCTGTCACAGGGGGCTAAGTGGCCTGCCACATCACCCCTATGAGGGGCAAATGTTTAGGGTAAAAATACCCTAGACACGTGGCCCAATCAAAGGGTGACACATGTCAGCCCTAGACAAGTCTAATACAGGCCACTCAACAGCTGACACGTGTCAGCCTCAGATAACAGGTGTAATTGCGCCCTTCAGGGCCCAATTCCCAAGGGCGCTGCAAAAAGGCGCAGCCCATTATGTCATCCTAACCTAATGAAGGGCACTTTTTCCAATGACCCTATAAATAGGGAGATTTCCCTCATTTTGGGAACACAATTCATTTATTACAACAACGCTATATTCTCTCACATCAGAGAATACACCTGATCTCGGAATTCGAGAAAATCTCACTTTTACCTTTTCCGCACCTTTTCGTATTCTTCGACCGATACTAACTTGATCGTCAGAGACGGAGCTCCTACCAATCGGAGTCTCCGTGTTTTGCAGGTACAATTCGCAACGGATCAGTCTTGGTGACGTAACTCTCCCGAGGGACAAAAACACCCAAAACAATACCATTGAAGGAGGCTTGGAAGATGGAGCAACTTGCAAAATCTTACATCAAATATGTTGTGAGGTTACATGGAGTTCTAAAGGATATTATGTCTTATAGAGATTCCAGGTTTCATTCGAAATTCTAGAAAAGTGTACAGGAAAACTTTGGTACAACACTTAAGATGAGTACATTGTTTCACCCTGCTACAGATGGAAAAACTGAGAGAACCATTCAAACCTTGGAAGACATGTTGAGAGCTTGTGTTATAGACTTCCAAGGGGGATGGGAAGATAGCTTGGACTTGATGGAATTTTCCTATAATAATAGTTACCATGTGAGCATTGGCATGACTCCATTTGAGGCTTTGTATGGAAGAAAGTGTCGTAGTCCTATTTATTGGAACGACATAAGTGAAACAATGATTTTAGGGCCTCAAATGATCTAGGATACAGTGAAGCAAGTAAGGGAAATTCAGGCCAAAATTCAAGCAACTCAAGATCGTCAAAAGAGCTACGCATATTTGAAGCGTAGAGAAGAGGAATTCGAGGTTGGTGACAAGGTGTTGCTGAAAGTGTCACCAATGAAAGGAGTGATGAGGTTTGGAAAGAAAGGAAAGCTTAATCCAAAGTATATTGGTCCATATGAAATACTACAAAGGATAGGCAAAGTAGCTTATAGGTTGGCCTTACATATGGAGCTAAGTAAAGTGCATGATGTATTTCATGTATCTCAATTGAGAAGATACATTCCTTATAAGTCTCATGTGTTACAACCTGAAACCATTGAGTTAGATCAAAGCTTAACCTATGAGGAAAGACCTGTCAAGATTCCTAACTATAAAGTGTGTAGTACACGCAATAAGAATGTTAAGATTGTGAAAGTGCTATGGTCTAACCAAGAATATGAGGAAGCCGTTTGGTGTTGGGTTTCAGTAAGTCTAACTCACCGCGGAACAAAACTCGATCCCCAAGACCCGCTCACAATTAATATAACTAAATGACATAAATAACAAGAAAGAGAGAAAAGACGATCTTACCCTAGTCGCGTGCTTCACTCACACCCGGAGTTCTTACTTCAAAGCCAAGTCTTGCAAGTGCAGAGACCTCCTACAGTATCCACCCGCAACTCGACCTGATCGATCTCTTACTCGGAGTTTAACCGAGTTGGACTAAAACACTACTCGAGTCGGACTAAAACACTACTCGACTAAAACACTACTCGTAAGTGGAGATGACTTTTTGAGTTCCTACTCAAGTGAACAATTCCAAGGTATAACTTGGTTATTTATAAGGAGTGCTTCCTTGTGAATTCCTCTTATCTTTCAATGTGGGAATTTTTCTCAAAAAGATCCCACATGGAAAGAATATTGAATTCAATTCCTAGTTAAATAAACCAAGGAATCACTAAGTAACAAGTGTCACATGGTTAGGTGAGGACCACTTCCTCACTTGCTCCCCAAGGCAACTCACATCCATTGTGAGCTAACCATGTGGCACCCAAACTTGAGCTCCAAGATGGGTTCGGTTGGGCTGCCACCCCTCGGCCCACGTCTATAACTCGTCACCCAGGTCCGGGGCCCGCTGCCACATGGCGCTGCCAATGTGGTGCGCTGTCAACTACTCCATGGTGTGCTGCCATGTACGCTGCCACGTGTGCTGCCATGTGTGTTGCCACGTGGCGCGCTTCTATTTAGCGCGCTTCCCTAGCCTTTCGCATGGCTAGGGTTTTTACTTGTTACCTAAAGCATTTTCCCGTCTCGCCAATTCCTAAATTTTGGCCCGACTTTTGAGATTAACTTCCGACGCTCTAAGCTCGGAATCCGACGTCTTTGTTCATATTACTCGAGTGACTCATTAATTCCTTTCGGATTAATTTGTCGTATCGGATTGTTAGTTGCTTGGGTGTGACCCGAAGGGTTCAGTCAAGATTAAGCTGTAATATTAATTATACATTAATATTACTGATTGGAAGCGGCCTCCAACTAGGCATTCCAATCACTTGACCTCACTGAATAATTAGCTTTCTAATAATTCCGAACCCTCTATCGGAATAGTACACTTGTTTGAAGGACATCATTCCTATCACTTGGGAAGCCGAGGAAAGGAAAAAGAAATACCTTGAGTTGTTTCAGGTATGTTGAGTTACGGGGACGTAACTCGTTTTCTTTAAGGGGGGTAGAATGCGGTAGAATTTCGCGCTTTTTCCTTATATTTTTAGTTATTTTTGTGCTTTTTGCACAATTTTTACAAGTATTTTGAGTAATTGTGATCTCAAAGAGACACAAAAATGTAAAAGTATGACAAAAAGTACAGCAATATTACACAAAGTAAGGAAAAAGTTTGGATTTTGTTTCCCCAAGTTTAGAGGGGTAGATTGTAAGACCCCGTATTTTTATACGTATTTTATTTTAAATTAGTATTTTTTAAAGCATTGAAATAATTCGAAATGAATTATTTATGGCATTTTAATCATTTATTTTAATAAGTTTGGAAATATTTTATAAAAGGAAAGTTTTTTTTAATTATTTATTTTAATAAGTTTGGGAATAATTTAGAAAAGTTTTATAAAAGGAAAATTTTATAAAAGTCAAGTTTTGTTAGGAAAGAGATTAGTAAGGATAGAAAGGGAATTCAAGGGTAGGAGGGTTTCTAGAGAGAAAAAGGGTATAAATATTCAACACATGGGTAAATTAAACTTTACCCAGAGTGGAGAAAACCCAAGGTAAATTTTCTCTCCGTTCTCTCTTATTTTCCTTTTTCTTTCTTTCTTTTTCCCTTCCCCTTTTTTTTCACACGGCTAGCGCCACCACCACGCACCACCGGTCGACCACCACAGCCACCAGCGCAAGCGCCGGCAGCTGCGGCGACACCGGCGGGTGCGACAGCAACCCAGCCGTGTCGTGGTGGCTGTTGCTCCGCTTGCGGCCTTCGGAAAAAAAATTATTTATTTTTTTAATTCTTAGGCTTTAATCCTAAATCTAGTTATTAATTATGGGTTTTGTGATGATTTTCATATTGTTTGATTTAAGGTAGTATGTAAATAAATTATCACATTTTAATTTTAATTAAAAAGCCAAAAATTTGAAACCCTAGATTTGTAAATAATTGAATATTGAAGGAATATGATTTAGGGTGGTTTAAATCTTTAATTTGAGGGTTTTAAAGCGGATTTAAAGTAAGTTTTAATGATTTAATATTGCTGGAAATTTTGTTAGTAACCTAAAATTAAGTTTCTTAAAGGAAATTTCGACTACCCATTAATTGGGATTAACGTAAGGGGTTTTAAATTAATTTTCAGCTTGTTTTAAATAAATTATGAGTGATTTAATAAGAGTATATATTGATGGAAATTTGTGTGGAGTAGATTTTAATGCCATGTTATAATTTTGGGTTGTAGGAGACTTCTAAGTGAGTGATTTCTTTTAGTCGTGGCGATTTTAATATCGTATTCAAGGTACATTCGCATATTTGGTATTTATTTGGTGATATAGGAACATGCTAGGCTTTGAATAATTGAGTCGAAATAGTATCATGATAGATTTTGATTGAAATTTATTATTTGGTTGATGTTGGTGATTGAAATATGAAGCATGAATTATTTGTGATGGATTAGTGATTGAAAATAAATATTTTGGTATGTTGTATATGAACCACACTTTTATTATTGCCATGATAGAGACATGTTTAATTAAACTAAATGTTTAATTTTGTTTGGAATATTAAAAAGGAATTTTATTATGGTTCATATAATTTTTATTAATGCTATAAGTATGAGAGGAAAAAGCTAGTTAAGTGTCTATGTACACGAGGAAAGACCTAGTTAAGTGTATATATACACGAGGAATAAATTATATACTGGTGCCTTAGTGCACTTAAGGTGTTTTTAACACCAAGGGATAGGAATTTTGGCGCATTATGCATTTAAGGTGTCTTTGACACTGAGGTAGATTAAAAAGGGTTCAACATTAAATATTATGTGGTCACTAATTATTCAAGAATTAAATTGGTATGTTTAATTGTTTGAATAATTATAATGTTTGATTGTGTTATGGTTTGAGAGTCATCACTAAGTTTAATAATATGTAAATAACGTAAAGTGAAAGAGATTACGCACCAAAACTCTAGGAACGTATATACCTTGAGTATGAATATATGGGGGGAGTTATGGGGTTATATATTTAACCATAACATCTACTGGGAGTACAGGACGCCGTATTTTCCTTTTATTATTATGCGCAAGAATTCCGCCACTTACGAGTGGTTCTTTTATACTGGCACGGTTAGCTCCCGTGTTAGTACCCCTTTATTGGGGCAGGTTAGGGGGGAAACCCGTTCGATGCGTAATCAATGCTAAATGAATCAATTAGTTATTTAATTCAGGATCATGTTGTATTTTGTATGCTTGTAAACAGGTGCAACGAGGTAAGTTGTGTGTTGATAGGTGATAGCATGTTAGTGTGTTTAATTACGCTTATGTACTCAGCATTGCTGATTGTGTGTTTGTATGTTTGTTTGGCCTTGTCTTTACCTTGGCTCTATGATGACCCATTTTTAATGGAGAGTAGTGGGAATAAGTAGAGAGAAGCTTTTCAGGTGATGAATCATATTCATGATGGGCATGATTGAAGAGCGAATCATGCTAGTTTCCATAAGTTTATGATGTGTTTATTTCCTTGATTATTTTATTATATTATGCTTTTGAGACTAACGCAAAGGTTTTCAAGTTGGTTTGGTTAAATAAGGTCCTACAATGGTTTCAAGTTGTAGGTTGACTTCGTTTTACTTTGGTTTGACTTTACTTTCGTTTGGTTGACGTTTAAGTTGAATTGTTTAAATGTTTTTAAAGATAGTCTTACGCTGTGTGTCTTTGATAGTTGCCTTAGCTGTTTTCACGGTGGCGGTAATATCTTAGATTTTTCTATTTGGAGTTTTAAAAAGAGAAAAACAGGTATTTGATGAGAGGTGGATTCTAGGTCGTTGAAACTAAAATTCCTCCAATCAAACTAAATTTGTAAGCAAACCTACACATAGTAATAAAGGAACTTCGGGTCAAACCACTAGGAATGGGGGGAATTTTTCTACGGCCAAAGTCAAGCTATTTCGAAACGTAAGAGGTAGTGTAGGTTATCTAATTCAACCAAACAAACAAAGTAAATCACGAAGTAAATCAATATATCAAACACTAAGGATTTAGGATCCACATGTATTGCAATGAACACACACTAATCGGGTTGGAGATTGATTAATTCGAGTATTGCGAGGGAAGATAGACAATGCAATCAAAAGAGCTCGACAATCTATCTCCTAGAGGTCTAACTAGCGCCAACTACGAAAGGCTCTAACTAGGAACGTCACAAACCAAGCTCAACCGATAAATGTGAGCTACAAATCAATGGTCCGTATCAATGTAGACACACAATGCAATCTAGCATGAAGAACAAGGTTGATCATGAAGGAATTATGTCTTCGATAAGTGCAATTACTAGATATATCAAGGATCACTATTATGGAGAGAATAAGTTCATTCTATAGGGTCGTCAATATCTGGTGCTAGATATGATAATTGATCTTTGGGTTAGTTAAATAGCCCAAAGCCTTATAGAATGGATCCTATGAGGTCACACAACAAGGGTATTGGGTTAAACAAGTAAGAGGCCCATTAATGGGCCTCATGAGATTATGACATACCATGTAGAGTGTTGGGCTAGAGTAGTGTGTTTAGGATAAGGGTTTTGGACTTTTGACATGGGCTCTTATTTAGAGATGAGATCTATAAATAAGATCCATGCCTAGGGTTTGCAGGAAGCAGTCATAATTCACACACTGTGAATTTTGACATCAAGGCAACCAATCCCAAAACCCTAAACACTCTCCTCACTCACGACCCTCTTTTCTCCCCTTCACGTCCGTACGTGCGGTACCCCTCATGGTGGCTCGTGGTGTTCGTCGTGGTGGTTTGTGGTTAGCTCATGTCTCTCTTCTCCGTTGAAGGTTGATTGAAGCGTTCAATCACGACTAACTAGCATTAGTGGAGGTTTAACTTGTGCCCGTGGACCAAGTAGAGGAATCACGCTTGGGGCTCTTTATCTCCCTTTGTTCTTGCTCGATCGCACGTGGAATCACGCTTCAAAGGTACAATTATGTGTTCTTTATGTGTTATGCAAAGATCCTTTGGATTAGGTACTGTATGAATATGATTCATGTTTATTTCCGCTGCGTAGTACCTATAAAACCATACAGTGGTATCAGTTAGCCTATTGCATTTACGCATATTGACTATAATTCTTTGATAGTCCATAATTTTAATTCAATTAGGAGGGAGAATAATTTAATGGGTCAATTATTATATTAAATGTGATTTAACTCTTGGAATTGATTAAATGTGATTTAATAATGCTCAAAATAGCCATGAAGAGATCCGAATTTTGCCCTAGTTTATTCGAATTTTTTTGAACCCTAACCCTAATTTTTCGAAAATTTTCAAACCTAAGTAGCCTAAAATCTGATTTTTTGTGCTTGATTTTGAATAATTTCGATTGTTTCATGCTTCATGATTTTAATCTAGTTGATTTCATGTATAAATTATGAATTTTGCATGATCAATGATTTGATTTAAAAGTTAAATTAAATTGAGGATTATTTTCATGAAGAACCCTAGATTTTAAAATTAGATTGTGAATTTAATTTTAATTGGATGAATTAGCATAAAAGTTATGTTTTTAATTTATCATGGACCACATGAATTTTATTTAACAAAAGTTGTTGTTTAAAATTGATTAAAAAAAAGGGTTTATTGCAGCGGCAATCGCGGCTGGGTGGCGCAGCCACGGCGGCTGCCGCTGCAGGTGGTCCGGAGGGAGGGGTGGGGTGGGGCAGCAGGTCGGGTCAGCAAAGGCGGCAGCAGCAGCACCGTGCAAGGGTTGCGCGGCACCGCTGCTGCTGCTGTGCACCGCTGCAGTGCAGCGTACACCTCACGGTGTACGGCCACCGTGGCCGGCTTAGGCTGGCCACACCACGGTGGCTGGTGCACGGTTTTTCAAAAAAAAAATCAGTTTTTTTAAAAATTTATTTCAAGATAATTATGAATTATTTTGGGATAAAATCAGTTTTATTTTGGATAAGTTAAAATATTTTGAAAATATGATCTTTTATTTTAAAAAGATAAAATTGGTTTTATTTGGATAAAATCTTTTATTTTAGGATAAAATCAAATATTCAAAAGTTGTTATATTTGATATTATCCATATTTAAAGTTGTTATTTTGATAATTATCCTTAATTAAGGTTGTTAATTTTGGATAAGATTTGTTAGGATATTCTGAGCATATTCCAAAAGGATAATAATTGATTTAAATAATGTGATTATCCCATAATTATTTTTGGATATAATTGATTTAAAATTTTGTGATTGGCTAGTAATTAGGATAGAATTTCCTAACTTTGTTAGGATAATCTTTGAGAATAAATATGATTTATCTTTTAAGATTAAAATAAGATTTGATTCTATCTCATGACTAATTTAGAATATGTGATATTTTATTGATGATCATGAATAATATATGATATTATCTAATTACATTAATTAAAATATGAGATATTTAGATGCCATGTTTCCTTAATTGTGAACATTCGATGTTGTAGTTTAGGAAAGCATGATGAGTGATTTATTATGTGGCAATTTTATAATATATGATGTTGTTTATTGCTATATAATGACTAGTATGGCCCAGTAGATTGCTAAATACGATCTGCGCATCGTGATGTATTTTTGTAATCTTAGTACGGTCTACGTACCGATAAAGTATTTTGTAATTTTATTTAATTTTATTTAAGTAGTAGATAGAATAGAGTAGAATTACAGGTTGCAGTTAATCCAAGAAGCCCATGAAGTGAAGACCCAAAGGAGCAAGGTGGATGAGGTCCATGATGTTTCAAGTGGGAGCTTTTTACTTTATTAGTTTTCTTAGGATTAGGGGCCATGCTATGTCTTATTTATGCATTCAGTATTTTATGCATGTTAGATTTTATTGATGTTTTGTGATGATGCGCTAGAGTTCACTATTTAATCACAACATAATAAATCTAGATCCTAGTAATATTGAGGCAGCTTTTCCAATTAAAAACCTGATGAAACCTTGGACATTTATGATGGGTCATGCCAAAGCTGGGCGTCATATTTTTCATTGGGGAGTGGGGGTAGGACAAATTCTACACTTTTAATTGGTTATACTCAACAAGGTTACCTAAAGATAAAGTTTAGAACCTTGAAGCTAAGAGTAATAATTAAACATGTGATGGTTAATTATTCAACCAAGAATTACAAAGAGTTGTAATCAGTAAAGAGTTTACTCACCTTGAAAATGTAATGGTTGATGGCAGGGCCAAAGTCCGGTCAATTATTGCACGAATAAAGGATCTTGGAATCATTTATTTCAATTGGGATCAATTTACATTGAATAAATGCTTTAAAGTTACCAATTTAAATCGCTTATGGTACTTTAAATTTAATAAACATAATTGAATTTTGCGTTTTCTTATAAGTAACATGTCGTTCTAATTTTATTATTATATATAATCTCCTCGATTGAAAATAAAGTTGAGAAACGTACTCAAAAAGTTTAAAAGATAATCCATAAACCTATATTCCAATTTTGCTAAGATTGTTCTAAAAGGCAAGTTTTAGAAATTCATGTCACATGTCTAAGGTTGGTTTTATTCAAAATGTTGAGTAAAATACCAACACATCTTCATTTTGAAAAATTTTTCAAGGGATGAGAGGTACAATCCCTCCAAAAGACAAGTATAAAAATCCAATAAAATCTCTTATCCTCAATATGATTGAATATAAGAAAGTGATTGGAAATATCTATGATCAAAAGTTGATCAAATGACAGTATTCTTCATCTACTTTATATGGAGTTTAATGCTTGATTAAACTCAAATATAAATAATGATAGAATAGACTTAGCAAAATCATGAAAAAAGCTTAAAGTAGTTGAGCAAGGTATCATTTTGAACCTAAGAGAAATGTTCTAAGTGGCTCAAAGGGAAAGGTTTAGGAATATATAAGGATTGCATTAAGATGTTATAGGCCAAGAAATGCAAACAAGTTACTACTTCTCAAACCTAGAACTACTTACATGCTAAAAGTTGTTATGAACAACAAATGTTTCAAATTAAATGGATCAATTCCAATTGATTAGAAACTACCTCATAACAGTTGGAAGGTAAAAGAATGGAATTGTTCCAATTTAAGAAGTATACTATAGAAATTGATTTAGCATATTGCTACTTCTTGGACATATGATGTCTTGTTTAGATCACTCATTGCACAATTTGGTTGAACTAAAGGAAGAAGTTATGGCTAAAGCAGAAATAAATCTACAAGTTTGGAAGCAAAAGTTGCAACTTTACAAGTAGAACCAGTATTTCACCACCAATAATTGGCTAGAATTTAATAAATGTTATTCATTCTTGCCATTATCAAAACATCATTCAATGTTAGTAATGACTAAGCATCGAAGATTCAAAAACGTGGAATAAATGTTATTCTATGCTTCATTGAGTCATAATGTGTTTTGAATTGCTAAATAGGTTTAAAAATTCTATATGATAGAAATAATTAAACCATTTCTATATATATATATAAAAGTTATCTCTAATATGTCAATTAATTCGAATGAAAATGAAAATTGCATGCGGAAGATCCAAAGGGATGGACTTTCAATATCATTGGATTATGAATCCATTGATATATGTAATTAATATTCTAATTTGAAATTTTGACTAAGTCACCATTTAGAGAAATGATGATGAGAACTCAAGGTCGAATACATATCGATGTAAGAAAACCAAAGGTTCAAAGGCTAGAGACAGATAATGAAACTTCATTTGTGATACGATCACTATTTATGCTTAGTTGAAGCATGGAAGTGAAAATTTTGAAAAGTTCAAAAATTTTCAGTATGAAGTTCAGTATCAACTTGACAAGAAAATGATTACATTACTATATGATTGTAATTGTGAAAATTTAAGTCAAGACATGTACTTCGCAACACATTCAAAGTATTGCGATATGATCGTAATAATGAGAATTTAAGCCAAGACATTGATAAACATTCAGAGTTGTGAAATCGTTTTACAACAAACTCCGAAAGAAAACCTTGTGAAGTGTTGATGAAGGGAGCTATCAACCTATATGAGATATATTTCGATAATGGATGTAAATTACCTATCTTCCAATCATTGTTCAAGGGATATACTTTTAAGATAAGCTACAAAACTAAACAAACTACATATGTCAAATCAAATGTAGCAAAGGCTTCATATGTGATATGGATAAGAAAAGTTCTTATTAAGTCTTTCTACACAGCAAGGAATACAAGATGTATTAAATCGTTTAATGCACGTTCGATTCCTATATAGAGCACGGGGTACTAGTACACAAACCATACTTAGCACAAAATGTTTGTTGCTCAAGTAGGTGCCCTTATGGAAATTGTTCCAAAAGGTCAAGTGGGAGTAGTGTAAATCTCAAAAGAGTTCGAGAAAAGCAACAAACAAACATGGTTCAAAACCATGGTTGGTTCACCCTATGCTAAATATGCCTCCTCAAAAGGCAAGTGGGAGTATAAGAATCTTGAAAAGTTCGAGGGCCTTGAAAGAGTTCAAGAAAAGTGATTTCGAAAATCTCGAAGAAATTTGAGAAGTTATCGAATAATAGCAACAATATGAGCATGATTCACCTCATGTTACAAATGACAACGTGTGGTCTCATTAAGTGTAATGGGATTAATAACCATGTGTCGAAGGTAGTACATTCCAAGTGCACATCCTCTATTGTCGTTTCTCATTGAAAACTAAACAAAGTTGTTGTATGAGTTTCAATTGTTGCATAACACCCACAATGATAACTAGCATATGTAAACTTAGCCAAAGAAATATGATTTCATATTGACTAAGAGTTCTAAAACATTTATTTTGGAACATTATGATTATGCAAGTAATAAAGATGATTTGACAAGTTATGACTCCAAGTGGTTTAAAACCATGAAATCTGAAATAGATTCTAAGTCTGTAAGCAAGTGTATGACACTTGAATAATTTTCCTAAGTTGGGTGAAACCCATATAAGCAAAACCGACAAGAAAGAAAAATGTTTTCTAACTAAAACAAAGACTTGTTAAAGGATTCAACTAATTCATAGTATGACTATGATTACGATGAAACCTTTACATGTTGTAAAGATCTATAAAAGAGATTTAGTGATTTCTACCTTATAAGATTTGGTAAATGGATTTCAAAACACTTTCTTGAAATTGTTCATGAAATAAGATTTGTATATGATACAATCAAAAGTTTGAAGATCCAATAATCCTACCTAGGGATGCCTAAAAGATCCATAATGGATTGAAGTTAGCATCAGGGAGTTAATGTTCTTAATTTTGTGAGTTAATCAAATCGTTTGATGTTCTCGTAAAATGAAGAAAAGGTCTTATGTGTACAAGACGTTTAGTGGGAGCTATGAAGTTTTCTTGGTCTAGTATAAAGAGCAATTATTCATTTCTTGAAGAGTCAAGTGGTGGGTAATGCATTTTGTATGAAAATCTTGAAGAAGAAGATGAGTACATTTGGGATTCAAGATCTATATAGATAGGTCTCGAAGAATGTTTGAGTTTTGGTTAAGAAGCTTATATTGATAAGATTCTTATAGGGTTCAACATTATATTGAAAGGAGTTTCAATCCCATGTGACATGGCACGTTGCTTAGTGATTCAATACCTTGAGAAAGGTTGATGAAATTAAGACTTTGAGTGATGATCCTTATGCAATTCGCAAAGGATGCATCATGCATGCCATGGACTATAGTCGTCTATTTGATTCACGTGTTTTTAAGAACAAGTGATCATAGATTTCAATCGAAATCCAATGTGATGTTGGAATACAAATTAGAAATTCCTAAGTTCCTTGCGAAAGGGCGAAGGAAAATTCTTAGTGTATGGAGATGAAAATGATTATAAGATTTAGAAATTGCAAAATTCATGTTTATGAGAATGTCTCATGAACTCTACTTATTGAACCCCTTCCATGACCAAGGTATGAGAGTCATACTAAAGTTTTTGGATTGAAGCAAGTTATGTAATTTTAGTTGTGTATGGTTTGAGAAAGCATATTACAAAAGTAAATACATTAGCTTGCAAAATTATGTTTATCAATTGAAACAAAGTTTCAATCTTATTTAATCGTGGTTTCAAGATTAAATAAAATGTCTAAAATAATTATGAATTGATGGGCTCACTAGGTTGATGACCTTTTGAATGAAACCCCACAGGTGAACTAAATTTATATATTATTTAAGTTCCTAGTTCGAAATCATTAAACTGGACATAAATGATTTCCAATAATGGACTAGCATGTTAAGATTGATTGGATAGCGCAGTTTCATGGGCTATAGGAGCGTAGTGATGCTCGGTCAATCACATGGATATGCATGAATGATGCATGATCGAACTATAGACCTACTTTGAAGTTCAAGTATAGAGCTTCCGGATATATTAGTGGATTCCTTTGACATGAGTGGAACACTGATTCCATTCAATGATTGATTTAACTGTGGTACATTCAAACGTCTATCCGTAATTGGAAATTATAAAGGATGTTTCCCGGTTACTTCATGAGTTGAGTGGGAGCTTTGGTTGCCACAAGATTGGATAGAGTCTACCTATTTAAATTAGGAATGTGTCTTGGCCCCTTGAGGAGCGAGAATTCAGAAAATGCATGGTCGTGCTCAAATGTGTTACATAGTAATCATTTGTTTTGTAATTCTAACTCAGATTTCAAGAAAAGATTTGTAGATTAATATGATCACGACATAAGATGCAATCATATTATCAAATCGACACACATTGACTTAAGGAATTTGAATATTGCGCACTTGTCTCAGACAAGTGGGAGATTGAAGGAATTATGTCTTCGATAAGTACAATTACTAGATATATCAAGGATCACTATTATGGAGATAATAAGTTCATTCTATAGGGTCGTCAATATCTGGTGCTAGATATGATAATTGATCTTTGGGTTAGTTAAATAGCCCAAAGCCTTATATAATGGATCCTATGAGGTCACACAACAAGGGTATTGGGTTAAACAAGTAAGAGGCCCATTAATGGGCCTCATGAGATTATGACATACCATGTAGAGTGTTGGGCTAGAGTAGTGTGTTTAGGATAAGGGTTTTGGACTTTTGACATGGGCTCTTATTTAGAGATGAGATCTATAAATAAGATCCATGCCTAGGGTTTGCAGGAAGCAGTCATAATTCACACACTGTGAATTTTGACATCAAGGCAACCAATCCCAAAACCCTAAACACTCTCCTCACTCACAACCCTCTTTTCTCCCCTTCACGTCCGTACGTGCGGTGCCCCTCATGGTGGCTCGTGGTGTTCGTCGTGGTGGTTTGTGGTTAGCTCATGTCTCTCTTCTCCGTTTAAGGTTGATTGAAGCGTTCAATCACGACTCGACCAAGTAGAGGAATCACGCTTGGGGTTCTTTATCTCCCTTTGTTCTTGCTCGATCGCACGTGGAATCACGCTTCAAAGGTACAATTATGTGTTCTTTATGTGTTATGCAAAGATCCTTTGGATTAGGTACTGTATGAATATGATTCATGTTTATTTCCGCTGCGTAGTACCTATAAAACCATACAGATCACTCCTTCCAATCCATATACATGCACAAAATCAATCAACCAATTTAATCACAATGCTAAATCAATAAAAAAAACCCCCCAATTAGCTAATGCTCCATCACTAATGCATGCTTCACCACATCCCTAACAAGCAAACTACTCACAATCCATTAAAGAAATCAAGAACAAAGCTATACAATTCATCAAATTCATCAATATCATTCCAATCAAACCAATTCAATCAAACAATCAATAAACTTGAACAATCAACAAAACAATTGAAATCAAAAACTAAAGATTGAATTAAAGTAAAGAAGATTCTCATAAACTTGATCAAATCAAAGGAAATGTACTTGAAATCAAACCAATTGCAACTACCATCAATCATCAACCATTAATCTTCAAAATCCTCTCTCTACAAAATCTAAAATCTAGAGTTTCTCTCTCTAAGAAAATCAAACCTAATTCTAATTCTAAACTATATATAATAAAACTAACAAAAGAGAAAGTAGTTAGTCGTCCCAAAAGAACCCGTACAGGTGCGGCCTTTAATTTAAAGATGCGCGGCCGCGAGGAAAAGGGTATGGAACAGGGGGAGCAGCAGGCGCGGCCGCGCGGTCGTGCCATTGTCGCGCGCGGTCGCGCCTGGGAACAGGGCAGCCTCCTTCCCCTTCATCTTGATGATCCTCATGCGCTCCACTTGGTGTGCTTGATGAACACGGAGCATGATAGATCCTAAAACACCGTGATGGTGGGTTCAACACCAGAATTGGTGCCCCCACATCTTGAATGCACGGCCTAAGGAAGCTTGGAACTTGCTCATCTCCAATCTTGGGCTTCAAATGGAAGACACTAAGTATCCCAATCAATGTAAAACCCGAGAAGAGACCTCGGGAATGATCTTCTCCTGAAAATAAAAGAAAACAAACAAATAAAGGGGAAAAAGGCGAAATAAACAAAGAAATACATGAAAATGGAAAATCTACTAAGGAAAATGCAAACTAAAGAAATAAAGAGCAAAATTAAGGAAAAAGGAATAAAAAGGGCTACAAAAGAGAATGAAATTCACCATACAAGGAATTTCTAGGGTGTTACATTGGGCACCAAGGCGCGCCCAGCTTTGTGCATGTGCGGGCTGCTGGCTACAGGGCCTGCCAGCCTGCCCAGCAATCCACGCCCTTTGTGCGGGCTCCTGGGTGCAGTTGTGCGGGCTCTTGCATGCCACGCCCTGCTAGCCAATGCACCAGCCCGCACATGCACGCAGCAAGCCACGCACATGGTGCGGGCTTCTGGTGCGCCTTTGTGCGGCTGGTACTGCTAGCTATGCTAGCTTGCTAGCACACCATGCCTCTGGCATTCGGTTTTCTCGGGGAATTTTGATGCTAGGGGTATTTTGGTAATTTTGTTGATCAATTGAATTTTTTACCGTCTCGTCGTATTATTAATTCGACTCGACTTCTGACATTCGGTCTCGACGCTCCTAGCTCGATTTTCGATGTCAACGTTCATATCTCGAGCGACTCATTAATTCTTTCTGTATTAATTCGTCATGTCGGATCGTTAGTTTCTTGGGTGTGACTCGAAGGGTTCAGTCGAGATTAAGTTGTAATATTAATTATACATTAATATTACTAATCGGAAGCGGCCTCTAAATAGGCATTCCGATCACTTAACCTCACTAAATAATTAGCTTTCTAATATTTCCGAACCCTCTATTGGAATAATATACTTGTTCGAAGGACACCATTTCTATTAATCTCCCACTTGTCCTTCCGGACAAGTGCGCTTTTGTGTACAACCTATTTCCCATGTCACTTATTACGTCTAGAAGATTTTCTTGAAATTCGAGTTCGACTGTCAATAAGCAGATGATTTCTTAAAATCCATCTGAGCAACGCCATGCATTTTTACAGTCTCGCTCTTTGAGAGGCCTTGTAAACCACAAAGACATGTTCCCTATGGTTAGTAGGAGGACATTCCCAGTCTTGTACTGTCAGCTTCTCTTACTAAGAGGACCTAACCGTCCGAGTGTTGCCGTTATAATCCCCATGTAAGGCAGAAGTTTGACGAACATCAAAGCGGACTAATACTCAAACAAGAGAACTCACAATACACATGGTCGAGGAAAGAGGTTCCGATAGCAATAATGAGAGGTGTACTTATGACGATTTTTAAATCTCTTAAAGTATTCTCATAGCTTAATCCGGTATGGTTCTAAACCAGTACCTATGCAAATGATTTATGGCAATCATGTCCTTGTAGCACAAGAAACGGTGCTATATATCAAACTGCACACTAATCTGAAGCGGTCATTAATCGTCCACCATTTAAATGACCTCGATTAGGGATAATTTTCGATTATAATATTCAATGTACACTTAATAGGTGTTTCTTTATCCAAGACTGGTCTTGATACCCTATTTTGAATATTCTCATAATCGAATGGACTCAATATTTAATTCTAAACCACAATAAAATAGAAACGGAGTGATAAAATTGCATGAAATTAAATTACTCCAAAACATGAATGGTTCATCTTAGGGTCTTACATTAAAATGTTCAAAATTCAATCTAAAAGAGAAAGAACTCGCCCTATAAAATAGGCCTCTACTTTATTCTTCTCGTATTCATGTGCGCTTTCTGACTAACATGCAATCAATAGGTTTACCCTAAACCTGTTTATCTATGGTTGAACATTAATGCACAAATAAATCCATTATTGGCGATCACTTGAATTATAATCATGTTAACCCTAAACAAGATTATTAATTATCTTATTAAGCGTGATTACAAGTACAAATTTCCTTTAAACATGTATAAAAGGCGTGATCCAACAATAACAATAATAATATATATCAAGCAACATAACAACTACAATCATCATCATTATATTCTCAATAAAGCTTAATAATAATAGCAAGATCCTAGGCATGATACTAACAAGATTAATAACAAATCCTAGCATGTCACTAAACAATAAAGATCAAAGCTTTAGCCCTAACATGATACTAACATGATATTAGGAAAGAAAAATAGGAAGCATCACAATAATCATACTTGATATTAGAAATATTAATTAACCCTAAATATGATACTAGGAATCAATAAAATAATCTAAGCATAATTTCTATATCAAAAGAATAACAATTAAATTTCTTACTTGGATGCCTCGTATCTCTTTCTAATAACAAAATACACGCGTTAGTATCTTCAAGGAAAATATTAAATAAACAATTAAATTAAATAATTGAAATAGAGATTTGGGACCAAACCCTCAGAAATTATCAACCTTTCACGTCTAGGGCGAAGGCAACTTCGAACTTGGCTAGGTGTGTCTAGTGCTAATGTATGAGGAATTGTGTTTGTAAAAGGCTAGGCTAGAAAGAGGGAGAGAGAGAAGGAAAGCTTCTAGCTTAGAGAGAGAGAAGAATTAGAGAATTGTGGTTATTGAAAAACGGAGGTCTAGGGACCCTATTTATAAGAAAATAGTCCGAAAACGATAGAAAATACTTCGAGTTCAACACGGAATAAAACTGTCATCTGTCGCCAACGACAGAGCTCGTCACCAGGCGATAGGCTCTGTCGCCAGGCGACAGGCGACAGGCTTCATCCCCAGGCAACGCACTGCGACGCTAGGCGGTGTGTGGGAAAATACACGTTATGTACGCGAAATCCACTTCTCGATAAAATTAAGTCGTAAAATCTGTGTTTAAAGGGTAAAATTGTATTTTCATGAAAACACTTATTTTATTCCAAGTAAAACTCATAAAACATAATTATCAATCCTAATCCTATTAGGATTTAAGATAACCTTCTAGAAGATTATAGAAGACTATAATCAATCTTAATAGCTTTAGGAATGATAATTAATAATAGACTCTCCTCTAGATCATTGGGCCGCATATAAGAACCAAAACGGGCCCAGTTTAGTATTTTGGCCATAACTTCCTCATTATTTATCGGAATTAGGCTTATAATATATCGTTGGAAAGCTCTTTTCGAGCCCCATCCAACTACACCATTATTGGACCCTTGACATGGACCAAAATAAACTGGAATGGATATTTTCATAAAATAAAGCAGGTTTTCGAAAACAGAAAGAAAGGTTTTTATAAAAACTAACCACAACATTAGACTTTCCACACTTTAACTTCATTCGATTATGATTCGACGCGAAAGGTATTCATCACCGGGTTTGGTTTTGGGGAGACACATTTGGGTGTCTACAGTTAGTTGCTTGGGTGTGACCGGAAGGGTTCAGTCAAGATTAAGCTGTAATATTAATTATATATTAATATCACTGATCGGAAGCAGCCTCCACCTAGGCATTCCGATAAGTTGACCTCACTGAAGTATTAGCTTTCTCATAATTCTGAACCCTCTATCGGAATAATACACTTGTTTGAAGGACACCATTCCTATCAATCTCCCACTTGTCCTTCCGAAAAAGTACGCTTCTAGTGTATAGCCTTTTCTTATGTCTCTTAATGTCTCTTCATTAACTATAAGGTAAGATTTATTCGTCATCCTTATTGTGTCCAGAAGTGTTTCTCGATCCCGAGTCCGACTGTTAATAAACAGATGATTTCTAAAATCCATCCGATCACGGCCATGCATTTTTACAGTCTTGCTCTTCGAGAGGCCTTGTAAACAACAAAGACATCTTCCCTATTTTACTAGGGGGACATTCCCAGTCTTGTAATGTAGCTTCTCTTACTGAGAGGACCTAGCCGCCCGAGTGTTACCGTTATAATCCTCTTTTACGGCAGACGTTTGACAATATCAAAGCAGACTAGTACTCAAACAAGAGAACTCACAATTTTTATGGTCGAGGAAATAGGTTCCGATAGCCATAATGAGAAGTATACTTATGATGATTTTGAAATCTCTTAAAGTATTCTCATAGGTCAATCCAATATGGTTTCAAACCAATACATGTGCAAATGGTTTATGACAATCATGTCCTTGTAGCACAAGAAACGGTGCTATAAATCAAACTACACACTAATCTCAAGTGGTCATTAATCGTCCATCGTTTAAATTAGAGCTGTTCATGGGCGGGACGGCCCGCTAAGCCCGCCCAACTCGGCACGCAAAAAAGGCGGGCTTGGACAACCTTTTTTAAAAAAATTGGATTTTTGGGCGGGCTAGGCCCGGCCCGTTAATATAAATGGGCGGGTATGGACAAGAAAATATGTGTCCCAGGCTAGCCTGTCCGGCCCGTTTATAATAATAATAATAATTTAATAATAATAATAATAATAATAATAATAATAATTTAATAATTTTATTTAGTTAGTGTTATATTTAATAATAAAAATAATACTTTGTGAATTTAAGAAAATAAAATAATAAATATAAAGAGACTATATTGAACTATAAGCTTTTATTGGTTACAATTATTTATTTTAATTTTATATTATGACATACTTTGTGTGTTTTTAATTTCTATTATCATTATTTGTGGATAAAAAAAATTTTATGACAACTCTACCAAAATAATTTTAGCACATGTAATAATAAATAGATAAATTAGTGTTATAAAATTTTAAAAAAAAATCAAGGCCCGTTAGCCCGCGGGCAAGCCCGACCCGTTTAGCAAGCGGGTATGGACAAAGTATCAAGCCCGCATAAAAGGGTTCGGGCTTAATACATGAAGCCCGTTGGAAAAAAAATAAGCATAAGCCCGGCCCGCTACCCGCCCAAGCCCGCAAATGATCACCTCTAGTTTAAATGACCTCGATTAGAGATAATTCTCGATTATAATATTCAATGTTCACTTAATAGGTGTTTCCTTATCAAGACTGGTCTTGATACCCTATTTTAAATATTCTCATAATCGAATGGATTCATTATTTAATCCTAAACCATAATTAAATAGCAAATGGAGTGATAAAATTCCATGAAATTTTAAATTATTCCAAAACCTGAATGGTTCATCTTATGATAAATGGTTTTTCTAAATGTTTTAAGAGTAACACTCTTTATAAAACATTTATAGAAATCACACCCATATCTAATATGCTTGATTTCTTTCGTGCAATTTTGAATGTTGTCATTCACTTATTGCATAGGTTTAGTTATAATTACTTTGTTAATCTTAGCATCTTCATTACTGATCATTTTCATAATAAGATGATAAAATTTTAGAGTGTCATGGATTATATGTGATTTAGGATTTATTATCCAAGTGATGGCTCCCACTCATTTTCATGATTGAGATCTTCAACTTGACGACCTACAATCATTAACGTTTAGCAACGAACTTTTCATAGAACATCTTCTTTATTATTGCCTTTAAGGAAACAATATTCTCAACATATATTTTAGTAGACTTCCTGACGATGCTTTGCTTGGGTTTCACTCCAAACGGCTCACAATTATTTGGGATACCCTAATCACTTGTGATCATGAAAATTTACCTTAAATTCCCGCACATTACCCATGGATGCACGTCCATGTTACCAATCTCAAGCCACGACTTATTTTTAGCTCATGCTTATAAACGGCTTCCTTGTTAAGGATCTAATCCTTGTTAAGGTTTGTGCTTGAAACATCAATTCTCAAATTGTATTTGTTTCCACAACTCAAGAACTCATCCCCTGTTACTTATCCAAGTACTTTGGATGTTCTAGGCCATAATCTAACGATCTATTACATAGATTTAGGTTGATTGGTACTATATACATACTTCACATGCTCTAAGCAAGTAAGTCATGTGACGATTCCATATCGTAGTGTACATGATGGATTTAATTATAGAATGATTCTCAATCTTTTTCCACCCACGTTACATTTTAGCTCATCCAGTTTCATTGAGTCCTGCTAAATTGTTAGCTATGTGATATGGTTAAAAGTCTCTACTAGAGTCTTTCTTGTTTGACTTAGTATTTAGCCTAGCTCATACTTAGTTCAAACATTTACTTAGTTTTATACATACGGGTCGAAAGTCTTTCAAATTCCTTCAATTCATGTTTAACACGGTAAATTCCTTTACACGTTCAAACATTTTATTAAGTCTATACAATAGATCCTTAATACCCAATATGTACTAAGTATCGTCTTTTGCTTGGTCCATTGTCGAAAATACTTTCAAATCTAAGCATTTAGCATTTGATAGTTAATTTATAACAAAGTTCGTAAACTTCTTGTTGGACCCTACAAGATTGACTCTTGCTCCCACTAAACTTATTATTCAAAGAATTTCTATGTTTCTTCATAAGTCAATCCATTTATTAACTTTATGAGAAAACATGTTCCAATTCCTTTATGCAATGCTTCCTTCAATCCCATAATGGATTTCTTAAGCTTGCTTACAAATCTAGCATTATTTAGATTTTCAAAACCCTTAGACTATTTTCATGGTCACTTTCAAAATCCTATTTTAGGAAGGCGGTTTTGGTATCTATTTTGCCATATTTCATATGTGCAATTTTGCTAGAATAACAATGAAAAGACTTGAGCATTCCGATTGGTGAATAGGTTTTTATTAAAATCAACTCCGTGAATTTAATTATATCCTTTTCAACCAATCTAGCTATGTATGCATATACATTTCCACATTTGTTAGTTTTCTCCTTGAACACTTATTTGCGATCGATGGGTCTTTCACCCCTCATGCAAATTAATCAAGTTTTAAACATGATTTTCAAATATGGAGTCTATTTCGGATCTTATGGCCTCTAACCATTATTTGGAATTTGGATTTGTCGTAGCTATCTTACAAGGCATTATTCCCTTACTATCTAATAGTAAATAGTATGCTTGTAAGTCTTAGGTTTATTTCTAACTTAATAGAAAATTTATAGGATTCAATCCAAACTTTTGATGAATTCTATACCTATACGGGGTTATTGCATCAAACATTGAGTTTCATGGCACTTCCAAAGCCCTTTGATTATGTTGATTTTACTCCAACTTATCAGTAGTTTTGTGAGTAATGAATTCTGTTTTAATGAACTTATAAAGTCCTTTTGAGTATCCTTGATCAATCATTCTCACGAAGCCCTTTTGAGTCTTCCGAGATTCTCAGTTCTAGTTTGTTGCTAAGCTGGATAGTCATTGAGTTCATTTTCCTCCCACTTGTCGTTTTGGAAATGTGTTACTTTCCAGATTCACACCACTTAGAGCAACAAATATTATGTTCTCATTTAGGTTGTGGAGGTAATGCCTGTAGTCTCACTTGATTGTTTACAAAGAGACATGTATATTGTCTTTGGGTAAACGTTCGTTGTGAAACAAACGGTTAGCTCCCACTTGAGCTATCTTAGCCTTTAATGAGCCATTAAGCTCCCATTGAACCACCTGGCTCTTGCTAAGCCGGTGAGCTCCCACTGAGTCACTTAGCTCCCACTGAGCTAGTGAGCTACCACTGAGGCTAAGAGTTTTAGACATATACTTGAAAAGACGTTTAGAAGTTAATTCTATCCATAACTGAATATGGTGTCCTTTCTTAGCTCTGACATTTTGTTTAGTGTAACATTTGTCATTTGTCATTTTTAAATGGCATCGAGGTCTCCATAAAGACACATTATGTTCTTTGTGGAGATATTTATGAAAATTTCAATTTTATAACTTTGTGATGGTCACGCTTGTCTCAAGCAAACATTGCTCGATCTAATCTAGACGTTTTGATATCTTGCCAAGTCGATTATGTACTTCATTGGACTCTTGAACTATTCAAGGTCAAGTATGTTCACATTTGATGAATATAGCCATATTCTTTCAAATTCTTCGTGAAACGTTAAAGTAATTGAATCCTCTTTAGCTTTTGGAGTCAATTGTCTATACCAAGAACAATAGCTCTTTGCTTTGTCGGTTTTTAACAAGTAAGACTTGCTCGTCTTAGAACGATTCCGAATCGATCAACTGTCAAGAGCCTATATAGCATTGAGTACGTTCTTGTTAATGTGACATTGCTAAAGATGTCCGGAACACAAATCATGTCTGTGATTTGAACTTTGTGAGTTTTCAGGTTAGGAAAAATGTTTGATTATAATCAAGCATTCTTGACTTATGGTTTAGACAACCATGCCATTAAAATAAATTCGCAAATATTGCTCTTTACATTGAATGTGAGTATTTTCGTGTGTTAACGGATTGTTTGCTGATTATGGAACACAATAACCATTTATTTGTTCCAGCCTTAGCCTAAAAGGTCTTTAAACAAAGCATACGACCTTATAACTGATGTAGCTCTTCTTACTTCATTCTAAGCTTGTAAGTCAATAACTTAACTTATCTTCATCAATAGTTTGACGTCACTTTCAAAGTGTAACACTCAAGCAGTATCTGATACTTGTGAAGATAATGACTTGCTAAGTTAACATGAACTCATTAGTAGAGATGGAATCTAATTCCTTTTTTTTTGTTCCTTGTTTCCTATATTTCTTATCATACTTCATCTCATAATCTTTAAGAACCATTTCTTTAAGAGTCTTTGACTTTTATACTTTGTTAGGCATGATTAAGCATCTAGTGTGACGTATAACAAAGTACCATCTTTTCCTTTAATTTGTACTTAAATTAATACATCAATGAGTTGTGCTCACCAGCGTATAAAGCGAAAATATATGTTGGTTGTCAAGCATTGACAATTTTGAGTTTCCAACTCAATACTTCATGTTTATCAAAACTACCTAGTATTTTGAATACATGATGTCCAACCATCCTTTCGGACTTATAAAAATCTTTTATGCGAATTGTATTTTAGAAATTCCTTTCCTTTCTTTGAGAACTATTCTCAAAGGTTTCCTTTACCAATCACGGAAAACAATATAGTTTGATTTGGAATTCTACAAATATAAGTGCAAAGTATAACCATTTATCAAGAAAATAACATAATAAGTTTGAAATTTAAAACAATTCATGCAAATTTTCAATCTTATTAAACGTCTTATCCACGCATTAAATTTGTCCCCATTTGGCGAGAATAAGGCGATTCCAAGATCCAAAGAAACAATGAGTGGTTAAGCATGCTTTGGCTTGTCTTAACACTCAATATTCTAAGGTAAGAAACTCTTTTCTAATGGCTCCAAGCCACTCTTGGTTGGATAACTCGTCGCATCTAATGCTCTCTCAACAACTTATCCACTTTGCCACGACATATTAGGACTTCATCACTCATATCGTTGAGTATAACCAGAACCAACATGTATGCGATGTCTTGCTTTGGCAAACCCATCATCATACCTTACGTATCCTAGAGAATAATATTGATGCCTCGCTTTGGCGTAGCCCATCACTACTCTCAATAGGTCGATAAGTGTTGTTTTGGAATGACAAGTTTTACTCAATATTTTAGGGACCTAGGGTTTCTATGTTGGTTGATTTAAGTGAACTTAATTAATCATCCCAATGTTCGAAATCCTAAACATGCATCTAACATATGAATCACACACATATAAAATCATAAATATATATATCGAAAACATAAATAAAGATGCATTTGGCAAGTAGCATGACCTCTTTAGTCTTTAAGTCTTCAAGGGACGGCTTTTGCAACTTCATGGCTTCGTCTTCCAAGAAACTTCGTCTTCAAGACATGACCATAATTATGCAAATACTAGTACCTACGATTAGGACTAATCTAAATATTAAGGTACAAAAATACTCAACGGTTCGTAGACCGTATTTAGATTTACAAAAATACATCACGGAGCGCAGTCCGTATTTTCTATCCTAATCGCGCCCCATTAGGTTCCATTTCATAAAACCTGTGAGAGAATATACATTCCATTCATCCATTCACTATTTGTGAATGGCCCATGCATTTTACAATGATAAACAAGTAACAATGCATAAAACACGCATAAACTAGTAACTAATTTAGGTCGTTAATCCAATTAACATGCCTAATGAAAACTAGTTAAAGTTTGTTAAATCGATTATGTAATTTAGCGCAATTAATATTGAAGCTCCCACTAAATTCCGCATCCATCTTAATTAATCCAATTAATTAAGTCGGTAAACCCAAAATTTTGTCAAAATTAAATTTTGCTAATGCCGCTCAAAATCAAGGCCTAGCCTCAAAATTTTAATTAAAATATTTAAAACCAAAATAATTAATTAAAATAATTAAATTAGCAAATTTGCAAATAAACATAGCCTTAAAACGAGGCACAAGTGCTAAGTGAGGGGTTTTGCGCACACCATTCACACCAAGCAACGCATGCACCAAAAGGCTCCACCACACGCAAGCAACCACGGGCAGCCATGCTTGCTGGCTGTGGCAGCAGCCACACATGGGCTGCACCTACGTCGAGGCTGCCTTTGGCAGCCACATGCAGGCTGCTATGCAGCCCGGGTCGCCAAGGGGCATTTTGCCCTTGATTTTCGTGCAACACCCCGGGTTTTTAACCTCAATTTTGCATGACTAATTAATTAACTCCAAATTAATTTTAAAACTAATAAAATGAGCCAAAATGAAAAATTAATACAAGTCCAACTTAAATTTAAAATTCACCAAGGTGCACATAACAATAATTATTTCCAAGAACCATTCTTTCACAAAATTGGTTTAACTTGGTGTAATAAAATGAACAAGAGTAATAACTCATTATTAATTTAATTAATTTAAATTAATCACGAGATTTTGACAAAATAAAGGGGAGTTGGAATTATGAGCCCAAATATTCAAATAAAGATTCCAACTTTAACTTGTGAATCCTTGAAAAATTATATCTTCTAACATGAAGATAAATCTAATTTCTATCACAAGATTCAAACTTTATGATTCCAATCAACTTAATACATGATTAAATCAAAAGTTCAACCAAAAAATCATGTAATTTAGTAACTCAAAGTTTCAATCACTTAAAACAATTAAAAATTGAATCTTTAGTACTTAGAAGCCTCAAAGAACAAATTTTTCATACTTAATGTAATAGATTTGCAATTATGTGAAAATATGAACCAATCTTTCAAGCACCAATTACTACAAAGTAACCATGCTTAAAGAGGTTTAAAATTGCAGAAAAATTAAGGAAATAACCAAATACATAACCACCATAAATATGCCATTAAAATTCAAGGTTAGAAAGACTTAAAATTTTTCATCAAAACGAAAAATCCCTTGAAAAAGGCATTTCTGGTCGGATTTTGGCCATAAACACAGTCTTATAAGGGAAAAATCATTTCCGGAACACGTTTGCCACCCAAAATTCACTATTTTTCTCTAATATGGGCTTAAAAATAATAAAACCGAGCTACTAATCTAATTAGCAACTAGAAACTAGAAAAATTAAGCCATAAAAACACCTTGAAAATTATGATTATAAAAATAAATGAGTAAGGCTTTGATACCGCTGTTGGGTTTCGATGAGTTTAACTCACCACAGAAGAAAACACGAGCCAAGACCACACTCACAATTAATATAATCAAAAAGCATAATTAACTTAAACAACAAGAATTAAGGAAAGATTAATACCTTTGACGCGTGCTTCGCTCTCAACAAGAGCTCTTACTTCGGAAAGCTTTTAGCTTCGTTCGCACGAAGACCTCCAACGGAAGTCCACCCACAACACGACCTCGACAAGGTCCAATGATTAGAGGTTAGCTAAGCCCTACCTAAGCTCGAGTAATTATCTAACTTTAAGGGTTTTCTCAATGGAGATGCCTTTTCTAACAACTTACTCAAATGAACAATCCCAAGGTATGCCTTGATATTTATAAGGAGTGCTTCCTTGTGAATTCCACTCATCTTTCAATATGAGACTTTTTTCACAAAAAGATCCCACATAGAAAGAATGTTGAATTCAATCCTTAGTTAAATAAACTAAGGAATAACAAAGTAACAAGTGTCACATAGTTAGGTGAGGACCACTTCGTCACTTGATCCCCAAGGCAACTCACATGTATTATGATCTAACCATGTGGCACCCAACCTTGAGCCGCAAGTTGGGTTCGGTTGGGCCGCCACCTTTTGGCCCGTGTCCATTACCCGCCATCCGGGTCCGCGGCCCGTTGCCACATGGCATTGCCAATGTGTCACGCTGCCACGTGGCGCGTTGCCACTTGGTGGTTGCCAACGTGGCACGCCGCCACCTCGGTGGCTGCCGCGTGGCGCGCTGCCACTTGGTGGCTGCCACGTGGCGCACTTCTATTTGGTGCGCTTCCCTAGCTTTCGCGCGGCTAGTGTTTTTACTTGTAACTTGAAGCATTTTCCTGTCTTGCCAATTCCTAAATTTTTGCTCGACTTTTAAGATTCGGTTCGGACGCTCTAAGCTCGGAATCCGACGTCTTTGTTCACAATACTCGAGCGACTCATTAATTCCTTCCGAATTAATTCGTCGTGTCGGTTCGTTAGTTGCTTGGGTGTGACTCGAAAGGTTAAGTCAAGATTAAGCTGTAATATTAATTATACATTAATATCACTGATCGGAAGCGGCCTACACCTAGGCATTCCGATCACTTGACCTCACTGAATAATTAGCTTTCTAATAATTCTGAATCCTCTATCGGAACAATACACTTGTTCGAAGGACACCATTCCTATCAATTCCAACTTCTGCTAGCTTGCTTCAGCCCGTAGATGGACTTTTGAAGCTTACACACTTTCCCAGCATTGTTTTAGTCGACAAAACCTGCAAGCTGTGCTATATACACAGTTTCTTCAAAAATTCCATTGAGGAAGGCAGTTTTGACGTTTATCTGCCATATTTCATAGTTGTAATATGCATTAATTGCTAGGAGGATCCGAACGGATTTAAGCATTGCGGCCGGAGAAAAGGTTTCATCGTAATCAATAACATGAATTTGCCTGTATCCTTTTGCTACCAATCTAGGTTTGTAAATGAATACATTTCCATCTTTGTCGGTTTTCAATTTGAAAATCCACTTACATCCGATAAGTTTGTAACCCTCGGGCAAGTCAACCAAGTTCCAAACTTGATTTTCATACATGGAATCCATTTTAGATCTCATGGCCTCTTGCCATTTAGAAGAGTCGGTGCTCGTCATCGCTTGCTTGTAGGTTGCCGGTTCGTCTCCATCTATTACCAGGATGTCCTGATTCTCGATTAATACAGTACTAATATGCCTATCATATTGAGTTCTCCGCCTCTGCGACCTACACAGGGTAACGAACTGAGCATTGGCATTGTCGGTTTAACTTTGCACATTTTGATCAGCGTCAACAGATGTTGTTTGAGCACTTTGACTGTCAATTTGATTTTGTTGCTCGTCCTCTCGAAGTTCGTCGTGTTCGATTTTCCTCCCACTTGTCATTTTAGAAAGGTGTTCCTTCTCCAAAAAGACACCATCACGAGCAACAAACACTTTGTTCTCGGATTTATTGTAGAAGTAACACCCTTTTGTTTCTTTTGGGTAACCCACAAAGAAAACCTTGTCAGATTTGGGGTAGAGTTTGTCAGAAATTAATTTCTTGACATATGTTTTGCATCCCCATAACTTTAGAAAAGACAACCTGGGAGGTTTCTTCGTCCATAACTCATATGAAGTCTTTTCTAGAGCTTTTGATGGAGCACGGTTCAGTGTTAGTGCCGCAGTTAGTAGTGTGTGTCCCTAGAAAGAGATAGGAAGATCATTAAGACCCATTGTTGATCGTACCATGTCCAACAAGATTCGATTTTGCCTTTCGGATATTCTGTTCCATTGTGAAGTTCCTGGAGGTGTCAATTCTGAAAGTATACCTTTTTCTTTCAGATGATCATCGAATTCTTGGCTCAAGTATTCACCACCTCGATCCGATCGAAGGGCTTTGATTTTCTTGTTAGCTGATCCGATCGCTGTGTATTAGGCCCAACAAGTTACCTTCCCTTTCTCCCAATTTGGAGAATGGCTGCTTTATCATCTTACCTAATAAACATCCTTCGTAATTCTCAAACGATTGTAAATCGAATGAGTCAAGAACACCTTCCTATACTATTTTCTTGATGCGTTTGATGTTAATGTGGCCAAGACGACAATGCCACAAGTACGTCTGATTTGACTTAATGGTCTTAGCTTTCTTGGCGCTATTATTAACATTATAAACTTGTTTGTCTAATGATAAAGACCATTTTTAGAATGTGCAATACCATATAAAACATTATCGAGATAAAACAAACATTCATTGTCCTTTACTCGATATTCAAAACCTTTGGCGTTCAATGCCGAAATTGAAATAATGTTTTTGGTAATGTTGGGAACATAATAACAGTTTTCAAGTTCCAAAACTAGCCCTGAGGGAAAAGACAAACTGAGAGTTCCTACGGATACGGCTGCAATTCTGGCTCCATTGCCGACCCGGAGTTCAACCTCTCCCTTCGCTAGCTTCCTAGTGTTCCTTAGTCCTTGAGAATAGGAACAAAGGTGTGAGCCACATCCGGTATCTCATACCCATGATGCTTAGCTAGTGAATTTTAAGTCTATAATGAATATACCTGATCCAGAAGCAAAGGTTCCGTTCTTCTTATCTTCCTTGAATTTGAGGCATTCTCTCTTCTAATATCCCTTATTCTAGAAATAGTAGAATTTAGAATCAGATTTAGAAGATGCTACCTTATTCTCCTTATTATCCTTGGTAGCCTTAGACTTAGGCGGAAATGTTTTCTTACCCTTCCCCTTAAAGCCTCTCTTCTTCTTGCCTGAGCATTTGAACGGCTTGCCCTTTTTTACTTCCCTCCATCCTTGAGCGTTTGCTCGGCTTGTGACGTAGGGAAAATGTAGGTCGTTGACTAATCTTCCCTAGAGCCAAACAAATTTATAAACACTTAACAAACCTAAATACGAGTATAGAGGTAAGTTAAGGGTCGAACCCAAAGGAACGGTAATGTTCAAGCGCTCTCAATTATGTGCCTAAGCTAGGTCGAAGTCTACGGGTAAAGAGGTAATACTAACAACTAACCAAACAAAGAACCAAACAAATAAAGCACTAGGGAATGGGGATCAACAAGTAATCATGACAATTGTAGCAATTCGGGAACAACATGCAAATCAAAGGTTGCGAAGACTAATGGTAAGAGCAATCAAAAGAGCTCAACAAGCTATCTCCTAGAGGTCTAACTAGCGCCAACTACGAGAGACTTTAACTAGGAACGTCATTAACCGAACCCAATCGACAATTGTGAGATACAAACCAATGGTCCGTATTAATGTAGATTCACAATGCAATCTAGCATAATTCTCAAGGCCTAATCGAATTACACACATGCACAATTTCCATTAATCACTTTAATCTCAACAATTAATCAACACAATAACCAAATTAAGCACAATCAATCAATCATCCAAGTTTCACCCAATCCCTAGCCAAACAACTACTCTAACATCATCATCTAATCAATTAACAACTAAGGAAATCAAGAATCAACAATATATGAAGAACAACTACACTAATCAAGCATCAAACATCAAAATCAATCTAAACAAACATGAATATTAAACAAAACAATAAAATGAGATAGAGTTAGAAATGCTCATTGATAATAGAGAAGATCTTCAACACAATTGTCACCATTGAATCTTCAATCTCTCAATCACCATTGAAATTCCTCACTTTCTCTCTCTAAATCTACTCCTAAGCTAACCCTAAAACTAGAGAGAGAGAATCTCTCAACTAAGCTAAAATTATGATTAAATATTATCTCTCCCTTTCTCTAATTCTCTCTCTAAAAATAGAAGAAAAATCTATATATAGTAAAACTAAAAAAGAGAAGTTAGCTAGATCGTCAAAAATAGATCCGTACAGGCGCGACCTTTTTCAAGAGGATGCACGGCCGCGCAAAAATGGGTACGGAACAGGAAGAGCAACAGGCGTGGCCGTGACCAGGCCACGCGCGGCCGCGCCACTAGGCTGCGCGGCAGCTCCATCATCGCGCGCGCCCGCTTCTGGGAACTGGGCAGCTTCTTCCCCTTCATCTTGACGCTCCTCGTGCGCTCCACTTGGTGTGCTTGATGAACACGGAGCATGGCAGATCCTAAAACACCGTAATGGTGGGTTCAACACCAGAATTGGTGCCCCATGACTTGAATGCACGGCCTAAGGAAGCTTGGAACTTGCACATCTCCAATCTTGGGCTTCAAATAGAAGACACTAAGCAACTCAATCAACGCAAAACCCGGGAAGAGACCTCGGGGACGATCTTCTCCTGAAAATAAAAGAAAACAATCAAATATAGGGGAAAAAGGCGAAATAAACCAAGAAATACATGAAAATGGAAAATCAACTAAGGAAAGTGCAAACTAAAGAAATAAAGAGAAAAGTAAGGAAAAAGGAAATAAAAGAGCTATAAAAGCAATCTAAAATCACCCTAAAAGAGAACAAATGAGTGCCATAAATGACACTCATCAGCTTGCTTCAACATACCATGAAGCTCGGTGAGGGTTTTCTCCATGCTGTGCATGTTATAATTCATCTTGAACTGATCATAGCCTTTGTGCAGCGAGTGGAGAATGATGTCAATTGCCATCTCGGTTGAATACCCTGCGTTAAGACTTCCCATGTTCTCAAATAATCCTATCATTTTGAGTACATGTGGGCTGACTGACTCTCCTTTCTTAAGCTTTCTCTCAAGGATCTGTCTGTGGGTTTTAAACCTTTCAGTTCGGGCCTGCTCTTGGAACATGTTCTGCAGCTCAGAAATGATCTCAAAAGCTGTCTCATTCTCAAAGAAAGTCTTTTGAAGGTCGGGAGACATTGTGGCATACATGATGCATTTGACATCCCGATTGGCAATTTGTCATCGGTTTAGAGCAGCCTGAGTCACCTCCTCATTGGGAGTTTCGGGCATTTACTCATCAAGGACATATTCCTTTTGCTCTTGCATGAGAACTATACGTAAGTTCCTTTGCCAATCAAGAAAATTTGGCCCACTCAACTTCTCCTTGTCGAGAATTGAGCGCAACGAGATTTGATTGTTTGAGTTATTTGCAGACATAGTTCTACAATTGAAAGAATTTGAAATGAAAAACCATTCATAATACTTAAATAAGGTTGAAATCATGCATATTAATCAAACTTATTTAAACGTCTTATTCACACATTAAATTGTCCCTATTTGGTGAGAATTAGTCGATTCCAAGATCCAAAGAAACAATTAGTAGTTAAGCATGCTTTGGCTTGTCTTAACACTCAATGTTCTAAGGTAAGAAACTCTTTGCTAATGGCTCGAAGCCACTCTTGGTTAGATAAATCGTCGCTTCTAATGCTCTCTCAATAATTTATCCACTTTGCCATGACATGTTAGGACTCCATCACTCATATCGTTGAGTATAACCAAAACCAACATGCATACTCGGTATGCCTTACGTATTCTAGGGAGAAATAGTGATGCCTCACTTTGGCGTAGCCCGTCACTACTCTTAATAGGTCGGTAAGTGTTGTTTTGGAATGGCAAATTTTTACTCAATATTTTAGGGACCTAAGGTTTCAATGTTGGTTGATTTAAGTGAACTTAATTAATCATCGCAACATTTGAAATCCTAAACATGCATTCAACATATAATTCATATATATAATCGTAAATATATATCGAAAACATAAATAAATGATGCATTTGACAACTAGCATGACCCCTTGAGTCTTTAAGTCTTCAAGGGTTGTCTTTTGCAACTTACTAGCTTCGTCTTCCAAGAACCTCCGTTTTCAAGACATAACCAAAATAATGCAAATACTAGAATCTACGATTAGGACTAATCTAAATATTAAGGTACAAAAATACTCAACGGTTCATAGACCGTATTTAGATTTACAAAAATACAAGAGGAATGCAGTTCGTATTTTCTATCCTAATCGGACCCCACTAGTTGCCATTTTTATAAAACCTGCGGGAGAATATACATTCCATTCATCCATTAACTATTTGTGAATGGCCCATGCATTTTACAACGATAAACAAGTAACAATGCACAAACATGCGTAAACTAGTAAATAATTTAGGTTGTTAATTCGATTAACGCGCCTAATTAAAACTAGTCAAAGTTGTTTAACCGATTATGTAATTTATCGCAATTAAAATTGAAGCTCCCACTAAATTCCGCATCCATCTTAATTAGGGCCTGTTCACATTTACTTAATTTCAGTTCAGTTCAGTTCAGTTCAGCTCCAATCAGTTCAGTTCAGTTCAGTTCAGTTCAGTTCCAATCAGTTCAGTTCAGTTCAGTTCAGTTCAGCTCTTAATTTCCCTCTCACATAAAATATTCATTTCAGCTCAATTCAGTTCAGTTCAGTTCAGTTCAATTCCAATCAGTTCAGTTCAGTTCAGTTCAGCTCCAATCAGTTCAGTTCAGTTCAGTTCAGCTTAGTTCAGTAAATATGAACAGGCCCTTAATCTAATTAATTAAGCCGGTAAACCCAAAATTTTGCTAAAATTAATTTTGCAAATACCGCTCAAAAACCGAGGCCTAGCCTCCAAAATTAATTAAAATAATTAAAACAAACATAGTTTAATAATTAGAATAATTAAAACGGACAAAATTGCAAACATGTAGCCAACCGCACGCAAGTGGCTCGCGCACCTAGACTAGCCATTCCTATCAAAGACAACCTGGAAGGTTTTTTCGTCCATAATTCATATGGAGTCTTTTCTACAGCTTTTGATGGAGCACGGTTCAGTGTTAGTGCTGCGGTTAGAAGTGCGTGTCCCTAGAAAGAGATAGGAAGATCACTAAGACCCATTGTTGATCGTACCATGTCTAGCAAGGTTCGATTTCTCCTTTCGGATACTCCGTTCCATTGTGGAGTTCTTGGAAGTGTCAATTCTGAAAGTATACCATGTTCTTTCATATGGTCATCAAATTCTTGGCTCAAGTATTCACTACCTCGATCTGATCGAAGCGCTTTAATTTTCTTGCCAAGCTGATTTTCAACTTCACTTTGAAATTCTTTGAATTACTCAAACGATTCAGATTTGTGCGACATAAGGTAGACATATCCATATCTACTATAGTCGTCTGTGACGGTGATAAAATATTGATGGCCGTTTCTTGTGGTTGTGCTCATTGGTGCACATACATCAGTGTGTATTATGCCCAATAAGTCACCTGCCCTTTCTCCCAACTAGGAGAATGGCTGCTTTATCATCTTGCCTAATAGACATCCTTCTTAATTTTCAAACGATTGTAAATCGAATGAGTCAAGAACACCTTCTTGTAGAAGTTTCTTGATGCGTTTGATGTTAATGTGGCCACGACAACAGTGCCACAAGTATGTGTCATTTGACTCAATGGTCTTAGTCTTCTTTGGTGGTATCATTAACATTATAAACTTGTTTGTCTAAATAAAGCACATTTGGATAAACGTGTCATGCAGTAAAACATATAAACAAGAATTAATTCACAGTTATAGTCTTGTGATCTTAAAAACCGACGTCCGACGCCAAAAGTTCAAAATATGTTTAACAATAAACTGAAATAAGTTATATTTTAAGACAAACTATGCAATTGCAAGTTTAATGGATAGATTGTCTTCTTCTTCCGCTTGTAAATGCACATCCACTTGTGAAGCTTCCTCTCACTTAGTTCAAGAAATAGGAGCATATAGTGAGTCATTTACGGCATCTAATACCTTTATGAATTGTTCATATTCAAGTGATGGTTTATAAAGAAGATACCTGAGGTGAAGCTACTTTTCCTTTCACCTCATCTTTTAGGTACTCATTGCATTCCCTTTTGTAGTGGCCTTGCCTACTACAATAGAAGCACCACATCTTTTCCTTGTCTTTGAACTCCTTCTTCTTTGGCCTTAGAAAGAACCTGGTATCCTTGAAAGAATCGGCTATATGAAGCTCATGAACAACCTCCATCAATGAGAGTTTATCTTGATTGGTCGTCTAATGCATTTTCAATGCAACATAGCCTGAGTGGAGAGAGCTTAATAGCATGTGAGCCGCTTGTTCATCCTCTACTAGCTTCCCAATAAGCTCCAAGTGCTTGAAAAGACTTCTCATTCGAAGCACATGAGGTTGAAGAGACATTCCAGGTCTATGCCTAGCATTGTAGACCTTATTGCACACTTAGAGCCTTTCCTTAGCAAGGCAACCTTCCTCCAGGATCTTGATCTTCATGTTCATAAATGACTTGGTTAAGTTATGAACATTCAAGTCCCTTGTCTTAGAAGATATAGTGACAAGCTCCTTAAGACTATTAAGAAGCATGTTTGGAAGGTAAGAGGTGAATCTCCCCTTCCAATCCTCCGAAAGGGAATTCCTCATCAAAAGTGTGACCTTGTCACAATCCAACAATAGTAGAAAAACACAAATGGGCACCGAGTTAGTGGCACCGGTTCTTAAAAACCGGTGGCAAAAAAATTAGGCGGGATTAGTATAAAAGAAATGCCACCGGTTCAAACTAAACCGTTACCAAATTGGTGAAATGACACTAGTTTGAACCGGTGGCAATTCTTTAAGAAAAAACCCGCCCCTTTAATTTCTTTCTCTTCCCACGTTCTCTTTCCTTCATCTCGCGTGCTCTTTCTCTCTCTCTGTCTTCTTTCTCCTCTCTCCTCAACTAGATCTCCTTCTTCTCTCTCTCTCTTTCCTCTCTCAACCGTGCCATCGTCCATCCCTCTTCACCGGCATCGGATCTTTGTAGTGGTGACGAATTTAGGGTTTTTGATTTCTACTCCACCTCACCCCTTATTCCATCTTCTCCTCAATAACTCAAACATAAATTTTTTTTTTGAAGCAATCAAAACCGTCGTACATCTTCTTTTCCGGTGGCCGTTCTGATCAAGTCTGAAAGTGGGTTCTCTATTTTGGCGGCTTCAACAGTTCAACACGGTTGTTAGTACTGTAGCGTCATTCTAGGTAATTCGCTTCTACAGATTCAATTTCTTAACATTTTAGGTAAAATTGGTCTTTGAATTGATATAATAAACTATAGGAGTCGATTGATATAACATGCAAGGTAGAAAACCCAATTTGTTTGCCGAATTATTCAAAATTTGAGCGTCTATTGGTGTCAATTGATATAATCTGAATCCTGTTACACTATTTTTGGTTTGTTTTCTCTTTTTTCAATTGTTTTGCGAATCTTTGTTATTGGTTTAAATATGTTTATTTTCTTGCTAATTCTGTATTAAATTGTTGTTTTATTTCTGATTTTATTGTGATTTTTATTGCATTTTTCTGGCAATTTAGTAGACTGATTATACTCTATATTTGAGTTGGGTATGCAAAATGAAAGATTTTCCACTTAATTTTAACTCCAAATTCTCGTAGCAAGTCTGAAAAATAAAAAATGTATTATTGTAGTCATAACTCTGATAAAGTGTAAGAAAGAAAGAACTCTGATAAAATGATAAGTAGTGAATTTAACAAAATTCTCCTACCAAAAGTATTCGGGTTTGGGTTAAGGAGGGGCTTTTAGCTATTGCAGATGGTGTTGCTGCAGATTACTGCTTATTCTTCAATAATAATTAAGTGCCTTTTGGCCTCTTATAAAAAAAAGAGAAGTCATATCCAATTATCCATGGTATTAAGTGCTAGTGTTTAGGTTGATAGCTGATAGCTTTTAGCTTTAGGCAACACTATTTCAGGGAATCAGGACTAGTTTTTCCTTCTTTCTTCCATTTCGAAGATGTACACTTGTTATTTTCAATCTTATTTCAGGCAACACTGTTTTAGGGAATCAGGGCTCATAGTAGTGTGTGTAAAACTGTAAATGACCAGTCACATATACAAAGTAAGTTTGTATAGTCCAAAACAAGTTAAGCAAAAGTATTAGTATCAACGCTGGGCTAGTGTCATAATTCTTGAGTAATTTGGAGTTCAGAAGCCAATTATATCTTAGACAAACTAGGTTTTTAGTTGGTGGTGCTGTGTTGTTGTGTCTTGTGGTTTCTCAGTGTGTGTTGGGTGTTGTGAGTTACTTGTTTTGCTGCGTTTAATTGTGTGCAAGTGTTTTGAGTTGTTGTGTTTAACTGTGTGCAAGTATTGTGGGGGCAATTTCATTAACCAAAGATAATGTGTCAAGACTGAGAATTGGACTTGGATGAGGGCATACACTTATAGTTGACTCTAACTCTCAAATGTACTTGAGTTAAAGATAATGTATCAATAGGAATGGTCTGATTGTGAATTTGATTATTGTTTATGCTATCTATATGATTAGAACGTGAATGATTAACAGGGGCAATGGGTGATTTTGAAATGCCTAGGAAAGGTGAGAGTGAGATATTGTGGATAAAAATTTTGGGATTTGGATTGTGCTCTAAAAAATGATTTCACGTTTCTATAAATTATTTAGTGTTTTGAAGCAAGTGTATGGATAGCTTTTGGTCTAACCGTGTATTTATGTTGAACTTGTTTGTTTGGGCTGAGAAATGTGAGTATGTGACTCATATGAGTCTTTTTTTTTTAATTTTTTTTACTAGCTCTTACTTTGTTCATTGGTAATTATTAGTCTTTTGTTTTTTACGCTTAGAATCTCATAGCTGCCAATCTGCCATATAGTTAAATTAGTACCTAAAAGAGTATATGAGTAGGAGTTGAGTACCTAAGTACCTAGTTTTGATACTTGAGACAATGAAGCATTTCTCATGATGTTAGATCCTATTCATCTGTATGTCTTTTTATGTTTAAGTCAGATGAACGTTGTATGGTTTGTCCAAAGTGGAAAAATGCACAAAACCAATTTTTCGGCAAATTTTGTAATTGACTAATTGTGCATCTTCTTTGGGTCTAACTTTTCAATTACTCTGCTTTGCCAATCTTCGGGTCTGACTTTTCAATTCTTCATTTTGTTTCTTTTGTCCCTGACATAAAATTATGAAGCAAACTTGTCAACTTCTAAACATAGTCATTTGATGCCACCCCCAAATTTATTTGGTAGAACACATACTTGTGAGCCTTCAGCTACATCTTGTTTTAGTCTGCCACTAGGTTCTAATTTTGTTTGTGGTGGGGAAGGTAAATGTAGGGTAAGTTTTCGTGTTATGTTACATTGGTGTGACTTGTATTTAACAGTGAACAGCTTTCGAAATACTATATTTATTCAGTTTTTTTTTTTCATGATCAGGAGGATTAGTAAGAGTAGTCTAGCAAGAACTAAGAGAGTTAAAGCAAGACCTTTCTGATAATTTGTTGGTAGGTCCCTCATTTGGTGCTCACTTGTCTTTCGATAGGGAGGCCAAAAAAAACTTTAGTGGTCTTGGTGTGAACATAAATCCAATGGAAGATGATGTTGAGGTTTGTAAAGAAGTGAAGGCAGAACCGGTTGCTTTATGTGATTCTCCTTTCGTACCTGCGAGCAGGATTATATGCTTGGTACAACCAGACAATGAATCTTTCCTTGTATGTTGGATTTTCTAATAACCGGTTCTGAACCGGTGCCAAAAATCCCACTTTTTGGCATCCCTCAAATGTTCAACAGTTCAAAACCGGTGCAATAGGGGGGTTTTGAATCGATGCCATTTTACATTTTTCTACTAGTGTAAGGACCAAGTCTCATAAGTCTCATCACTCATTATCCCCTTGGCAAAAAAGCTTGGAATGGGAGTGTCAGGAATGTACTCCATGGAACAATTCCGAAGAGTTTTCTGGAGTTCTTCTTCCCATTCCCTGAAATTGGTCAAATTGAGACAAAATGCCAATTTCTCTAGGAGCTCCGGGCACATGTAGTTGTTGTCGGTATTATTTGAAGACATGGTTCTACAATTGAAAGAATTTGAAATGAAAAACCATTCATAAAACTTAAATAAGATTGAATTCATGCCATATATATATCAAACTTATTTAAACGTCTCGTTCACACATTAAATTTGTCCCTATTTGGTGAGAATAAGTCGATTCCAAGATCCAAAGAATGAATGAGTAGTTAAGCATGCTTTGGCTTGTCTTAACACTTATTACTCTAAGGTAGGCAACTCTTTGCTAATGGTTCCAAGCCACTCTTGGTTAGATAAATTGTCACATCTAATGCTCTCTCAAAAATTTATCTCCTTTGCCACGACATGTTAGGACTCCATCACTCATATCGTTGAGTATAACACAAACCAACTTTTATTATGATGTCTTGCTTTGGCAAACCCATCAACATACCTTACGTTCCTAGGAAAGTAGTAATGCCCCGCTTTGGCGTAGCCCATCACTATTCTCAATAGTTCGGTAAGTGTTGTTTTGGAATGGCAAGTTTTACTCAATATTTTAGGGACCTAGGGTTTCTATGTTGGTTGATTTAAGTGAACTTAATTAATCATCATAACATTCAAAATCCTAAACATGCATCTAACATATCATTCATATATATAAGCATAAATATATATCGAAAACATAAGTAAATGATACATTTGGCAACTAGCATGACTTCGTCTTCCAAGAAACTCCGTCTTCAAGACATAACCAAAATAATGCAACTACCAGTATCTACGATTAGGACTAATCTAAATATTAAGGTACAAAAATATACAACGGTTCGCAGACCGTATTTAGATTTACAAAAATACATGACGGAACACAGTCTGTATTTTCTATCCTAATCGGGCCCCACTAGTTTCCATTTCTTAAAACCTATGAGAGAATATACATTCTATTCATCCATTCACTATATGTGAAATGACCCATGCATTTTACAACGAAAAACAAGTAACAATGCATCAACACGCGTAAACTAGTAACTAACTTAGGTGGTTAATCCGATTAACTCGCCTAATTAAAACTAGTCAAAGTTGTTAATCGATTATGTGGTTAAGCGTAAGTAAAAATGAAGCTCCCATTAAATTTCACATCCAACTTAATTAATCCGATTAATTAAGTCATTAAACCCAATATTTTGCCAAATTAAAAATTTGCAAGTGCCGCTCAAAACCTGAGGCCTAGCCTCCAAAAATTAATTAAATTAAATAAAATAATTAAAACGGCAAAAACGCAAAATTACAAAGCCGATTGCACGCAAGTGGCATGCGCCAATGCTAGCCACGGGTGCCTAGCAGCTCAAGGCAAAGCAAAGTAGTGCGTGCTCCCGCACCACACCAACGTAGCAATGCTAGGTGCTCCCGTGGGCAGCCTAGCAGCATTAGCTATAGGTTGCAAGGTGCGATGCAGCACGCACTTGGCTGCCTCCCTTCGCACCGCACCAAGGCTGCACACACGGCCACTCTCTCGCACACTCAACGCGCGCACAACACGCACTTGTTGCTATTGTGCCATGCTGTTGCATATGCGCACCATGCACGCACACACATACGAGGCACCCAGCAACCTCGGCAACCCCATGTGGGCTGCGCTAGCAGTCCAGCTAGTCGAGAGCATGCTTGGGGCTCTTAGGCCTCGATTTGTGTGCTCGTGCCCCTGATTTTGTGTGACAATTATTATCAATTCTAAATTAATTTTAGAATCAATATTTTGAGCAAAATGAAAATTAAAATAAATCTAATTAAATAAAATTCATTCATGTGAATAACCAAAATTAAATCCAAGAAACAATCTTTAAATTAAATTTTGGTTTAACTTGGTGCAACAAAATGAAGGGCTACTCTCACTATTACTTTAACCAACATAAATTAATCATGAGATTTTGACAAAATTAAAAGGGAGTTGGAATAATGAACATGAATATTCAATGAAAAATTCCAACTTTAACTTGTGAATCATTGAAAACATTTTCCAATATGAAGATTAATTAATATTCAATCACAAGTTTGAAAATTTATGATTCCAATCAACTTAATAAATGATTAAATCAAGAAAGTTTAATAAATATACATGGAATTTAGTAACACAAAGCTCCATCACTTAAAATAATTAAAGATTGGATCTTTAGAACTTAAGAGCCTCAAAACACAAACTTTTCACACTTAAAGCAATTTATTTACGATTATGTGAAAATTTGAGCCAACCATTAAGCACCAATTACTACAAAGTAATCATGCTAAAAAATGGTCTAAAATTGTAGAAGCATAAAGGAAAGAACCAAATGCATAATCACAATTAATATGCCATTAAGATTCAAGGTTTAGAAGATTTAAAAATTTTCGTCAAAACGAAAAATCCCTCGAAACAGGCATTTCTCGGAAGAATTTGGCTTTTTCGCAACCCTAAAAGGATCAGATTGTTTCCAGAATTTCGATTCCACCCAAAATTCACTAGTCTTGGGCGAAAATCTGGGTTTTGGAGCCAAAATTTTAGATAAAATGAGATTAAAATTAATAAAATCTAGCTACTAATTTAATTAGTAACAACAACCATAAATTAAATCCATTTTAAACGCCTTGAAAATATTAGTTACAAAAATAAATGAGCAAGGCTCCGATACCGCTGTTGGGTTTCGGAAAGTCCGACTTTCCGCGGAACAAAACCCGACCCCAAGATCCGCTAATAATTAATATAACTAAAAGACATTAATAACAAGATAAAGTGAAAAGACCATCTTACCCTTGATGCGTGCTTCGCTCGTTCCAACGAGCTCTTACTTCGAAAGTCGAGTCTCGCAAGCGCGTAGACCTCCAATGACAGTCCACCCGCAACAACGACCCGAAAGGTCTCTAACTCAGATTTTAGCCGAGTTCGGACCAAAAACAACTACTTGAGTTTTATGTGAACTCAAAGGTTTTTTCACTATTATGGAGATTCCTTATTGAGTTCCTACTCAAATGGAATTCTCAAGTCCCAATACATGGGTATTTATAAAGAATTCCAAGAAAACATTCCACTCTCCCATCAATGTGGGAGATGTGGTAAAAATCATTTTTCATTTTATTTTTAATTCAAAAACAAAAGAAAAATAGCAAAGCAATAATTAATCAACAAGTGGCAACAAGGAGGGAGAGGGTAGGTGAGGACCACAAGGGGAGAGGACCATTTCTGTCCTCCCCAAGCTTCCCACAAATTGCCCCTCACACAATCTCTCGGCCCCAATCACGTAGCGCCACGTGGCGCCCAACCTTGGGCACAAAGGCACGCCTAGTTGGCGGCGTGGTGCGCGGCTGGGCCTTCCCGTGCGCGTTGTGCGTGTGCGGGCTGCTAGCCGCAAGGCCTACCAGCCTTCCTAGCAAGCCACGCCCTGTGTGCGAGCTGCTGGTTGCGTCTGTGCGGGCTCCTGCGCGCCACGCCCTGCAAGCCAATGCACCAGCCTGCACATGCGCGCAGCAAGCCACGCACATGGTGCGGGTTGCTGGTGCGCCTCTCTGCGGTTGGTGCTGTTAGTTATGCTAGCTTGCTAAGACACCATGCCCTAGTATTCGGTTTGCTCGGGGCATTCCGATGCTAGGGATATTTTGGTAATTTTTTTAATTAATTGATTTTTTACCGTCTCGTGGTATAATTAATTCAACTCGACTTGCGACCCTCGATCTCGACGCTCCTAGCTCAGTTTTCGACGTCAATGTTTATAATACTCGAGCGACTCATTAAATCCTTCCGGATTAATTCGTCGTGTCAGATCGTTAGTTGCTTGGGTGTAACCCGAAGGGTTTAGTCTAGATTAAGCTGTAATATTAATTATACATTAATATTACTGATCGGAAGCGGCCTCCAACTAGGCATTCCGATCACTTGAACTCAGTGAATAAATAGCTTTCTAATATTTTTGAACCCTCTATCGAAATAATAAACTTGTTTAAAGGACACCATTCCTATCAAGTTTTGCTCCTGTTTTGGGGTTATTTTGGTCCCTCGGGAGATTTACGTCACTAAGACTGGATCCTAGCTGTCTATACCTGCAAAACAACGGGAACTCTGAGTGGGTGGAGTTCCGCCTCCGACGATCAAGTTAGAACCAATCGAATAATGTAAAAAGGTGCGGAAAAGGTAAAAGTAGATCTTCTCGAATTTCGAGATTAGGGGTTTTTTCTAATGTGAGAGAATTGATTGATTGTAATAAATGATCATGCCACAGAAATGGGGAAATGTCCGTATTTATAGGGTTATCGGGATTTACGCCCTGGTCCTAGGTTATAGAAACCTAGGAATGATTGGGCTACGCCGCTTTGCGGCTTTCTCGGGATTTTATCCATGAAGACCGCCTTTTTCCCAATAATTGGGAGGGACATGTGTCGATTGGAGATAGGTCCACTTGGAACCTCTCCTAGGGTTACACGTGTCACCTTCTGATAGGGCCATGTGGCCTGGGTAATTTTACCCAAAACATTTGCCCCTCACAGGTATGACGTGGCGCACCACGTGGCATCTATGACATGTTGTCACTCAATAATTGGTGGATCATTTTTAACTGTTCACCTTCTAGGGAATTTACAGGGTTGCCTCTAGAATCACCCCTCTATAAATACAATTTTTACCCCCCTTATTTTTGGACGTTTTCCAAATATTCTTAGAGTGAGAAAGTCAAGAGATTTCTAGAGAGAGAGAGAGTCTGACAACCGCCTGAATCACTCATAAACAGTTGCCTGATCTTCTTCCTGCCAGTTACAGCCAGTCAACGCTTGATACCATTCCAAGAGAAACCTTAAGGTACCGTCTCTCCTTCTCCTAGATCTTTCATATTTTTCCGTTTGTGCATTTTTCATTCAATAAATGGATTCACCATCGACACACACGACACAACCTAGATCAATAATTAGTTAGTCTCTTGGTACGGTTGAGTCTAGGACTGGGGGTCCCGGTGTTTAGAGCATACTTGTTCATCCCCGAATCCGACCGTCTTTGTGTCTGTGCAGTACACATTGACTCGAGTAAAGTAGATGGCCCAAAGACGGATACGGAGAGATGACACTTTAGAAGTGTCGTCTGACGAGGTCACACCGATTGAGGGGGAAGATATACTGGCTGGCTAGGGAGAGGATTTCCCTCCGGATACGCCCATCACGCCAAGTGATGGGACCTTAGCACAATTTGAATAGGGAGACGGTGAGGGAGCCGTCTCCGCTTCTGGCTCCCAAGAAGAGGAGTCCGAACATAAAGGCGGTGAAGAGGCCACCTCTGTCTCTAGATTTAAGGATGAATATGAGGCCTCCCATAGCAGAGATGGAGGAAAGACTGACTCTGGGTCCAGCTCTAAGGAAAGTAGTGATGATCCCCTATCGCCGCTTGAGGATAGTGAGGTGGAGGAGAGGAAGAAATGGAATAAGGAGGGGGATCCGTTTTGGATCCATGTGTCCTCTAGAGATAGAACAAGCATGATCAAGGGCCTAGAAGACTTTAAGCTGAAATGGGCCCTTGGGGAGGGCTTTCGCATCCGGGTGCCGCCTAAGCTGGGCACCATTGCCTGGAAAGATGATCAGCCACACGTCAACGATTATTTCGGCTACTACGAGGCGGCGTTTTGGCTGGGCTCTATTTCCCACTGCTCGATGCAATAAAGGCCATCCTTCGAGGATACAGCCTTGGCATGTGGAAGTTGTCCCTAAACTCTCGTGTCAACATTCTGGGCTACATCGCCACCTGTAAGATGCAGGGTCTTCACCCCGGCAGGGAGGCGTTTGCCTACATACACTATCTTAACTGTAACCCAGATGGCTAGCGGGCGTGTTATACATTGACCATGTACCCCAAGTATTAGATGACCTTAGATAAATCGTCTAAGTGGTGTGACTGAAAGAACCGGTTCTATCTGGTACCCCCAAACGGCGAGATAAGTATGAGTATCGCCGATACAATAAGAAGTCAGACCTGCTGGGCCAAAAATGCAAGTTTCCTCAAATCCTGGATGAGGATTACAAGAAAATAATAGAGTCGGGATTCTTCGAGCTAACAACCACTTCTCTCTCAACCGGCAAACTAATTAGTGTACCCAAAAACTGGATACCCAAGCATGAATGGTTGAGAGATGAGGCATTTTTTTCCGCCTGTGGTCTGAGCAAAATGTTTGATAGATGTATGTTTAACATGCATCCGGCAATTATTATGTCATCTCTATTGTTTTAACACTTCAATTATTATTATTGTTTGATAAACTGATAAACAATCCTTTTGAAGAAACTGGTAGAGGGATACTTCTAGAAGATAAGACACCCAGGCAGTCCACAGCTCAAATTCGCAAGGATAACGAGGAGGCGAAGAGAGCCCAACTAGCAGCTAAGGTATAAACCGACTGCCTTTGTTCCTTTTCAATTACAAGTTCATTTATACATAGAGACGACTATTACCGGCTGTATGCTTAATGTCTAATTTGCTTTTCAAGGTGGAGACAAGGGAGCTCCCAAGTCCTTCACCAAGCTGTTCAAACGGAAGCAAGATAATAATATCTCCAGCTCCGCCAAGTCTCAGAAAGTGTTATCTTCTCAAACGGCTCTTGAAATTCTGCTTGGGAAGAGCCGGTTGAGCATCGGGGGGAAAAGCATCAGCCTCAAGGGCTTTGGTCTTGGGATAAACCTTAGAAACAAGTCGGGTGCCAATACAGTACCTGTAGGCGTCATTTGAAGTGCACCTACGTTAAGCATGTGTGAATATGCTTGGCACTCTTAGGAAGTGGGAATTGACATATACGATTAGAGACAAGGAAAGTAGGGAGCCGCTAACAAGTTTTTAAGGAACTTGTAAACCGTTCATGGATCATAAAAGGCAACCACGATTAAGGGACAACGAAAGGCAACAACAATTGACCTGTGAAGGTTACACCTGATAGGAATGGTGTCCTTCGAACAAGTGTATTATTCCGGCAGAGGGTTCGGAATTATTAGAAAGCTAATTATTCAGTAAGGTCAAGTGATCGGAATGTCTAGGTAGAGGCCGCTTCCGATCAGTAATATATTAATGTATAATTAATATTATAACTTAATCTTGACTGAACCCTTCGGGTCACATCCGAGTAACTAACGATCCGACACGACGAATTAATTCATAAGGAATTAATGAGTTGCTCGAGTAATTAATATTTAGACATCAGAAATCGAGCTTGGAGCGTCAAAACCGAGCGTCGTAAGTCGAGTCGAATTTATTAAAGACGAGACGGTGAAATCACTAATTAATCAACAATTTACCAAAAATACCCCTAGCATCAGAATGCCCCGAGCAAACCGAGAGCTAGGGGAAATATGTGCTTAGATCACATAACTAGCATGCACCAAGCCATACACATAGCAGCAGCAGCCCGCATATGCGTGCATGGCCTACTTGCGCTTGTGTGCGGGGCAGGTGTGCTAGGCCGTTGCTGATGGCTCGCCAAGCACAACGCACCCAGCAGCAGCCAGCTAGCAGCGTGGCGTGTGGGGCTGCGTGTGTTAGCATTGGCTCGGAAATAGGCCTCGGCCAGCAGCCTGCACTTGTGTGCATGGCTTACTAGGTCGAGGCAACAACATACACCCAAGCAGCCACGACAGGGCCCAGCCAAGCCACAAGGCTGCTAGCTAGGCGCGCCTTGGTGGCCAAGGCTGGGTGCAACGTGGCAGCAGCTAATTTGGGGGGTGATTGGTGTTTGTGGCCGGTTATGGGGAGAGCTTGGGGATCATGTTTGGTCCCCCCTTTCCCTTATGGTCCTTACCTAACCCATCCTCTACGTGTAACACTTGTTGATTAATTAGTTGTTGGCTATTTATTTTTACTTTTGATTCTAAAAATAAAAGGAGAATATTGATTTTACCAACTCTCCCACATTGATGGGAGAGAAGATTTCACTCATGAGTTTCCCTATAAATACCCAACTTGGGGTATATGAAAACTCACTTAAGTAAGAGTTAGAAAAGGCATCTCCACTTGAGAGAAAACCTTTAAACTCATAATTACTCGAGTAGTTTGGTCAGACTTGGCTAACCTCCGAGTAATAGACCTAGTCAGGGTCGTGTTGCGGGTGGATACCGTAGGAGGGTATCGCCCGTTGCGAGACTTAAGCTTTCACAAGTAAGAGCTCGGTGGAAGAGCGAAGCACGCTTCAAAGGTAATTCCGTCTTTCCTTAATTCTTGTTAATTGTGTCTTTTGATTATATTAATTGTGAGTTTGATCTTGGCTCGGGTCTTATTTTCCGCGATGAGTTGGACTCATCAAAACCCTATAGCGGTATCGGAGCCTTGCTCATTTATTTTTATAATCATATTTCTCAAGGTGTTTTTATGGCTTTATTTTTCTGGTTTTATGTTGCTAATTAGATTAGTAGCTCGGTTTTATTAATTTTAAACTTGTTTTAAAGCTGATTATGTCCCCGAACCCAGATTTTCGCCTAAAAATAGTGAATTTTGGGTGGAAAAGGCGTTCTGGAAATGTTTTCACCCTTCAAGTTTTGTGCTTTAGGCCAAAATCTGACCAGAAATGCCTTTTTCGAAGGATTTTTTGTTTTGACAAAAAAATTTAAGTCTTTCTAACCTTGAATCTTAATGGCATATTTATGGTGATTATGTTTATGGTTCTTTCCTTAATGTTTTCGCAATTTTGAATCTCTTTAAGCGTGGTTACTTGGTAGTAATTAGTGCTTGAAAGATTGGTTAAAATTTTCACATAATTGCAAATCCATTGCATTAAGTGTGAAAAATTTATTCTTTGAGGCTTCTAAGTACTAAAGATTCAATCTTTAATTGTTTTAAGTGATTGAAACTTTGAGTTACTAGATTCCATGAATTTTTTGTTGAACTTTTGATTTAATCATGTATTAAGTTGATTGGAATCATAAAGTTTGAATCTTGTGATAAAAATTTCATTTATCTTCATATTGGAAGATATCATTTTTTCAAGGATTTACAAGTTAAAGTTGGAATCTTTATTTGAATATTTGTGTTCATAATTCCAACTCCTCTTTATGTTGTAAAAATCTCATGATTAATTTAAATTAATTAAATTAATAGTGAGTAATTGCCCTTGTTTATTTCATTGCACCAAGTTGAACCAATTTTATTAAAGAATGGTTCTTAGGAATAATTTTGGTCGTGTGCACTCTGATGATTTTTTTATTTAAGTTGGACTTGTAATAATTTTTCATTTTTTTGCTCATTGAATTAATTCTAAAAATTAATTTGTAATTAATAATTAAGTCAAGCAAAATTTTTAGTTAAAACCCGAGAGTGTGGCACGAAAACCAAGGCCCAACACCCTCGGCCAGCCGGGTTGCCTAGCAGCCCACATGTGGCTGCCAAGGGGGTTGGTGTGCTTGGTGCGCGCCACACACCCCTAGCGTGGCTCCTGCCTGCTCGCAGCATAGCACGGCCAGCCAGCCAGCAAGCCGTAGCCAGAGCAGCGCAGCGGCAGCAAGCTGTAAGCTGTGCGTGCTGGCTGTGCGTGGGCTTGGATGGGCGTGCGTGCGTGTTGCGGGGAGTGTATGGGCTGTGTTGAAGGGGCAAGCAGCCTTGTGCGTGCTGGCTGTGCGTGGGCTTGGATGGGCGTGCGTGCGTGTTGCGGGGAGTGTATGGGCTGTGTTAAAGGGGCAAGCAGCCTTGTGCGTGCTTCCTTGCACCTTGCAACCCGTAGCAAATGCTTTTAGGCTCGGCCTAGCTAGTGCTACATGGGGTGGTACGGGAGGACGCACCAAGCCGCATTGCCCAAGGGGTGCTAGGCACCCTTGGCTAGCAATGGTGCGCCGTAGCTAGTCAAGGTGCGCGAACCACTTGCGTGCGGTTGGCTACGTGTTTGCTTATTTTGTTGTTTTAATTATTCTAATTAATATAATTATTTTGGTTTTAATTATTGAGGTTAGGCCTCGGTTTTGAGCGGCATTGGCAAAATTTTATTTTGGCAAAATTTTGGGTTTACCGGCTTAATTAATTGATTAATTTAGATGGATGCGGAATTTAGTGGGAGCTTCAATTTTAATTGCGCTAAATTACATAATCGGTTAAACAACTATGACTAGTTTTAATTAGGCGCGTTAATCGGATTAACAACCTAAATTAGTTACTTGTTTATGCATGTTTGTGCATTGTTACTTGTTTATCGTTGTAAAATGCATGGCCATTCACAAATAGTGGATAGATTAATGGAATATATATTCTCCCACAGATTTTATAAAAATGGCAACTAATGGGGCCCGATTAGGATAGAAAATATGGACTGCGTTCCATGATGTATTTTTGTAAATCTAAATACGGTCTGCGAACCGTTGAGTATTTTTGTACCTTAATATTTAGAACAGTCCTAATCGTAGATACTAGTGTTTGCATAATTTTGGTCATGTCTTGAAGACGGAGGTTCTTGGAAGACGAAGCCATGAAGTTGCAAAAGACGACCCTTGAAGACTTGAAGACTCAAGGGGTCATGCTAGTTGCCAAATGCATCATTATTTATGTTTTCGATATATATATATTTATATATATATATATATATGTATGTATGTATGTGTGTGTGTGTGTGTGAATAATGTGTTAGATGCATGTTTAAGATTTTGAATGTTGCGATGATTAATTAAGTTCACTCAAATCAACCAACATAGATACCCTAGGTCCCTGAAATATTGAGTAAAATTTCCATTCCAAAACAACACTTATCGACCTATTGAGAGTAGTGATGGGCTACGCCAAAGCAAGGCATCACTATTACTCCCTAGGATACGTAAGGCATACCGAGTATGCAAGTTGGTTTTGGTTATACTCAATGATATAAGTGATGGATTCCTAACATGTCGTGGAAAAATGGATAAGTTGTTGAGAGAGAATTAGATGCGACGATTTATCTAACCAAGAGTGGCTTGGAGCCATTAGCAAAGTGTTGCTTACCTTAGAATATTGAGTGTTAAGACAAGCCAAAGCATGCTTAACTACTCCTTGATTCTTTGGATGTTGGAATTGACTTATTCTCACCAAATGGGGACAATTTAATGTGTGAATAAGAAGTTTAAATAAGTTTGATTAATATGCATGATTTCAATCTTATTTAAGTAATATAAATGGTTTTTCATTTCAAATTCTTTCAATTGTAGAACAATGTCTTCAATTAACAATGACAACAACCTAATGTGCCCGGAACTTCCCGAAAAGTTACAATTTAAGAAGTGGGAATAAGAACTCCGAAAGACCTTCCAAAATTGCTACCTAGAGCACATTCTTGACATACCCATCCCGAGTTATGAGCGACGAGGCTCATGAGGAGTGGAGTTGTGATTGCAAAAGAGTCTTATGACTTATGGAAAATTCCATCCCGGAACAATGGAAGGGGAAGTTCTCCAACTAATTTTCGGACATGCTTCTCAAAGCTCTAGAGGATATAGTCAATTTGAGGGTCACCAAGAGCATCAATGGCATCTATGATGGTCTCGTGGAGCAAGTGACTAGGTCACGCTCCAACATGAAGATCAAGCCACTGCAAGAGGGGTGCCTAGCCAAGGAGAGGCAAGAGGTATGGGGACAAGTCTACAATGCTAGACTAAGACCCAGAATGTCACTTCGAGCCCACGAGCTTCGAATGACAAGGCTATTCACTCACTTGGCGCTCATTGGCAAGCCAGTGGAGGATGAGCAAGCTGCTCTGATGCTATTGAGCTCTCTCAACTCGAGCTATATCGCATTGAAGATGCGACTAACTGCCCATCGTGACAAACTCACTTTGGTTGAGGTTGTCAATGAGCTTCAAATTGCCGACCCTTGCGGAAATGATAGACTCAAGCTTGCTCTAAAGGCAAAGAGGAAGGAGTTCAAGAACAAGGCAAGAATGCGATGCTTCTACTATAGTAGGCGGGGCCACTACAAGAGAGAATGCAGCATGTACTTGGAAGATGAGGGTAAGGGAAGAGAAATCTCCTCCTTAGGTATCTTCTTTATAAACTACACTTGAATACAAGCAAGGTATTAGATACCATTAATGACTCACTATATGATCCTTTTTCAGGAACCAGGTGAGAAGAGCTTGCCAAGTGGATGTGGATATACAAGCGGAAGAAGAAGTTAATCTTTCCGGAAGGCTTATAATCACATAGTTTGTCTTGACATAAAACGTGTTTAAGTTTTTGTTATCAACCATACATTAATCTTTTGACGTTGGACGTCATGGTTTTGTTTTGATCTCTAGACTATAGTTTCAAAAGTCTTAATGTTTATGGTATGACATGTTTTATCTAAAATATGTGCTTTCTTTAGATAAACAAGTTTATAATGTAAATAATACCGCTAAGAAAGCAAAGACCATGGAGTCAAATCAAACGTACTTGTGGCATTGTTGTCTTGGCGACATTAACATCAAACGCATCAAGAAACTTATACAGGAAGGTGTTCTTGACTCATTCGATTTGTAATCGTTTGAGAATTGCGAAGGATGTTTATTAGGCAAGATGATGAAGCAGCCATTCTCTAAGTTGGGAGAAAGGGTAGGAGACTTGTTGGGCCTAATACACACCGATGTATGTGGACCAATGAGCTCCACCACATGAAACGGACATCGATATTTCATCACCTTCACAGACGACTATAGTAGATATGGCTATGTCTACCTTATGCCACATAAATCTGAATCATTTGAAAAGTTCAAAGAATTTCATAGTGAAGTTGAAAATCAGCTTGGCAAGAAAATCAAAGCCCTTCGATCGGATAGAGGTAGTGAATACTTGAGCCAAGAATTCGATGACCATCTAAACGAAAAAGGTATAATTTCAGAATTGACACCTCCAGGAACTCCTTAATGGACATGGTACGATCAACAATGGGTTTTAGTGATCTTCCTATCTATTTCTGGGGACACGCACTTCTAACTACGGCACTAACACTGAACCGTGCTCCATCAAAAGCTATAGAAAAGACTCAATACGAGCTATAAACGAAGAAACCTCCTAGGTTGTCTTTTCTAAAGATTTGGGGATGCGAAGCATATGTCAAGAAATTGATTTTTGACAAACTTCATCCCAAATCTGACAAGATTTACTTTGTGGGCTACCCAAAAGAAACCAAAGGGTATTACTTCTACAATAAATCCAAGAACAAAGTGTTTTTTGCTCGCGATGGTGTCTTTTAGGAGAAGGAGCACCTTTCCAAAATGACAAGTGGGAGGAAAATTGAACTCGATGTAGTTCGAGAGGACGAGCAACAAAATCAGGTTGATAGTCAAAGTGCTCAAACAGCATCTGTTGACGTTGGTCAAAATGTGCAAAGTCAAACCGACAATGCAAATGCTCACTCCATTACCTTGCGTAGGTCGTAGAGGCCGAGGTCTTAACCTGATAGGTGTCTTGGTATTGAATTAATCGAGAATCAGGACATCTTTGTGATGGATGGAGACGAACCGGAAACCTACAAGCAAGCGATGGCAAGCACCAACTCTGCTAAATGGTCAGAGGCCATGAGATCTGAAATGGATTCCATGTTAGAAAATCAAGTCTGGAACTTGGTTGACTTATCCGAGGGTTACACAGCTATCGGATGTAAGTGGATTTTCAAATTGAAAACTGATAAAGATGGAATGTATTCATTTACAAAGCTAGATTGGTAGCAAAAGGTTACAGGCAAATTCATTGTATTGATTACGATGAAACCTTTTCTCCGGTCGCAATGCTTAAATCCGTTCGGATCCTCCTAGCGATTGTTGCATATTACAATAATGAAATATGGCAGACGGACGTCAAAACTGCCTTCCTCAATGGGATTTTGGAAGAAACTATGTATATGACACAGCCTGAAGGTTATGTCGACCAAAACAACGCTGGGAAAGTTTGTAAGCTTAAAAAGTCCATCTACGGGCTACAACAAGCTAGCAGAAGTTGGAATCTGCGATTCGATGAAGCCATCAGTAAGTTTGGTTTTATCAAGAATCCAGGTGAATCTTGTGTTTACAAGAAGGTCAGTGGGAGTGACATCGCCTTCCTAGTCTTATATGTCGATGACATATTGCTCATTGGAAACAACATTTCGATGTTAGAGTCTGTAAAGGCCTGGCTTGGAAATTTTTTTTCAATGAAAGACTTGGGAGAGGCTTAGTACATATTGAGTATCAAGATCTATAGGGATAGATCAAAGAGGATGATTAGATTAAGCCAAAGTACTTACATCGATAAGGTACTTGCACCATTCAACATGCAGGAGGCCAAGAGAGGTCACCTACCCATGTCACATGGCATAACCCTGAGCAAGAAGCAGTGTCCAAAGACACCTGATGAGCGAGAAAGGATGAATCAGATTCCATATGCTTCGCTAATTGGATCGATCTTGTATGCCATGATATGTACTAGGGAAGATGTATCGTATGCCTTGAGTGCTATGAGCCGATACCAATCAGACCCAGGAGAGGCGCATTGGACTGCGGCCAAGAATATCCTAAAGTACCTAAAAAGGATCAAGGATAAATTCCAAGTATATGGTGGCTCAGAAGAATTAGTTGTTGAAGGTTATACGGACGCAAGCTTACAAACAGACAGAGACGATTTCAAATCACATTCTGGATATGTGTTCTGTCTAAATGGAGGAGCGTTTAGTTGGATGAGTTCCAAGCAAAGCACAACTACAGATTCTACAACTAAAGCCGAATACTTGGCAGCTGCTGAAGCGGCTAAGGAGGCTGTTTTGATTTGTAAGTTCGTTGGAGTGTTTAGTGTTTTAGTTAATTTTTAAACATTTTAAAGTAAGGCACTAAGAAAAACCATTCAAGTTTTGGAGTAATTTAAATTTCATGCAATTTTATCACTCCGTTTGCTATTTAATTGTGGTTTAGGATTAAATAATGAGTCCATTCGATTCTGAGAATATTCAAAATAGGGTGTTAAGACCAGTCTTGATAAGAAAACACCTATTAAGCGAACATTGATTATTATAATCGAAAATTATCCCTAATCGAGGTCATTTAAACGATAAACGATTAATGACCGCTTGAGATTAGTGTGTAGTTTGATTTATAGCACCGTTTCTTGTGCTACAAGGACATGATTGTCATAAATCATTTGCACAGGTATTGGTTTAGAACCATACTGGATCGTCCTATGAGAATACTTTAAGAGATTTAAGAATCGTCAAAAGTATATTTCTCACTATGGCTATTGGAACCTCTTTCCTCGACTATGAGTATTGTGAGTTCTCTTGTTTGAGTACTAGTCCGTTTTGATGTTAATCAAACGTTTGTCGTACATGGAGATTATAACGGCAACACTCAAAATGTCCTCTCAGTAAGAGAAACTACATTACAAGACTGGGAATGTACCCCTACTAATAATAGGGAAGATGTCTTTGTTGTTTATAAGGCCTCTCGAAGAGCGAGACTGTAAAAATATATGGTCGTGCTCGAATGGATTTTAGAAATCATCTGTTTGTTGACAGTCGGACTCGGATATCGAGAAACACTTCTGGACGTAATAAGGATGACGAATAAATCTTACTTTATAGTTCATGAAGAGACTTAAGTGACATAGGAAAAAGATACACTAAAAGAGCACTTGTCCGGAAGGACAAGTAGGAGATTGATAGGAGGTTATCGCCCGTTGCGAGACTTAAGCTTTCTTAAGTAAGAGCTCGGTGGACGAGCAAAGCACGCTTCAAAGGTAATTCTGTCTTTCCTTAATTCTTGTTAATTATGTCTTTTGACTATATTAATTGTGAGTTTGATCTTGGCTCGGGTTTTATTTTCCGCGATAAGTCGGACTCATCAAAACCCTACAACACCCCATTCATAATCCATGAGATTACTAACACCATATGGTTCGGAACCACGAAAGGAGGATCTGGGATGATGGTATGAAGTGAGTAATAGAGTCACATTCGCCCGTATTGGCCTTTATTCAATTCTTATAGTAAAAAGTGCTTCATGCGATCTCAAAGGCATATAAACAAAATATTCGATTCGTTCCAAACTATTATTATTTAAAATTGGTTGAATATTAATGCATCATATAATTTTAAAATATTATGATCACTTCAATTAACGACAAGATTAAAAAGAAACCTAAACCGGTCGTCCAAATTATCTTATTAGTCATGATTTTCAATTACATATTCCTTTTAAAAATGCAATATGTTGATCATAAAATATAATAAAACTAACATCAATATTGGAAGCATTTCAACAATAAATTGTTAGTCAAATCAAATATAAATAAACCTAATCATGATGCTAGCAACAAGAATAAAAATAAGAGTAATTAAGGGATTAATTACTCACTTTCCGCGTTCCCTTGAATTGCTACATCCTAAATAAACTGTTAGTAACTTCAATAAATAATAAATTAAATTGAAACAATTAAATTAAATAAAAAGTAGAGTTGATTTGGTTCAAACCCTCGGTCAATTCTACCTTTCGTGCCTTGGTTTAAGGACGGAACCTCGAATCAAGTATGGACTCATCGGAGTGCTTAAGGGATGTATGGTGGAAGAATAGGGAAGGCTAGAAATTAAGTTTAAGCAAGAGAGAGAGAAGAGAGGAGGTTTTGATGTATAAGACAGGAAGAGAGAATGATTTCGTGATCAACCATGTTGATGATTGAGAAAGGGGTGATATGACCTCTATTTATAAAGAAAAAAGAAGGGTCGAAGAATCAAGAAAAGATCCGAATTCGAATTGGAATAATATAAAACTCTAGCGATAGGCAGCAGTTTTTGCGGTTTTTATTTTTATCATATCTTTTGATCCTGAAATTGGAATAATATAAATAATATGTCGTTGGAAAGCTCTTGAAGTCTAATTTTTAACCCAATTAGAATCAGATTAAAATCGTATGTAGAATAAAATATATGGACGAAATAGTGTGATGGTGTCAGTTTTGGATAGAGTTTCGTATTTCTTTTATATCTTTTTCGTTATAGCTCGGAATTAATATTATAATATGTCATTGAAAACATAATTTCAAAGGCTATCCAAAATCTAAGATTTGGATAAAAAATACGATACAAAAAAATCATATCTGACTATCTTTAAATGTATTTCAATTCGAATAGAATTAGGATTTTCAAAAAGAGGAGTTTCATTCGATTTCAAACTCCTTACTCTTATCTTTTCAAAAAGGATAATTAAGATCTTTTAGAAGCCCCTAATTAATCCTAATTGGTTCTGGAATAGGATTAAATCCTTTGGACCCTCCACATGATCATTGGGTCATAGGTAAGGTGGGTTTAGGTTCGGTTGGGCTCAGTTTAGTATTTTAGCCATAACTTATTCGTTATAACTCGGATTTTGGCTTATAAATATATCGTTGGAAAGCTCTTTTCATTCCCTATCAAACTATTCAATCATTAGACCCAGATTATGGACCAAATTAAACTGGTCTAAACGTTTTTATAAAAGGACACGAAATGAGTGATTTTAAGGGACACGAAATGAATTATTTTGAGTTTAAAGGCACGAAAAGAGGAAAATAAGTTACGGTTTGGGAAAATGGGCTAAGAATTGGGTTGTTTTATAAAATGTATTGGGATTGAATATCAATTTAAGCATTCCAAAGATTAAATACTCAACCTGACAAATAACGGCGATGAAAGGTTATTCATCATCGGGTTTGGTTTTGGGGAGACATTTTTAGGTGTCTACAGTACCGAAGGGTAGCGAGCTACCCAAAGTTGCAAGCGATGCTGCAGCAACTATGGGTGATGATAGCCTGCAGATCCTTGAAGGTATGATTAACCCTTTCGAATCTTCGTTTGAGCTTTACAAGCTCATGCGGTAAAGTCACACTCCCAACAAACATTAGAATGATTATCAGACAGCCGTAAGCAGATTGGTGCCTCTTATATAACTCACTCACCCAATCTTCCTTATGTTGCATATCAATCCCCCCGGTGGACGAACATCCAGCAGTTCTCCAAGACCATGCTTAGGGCCATCCCCAAGAAGGAGAAGGACGCCATTCCAGACATCCAGGCGTTCAATGTTGAGTGCATCCTTTCCCTTCTGTCTAACGTATGGTAGCTTCACTTAATTTCCTAAGTATATTTCTGGCTCTGTTTTTAACAAAACGTTTGTATAATATAGGCGATGATGAGAGTTGATGGGTTGAAAGGACCATACGCTCGTATATAGGAAGAGGTAAGACAGGCTACTAAAGCGGAGAAAGAATCCGCGGACGTTACCCAATATCAAAACACAATAAATGAACTCGAGACTAAAGCTGAGTTGATGACGTAGGCGGAGAGCATCAGGCACTTGACAGCTACCTTGGATGAGGAAAATAAAAAAGCCTCCGACTTCGAGGCCGCCCTCAAGAAGGCTTAGGCAGATCTCAAGGCCCTCTAAGGCGTCAATAAGGAGAACACCAGTCTCCGAGCAGACATCAACAGACTGAAGAATGAGATGACTCAATCCCAGACGAACTTCAAAGCCACCCTCAAAGCTGAGCAACACCGCCTCATAGAGGAGAATGAGCAGGATTATGAAGAGAGGATTAGGATTGCGTGAGATCTGCTACATCCGGGAGCTAAATATGTCTCTTGGGCTCTAAGGTACCAGTATGCCAACCTTGTTCTCGAAGTAAGAGAGGAGGGAAAGCCAGGGTCCGGACTGTTTGTGGATTAGGCAGAGAGAGAGCTTTCAGACGGCGACGAGCAAACCCAAGTCCAAGAGGAGGGAGAGAAAGATCATGAGCCACCGGCTGAAGAAGGCGCAGTGGTCTCTACCATTCCCCCGCCTAAGAAGAGTGCGCCGTCTGCCCCACCTCAGCAAGATTAGCTTTATGTTTTCTCTTCGGCCTTTAGCTGTTTGCATTTCCAGATTACGTGCTGAGTATCTCTGATGTTCATCAACAACTTTTTTTTTTCTCGGATGTTGATCCAGAGTAACAATTGCTCTCCCGGCCTAATGGTTGGGTTTATTAACGAAATTGCCGACTGAGTCGGTTTTGTTAAATTACTTTGATTTCTTCAATTTTTGCTATATATATGATGTTTTTGCCCAACTTATTAACTGCATGCGGCCACTTACAAATTGGCTAGCCTTTTTCCCCTGTGCGGCTGTGTAGTTGATTTCAAACTTTAATTTATTGACTTGGGAACTTTTAATACTTTAAAGAGTATGACATGTTCCTAAATCAATCAATCACAGTAGTGATTTCCCCAAACCAAGTACATAGCTGTCCAAGATGCAAGCGGTTAGACATTGGCCCCCAAGCGGTTTCAGGAAGTAGTTTACTAAACTATCTTTTTCAGCGTTTGGGTTATTCGTAATCCATTTATACGCTCAAACGTCCTTTTCCCCATTAGGAGGACCCTTTAGAAGCATAAAATTTAAAATATAATCTAAGTTGGAATAACATTTGGTTACCGGCTAGTGTCTTTAGACACACAGTTCTATTACATAAGTTGTGTTCCTTTTAGATTATTTAGGTGAAATAGCTATGAACACGCCTCATGAGGCATGGGGCTGATCAATATTTGCCGTTTTGTACTCGTTGATAGAGAAATGTACCGCCCGGATGGGTGATGCTCTCTATGACAAATTCACCAGGATAGATGTCGCCAGATGTCGTATTCATGTTGGAGTAGTCGTTGAATTTAAATTTGGCCGTCTGCACATTGCACAGGCAGTGCTCCCATTGGGAGACGAATGTAATTAAAGCATAAAACAATTCAAATTTGAAAACAAAAACCACTTTTTCATTGTTAGCTTTCTATTTACAAAAATTTACAAGTCTCAGAGGTAGTACTTCTTCAAGTTATCTATGTTCCAAGTTCTAGCTAGCCGCCTGCCGTTTGGAGTTTTTCCAAGAGGTAGGTACTGCCTCTCACTTCTTCATAGATCCGGTAGGGACCTTCCCAATTGGGGGTCAACTTGCCTCCATTTATCGTGACACAAAGTCCCCCACTTTCAAGGGCCGCTTGCATACTCTTTTGTTGTAGGCTCTTGTCATTCTCATATGGTAAATCTCATGACGCAAGGCGGAATTGCCCCTGCACTCCGGGAGAAATTCCAATGCAAGTCGCATGGCTTCCCAATTTGCTTCTCATATAACATGACTCGAAGAGTTGGCTTATAGTGCTTAATAGGCAAGACGACCTCTACACTATACACCATGAGAAACGAGGTTTCACCGATTGCCCCTTTTTCAGTTGTTCTAATGGCCTATAGGATATGAGTTAACTCTTCTGTCCGGCCAAAAGCCTCCCGCTCTTTCAATTTTCTTCTTTATACCGTATGAGATAAGTTTGTTGAAGGCTTCAACATGGTCGTTTGCTTGGGGTCAGCCGACTGTTGAAAAACAATGTGAGATCCCTTGATCTCCCAACCAACTTTTGAGAGTAGACGTCTCAAATTGAGGGCCATTGTCAAACACCATAGACATAGGTACGCTAAATCGGGTGATGATGTTCTTCCATATGAAAGAGATGAAATCCTTTTTCTTGTTGTTCTTGACCGCCTCTGCCTCTACCCATTTGGGGAAGTAGTCAACAACAACTAGAATATACCACCGTCTACCTGGTGCAAGCGTGTATGGGCCCAAAATGTCAATACCCCATTTGGCTAATGGAATCGGGCTATAAATAGCCATGAGATCAGTGGCCGTACAGTGGATTAGCTTTCCAAACCTTTGACACTTGTCACATTTCTTTACTATTTCCATGGCGTCTTCCTCAAGAGTGGGCCAAAAGTATTCATGCCGCTTGACCCTAACTGCTAGCAACATGCCGCCTATGTGAGAGGCACAATAGCCCGCATGTAGTTCTTCCAGAATTTCCTTCCCTTTTTCTAGGGTAATACACTTCAATAGAGGCTTTAGGAAGCCTCCCTTGAAGAGTTCTCCATTTTGGATCTCAAAGTTCGCTGCACGCTTTTTTAGTACGGCTGCTTCTAAAGCTGAGTCTAGTAGAGTGTCGTCTGGCAGGTAGGCCCAAATGCCATACATCTAAGTTGAGCTTCGATTTAGAACTCTAATGGGATCTTCTTCCTCAATAATTCGTTTTTCCATTATTTCCCAGAAGACTGACCTAGGCGTATCACAGGAGGCGGATGATGCTAGTTTTGACAGAGCATCCGCCTAATTGTTCTCAGACCTATGCATTTGACTTTAATTAATTTCATCAAGTGTCTCAACTTCAACTTTAACCGCCTGCAGGTATTTTATCATGACCGGATGAGTGGCTTCATAGTCACCATGGTATTGGCTAACGACCAGTTGAGAATCAGAGTAGGCGTCAATTTTAGTTGCCCCTGCCTCCTTGCACATGTGGATGCCGCCTTACAGGGCTTCGTATTCTACCTCATTATTCGAGGCCTGAAACATGAACCGTAGTGAATACTCATACTTGTCCCCCTTAGGAGACTGATATATAATCCTTGCACCACAACCGTTCATAGTAGAGCTCTCGTCTACATACACTATCCAAACTTGATCAAGATTATCTTGATAGGAATGGTGTCCTTTAAACAAGTGTATTATTTCGATAGAGGGTTCGGAATTATTAAAAACCTAATTATTCAGTGAGGTCAAGTGATCGAAATGCCTAGGTGAAGGCCGCTTCCGATCAGTAATATTAATGTATAATTAATATTACAGCTTAATCTTGATTAACCCTTCGGGTCAAACCCAAGCAACTAATGAACCGACACGACGAATTAATTCGGAAGGAATTAATGAGTCACTCGAGTAATTAATATTTAGACGTCGGAAATTTGAGCTTAGAGAGTCGAATCCAAGCGTCGGATGTCGAGTCGAAATAATAAAGGACGAGACGGTAAAATTACTAATAAATCAACAATTTACCGAAATACCCCTAGGATCGGAATGCCCTGAGCAAACCGCTGCCTAGAGGCATTTGGTAAAGATGAAGTAGCTAGCATACGCACCAAGCCTAGCCTAGACTGGCTGGTGCATGCTAGCGCACCATGGCTAGCATGGTGCTAGCCACGGCAGCCGGCCAAGTGTAGCAGCCGCAACCAAGGCCAGCACCTAGCTGGGCCGAGGCTACAGCCGCAAACCGCGCCAAGGCAGCATCTAGCTGGGCCTTGGCCGCAGCCCAACCAGCTGCCATTGGTGCCCAATATAGGGTGCCACGTGGCAACCGCCTATTGGGGCTTGAAGGGTGTAGGTGGCCGGCCATATGGAGCTCCTTGGGGATCAAGCTTTGTCTCCTCCCCTCCTTGTGGTCCTCACCTAACTCTTCTCCTAAATGTGCCACTTGTTGATTTATTAGTTGTTTGATAATTAATTTTATTTTTATTTAAAAATAAAAGGAATAATCTATTCTCCCACATTGATGGAAGAGAAATTCTCACTCATGATTTTCCCTATAAATGCCCAAGTTGGGGTATGGGAAAATCACTTGATTAAGGTGTTAGAAAAGGCATCTCCAATGAGAAAACCTTTAAACACATATAATTACTCGAGTATTAGGTCGGGCTTAGCTAACCTCTAAGCATTTGAACTTGTCGAAGTCGAGTTGCGGGTGGATTTCCGTAGGAGGTCTTTGCGCGAGCGAGACTAAAAGCTTTCCCAAGTAAGAGCTCGGGTAACAAGCGAAGCACGCGTCAATGGTATTAATCTTTCCTTAATTCTTTTTTTTTAAGTTAATTATGCATTGTGATTATATTAATTGTGAGTGTGGTCTTGGCTCGGGTTTTCTTCCGCGGTGAGTTGGACTCATCGAAACCCAACAACGGTATCAGAGCCTTGCTCATTTATTTTTATATTCATAATTTTCAAGGTGTTTTTATGGCTATATTTTTCTGGTTTTATGTTGCTTATAAGATTAGTAGCTCGGTTTTATTAATTTAAGCCCGTATTAGAGCTGATTATAGCCCCGAACCAAGATTTTCGCCCAAAAATAGTGAATTTTGGGTGGAAAAGGTGTTCAAGAAATGGTTTTACCCTTTCAGCCTTGTGTTTTTGGCCAAAATCCGACCAGAAATGCCTTTTTCAAGGGATTTTTCGTTTTGACGAAAAATTTTAAGTCTTTCTAACCTTGAATCTTAATAGCATATTTATGGTGGTTATGTATTTGTTTCTTTCCTTAATTAATCTGCAATTTTAAACCTCTTTAAGCATGGTTACTTGGTAGTAATTGGTGCTTGAAAGATTGGTTTATATTTCCACATAATTGCAAATCCATTGCATTAAGTGTGAAAAATTTGTTCTTTGAGGCTTCTAAGTACTAAAGATTCAATCTTTAATTGTTTTAAGTGATTGAAACTTTGAGTTACTAAATTCCATGAATTTTTGGATGAACTTTTGATTTAATTATGTATTAAGTTGATTGGAATCATAAATTTTGAATTTTGTGATAGAAATTTCATCTATCTTCATATTGGAAGATATAATTTTTCAAGGATTCACAGGTTTAAAGTTGTAATCTTTATTTTAATATTTGTGTTCATAATTCCAACCCCTTTTTAATTTTTTCAAATCTCATGATTAATTTAAGTTAATTAAATTAATAGTGATTATAGCCTTATTGCATCAACTTGAACCAATTTTATTAAAGAATAGTTCTTGGAAATAATTTTGGTTTAGTGCACTTGGATGAATTTATTTAAGTTGGACTTGTAATAAGTTTTTATTTTGGCTCATTTTATTACTTCTAAAATTGATTTGGATTTAATTATTTAGTCACGCGAAATCGAGGGCAAAGCATCCCTTGGCGAGCCGGCCGGCATAGCAGCCCACATGTGGCTGCCAAGGGGCTGCCTCGAGGAGGTGCAGCCCCTGTGGGTGGCTACTGCTCACGACCAGCAAGCACGGCGCACCAGCCAAAGCAGCAGCAGCATGGCGCGGCAGCAGCGCTAGCCATGCGGGCTGTTGTGCGTAGGCTCGGTTGTCGTGGCTTGCTTGTGCGTGGTCGAGCTTTGTGGTGCGTGCATTTCTTGGTGCAACTAGGGTGTGTGTGTGGGTGTGCTACGAGCATGTGGCACGATGCATACAGCAGCGAGTTTGCGTGGACTTCGTGGCTTGTGTCGCAAGCACGCCCCATAGGGAGTGCTACGCGTATGCGGTTTTCTAAGCTATGGGTGTGACGCTTGGAATGAGCCAGAGTTGTGCACACAACCCCTCACTTAGTACTTGTGCCCCGTTTTAATCCTATGTAAATTTGCAATTTTACCGTTTTAATTATTTTAATTAATTATTGGTTTTAATTATTTTGATTAAATATTGAGGCTAGGCCTCGGTTTTGAGCGGCATTGGCAAAATTTAATTTTGACAAATTTTTGGGTTTACAAACTTAATTAATTGGATTAATTAATATGGATGCGGAATTTAGTGGGAGCTTCAATTTTAATTGTGCTAAATTACATAATCGGTTGAACAACTTTAACTAGTTTTAATTAGTTATGTTAATTGGATTAACGACCGAAATTAATTACTAGTTTACGCGTGTTTGTGCATTGTTACTTGTTTATCATTTTAAAATGTATGGGCCATTCAGAAATAGTGAATGGATGAATGGAATGTATATTCTCTCACAAGTTTTATGAAATGGCAACTAGTGGGGTCTGATTAGGATAGAAAATACGGACTGCGATCCGTAATGTATTTTTGTAAATCTAAATACGGTCTGCGAACCGTTGAGTATTTTTGTACCTTAATATTTAGATTAGTCCTAATCTTAGATACTAGTATTTCCACAATTATGGTCATGTCTTGAAGACGGAGGTTCTTTGAAGACGAAGCTATGAAGTTGCAAAAGTCGTCCCTTAATGACTTGAAGACTCAAGGGGTCACGCTAGTTGCCAAATGCATCTTTTTTATGTTTTTCGATATATATATTTATGATTTTATATATATGTGATTTATATGTTAGATGCATGTTTAGGATTTCGAATGTTGTGATGATTAATTAAGTTCACATAAATCAACCAACATAGAAACCCTAGGTCCCTAAAATACTGAGTAAAATTGCCATTCCAAAACAACACTTATCGACCTATTGGGAGAAGTGATGGGCTACGCCAAAGAGAGGCATCACTATTACTCCCCATGATACGTAAGGCATACCGGGTATGCAAGTTGGTTTTGGTTATACTCAACGATATGAGTGATGGAGTCCTAACATGTCGTGGCAAAGTGGATAAGTTGTTGAGAGAGCATTAGATGCAACGATTTATCCAACCAAGAGTGGCTTGGAGCCATTAGAAAAGAGTTTCTTACCTTAGAAGATTGAGTGTTAAGACAAGCCAAAGCATGCTTAACCACTCTTTGTTTCTTTGGATCTTGGAATCGACTTATTCTCACCAAATGGGGACAATTTTAATGTGTGAATAAGACGTTTAAATAAGTTTGATTAAATGCATAATTTCAATCTTATTTAAGTATTATGAATGGTTTTTCATTTCAAATTCTTTCAATTGTAGAATCATGTCTTCAACTAACGACAACAACCTTATGTACCCGGAACTTCCCGAACAGTTACCATTTTGCTTGAATTTGGTGAACTTTAAGGAATAGGAAGAAAAACTCCGAAAGACCCTCCGAAATTGCTACCTAGAGCATATTCTGGATATACCCATCCCGAGTTTCTACTCATAAGGGGTTATGAGCAATGAGGCTCATGAGGAGTGGAGTTGTGATTACAAAAGAGTCTCGCGACTCATGGAAAACTCCATCCCAGAACAATGGAAGGGGAAGTTCTCCAACTATTTTCCGAACATGCTCCTCAAAGGTCTAGAGGACATAGTCAATTTGAGGGTCACCAAGAGAATCAATGGCAACTATGATGGTCTCGTGGAGGAAGTGAGTAGGTCACTCTCCAACATGAAGATCAAGCCGCCGCAAGAGGGGTGCCTAGCCAAAGAAAGGCAAGAGGTACGGTCACAAGTCTACAATGCCAGGCTAAGACTTGGAATGTCACTTCGAGCCCACGTGCTATGAATGACAAGGCTATTCACTAACTTGGCGCTCATTGGCAAGCCAGTGGAGGATGAGCAAGTTGTTCTCATGCTAGTGAGTTCTCTCCACTCGGGCTACATCGCATTGAAGATGCGGCTAACAGCCAATCGTGACAAACTCACTTTGATGAAGGTTGCCAATGACCTTCAAATGGCCGACCCTTGTGGAAGCTTGCTATAAAGGCAAAGAGGAAGGAGTTCAAGAACAAGGAAAAAATGCGATGCTTCTACTGTAGTAAGCGGGGCCACTACAAGAGAGAATGCAGCATGTACCTAGAAGATGAGGCTAAGGGAAGAGAAATCTCCAGCTCAGGTATCTTCTTTATAAACTACACTTGAATGCAAGCAAGGTATTAGATACCATTAGTGACTCACTATATGCTCCTATTTCAAGAACTAAGTGAGAAGAGCTTGTCATGTGGATGTGGATATACAAGCGGAAGAAAAAGTTAATCTTTCTGGAAGGCTTGTAATAACATAGTTTGTCTTGACATAGAACTTGTTTAAGTTTTTGTTATCAAATATACATTGATCTTTTGACGTTGGATGTCATGGTTTTGTTTTGATCTCTAGACTATTGTTTCAAAAGTCTTGATGTTTATGGTATGACATGTCTTATCTAAAATATGTGCTTTCTTTAGATAAACAAGTTTATAATGTGAATAATACCGCCAAAAGAGCTAAGACCATGGAGTCAAATCAAACTTACTTGTGGCATTATCGTCTTGGCCACATTAATATCAAATGAATCAAGAAACTTGTTTAGGAAGGTGTTCTTGACTCATTCGATTTGCAATCGTTTGAGAATTGCAAAGGATGTTTATTAGGCAAGATGATTAAGTAGCCATTCTCCAAGTTGGGAGAAAGGGCAGGAGACTTGTTGGGTCTAATATACACCGATGTATGTGGACAAATGAGCTCCGCCACAAGGAACGGACATCGATATTTTATCACCTTCACAGACGACTGTAGTAGATATGGCTATGTCTACCTTATGTTGCACAAATCTGAATCGTTTGAAAAGTTTAAAGAATTTTAGAGTGAAGTTCAAAATCAGATCGAGGTGGTGAATACTTGAGCCAAAAATTCGATTACCTTCTAAAAAAAAAAAGGTATACTTTAGAATTGACACCTCTCGGAACTCCACAATGGAACAGAGTATCCGAAAGGATAAATCGAACCTTGTTAGACATGGTACCTTCTACAATGGGTCTTAGTGATCTTCCTATCCCTTTCTGGGGTCATGCACTTCTAACTGCGGCACTAACATTGAATCGTGCTCCATCAAAAGCTATAGAAAAGACTCCATACAAGTTATGGACGAAGAACCCTCCTAGGTTGTCTTTTCTAAAGATATGGGGATGCGAAGCATATGTCAAGAAATTTATTTCTGACAAACTTCATCCCAAATCTTACAAGGTTTACTTTGTGGGCTACCCAAAAGAAACCAAAGGGTATTACTTCTACAATAAATCCGAGAACAAAGTGTTTGTTGCTCGCGATGGTGTCTTTTTGGAGAAGAAGCACCTTTCCAAAATGACAAGTGGGAGGAAAATCGAACTCGATGAAGTTCAAGAGGATGAGCCACAAAATCAAATTGACAGCCAAAGTGCTCAAACGTCATCTGTTGACGCTGGTCAAAATGGTCAAAATGTGCAAAGTCAAACCGACAATGCAAATGCTCAGTCCGTTACCCTGCGTAGGTTTCAGAGGCCGAGATCTCAACCTGATAGATATCTTGGTATTGTATTAACCGAGAATCAGGACATCCTGGTTATGGATGGAGATGAACCGGCAACCTACAAGCAAGCGATGTCAAGCACCGAATCTGCTAAATGGCAAGAGGCCATGAGATCTGAAATGGATTCCTTGTTTGAAAATCAAGTCTGGGACTTGGTTAACTTACCCAAGGGTTACACACCTATCGGATGTAAGTGGATTTTCAAATTGAAAACTAACAAAGATGGAATGTATTCACTTACAAAGCTAGATTGGTAGAAAAAGGTTATAGGCAAATTCATGGTATGGATTACAATGAAACCTTTTCTCCGGTCGCAATGCTTAAATCCGTTCAGATCCTCCTAGCGATTGCTGCATATTACAATAATGAAATATAGCAGACGGACATCAAAATTGCCTTCCTCAATGGGATTTTGGAAGAAACTGTGTATATGACACAGCCTGAAGGTTTTGTCGACCAAAACAATGCTGGGAAAGTTTGTCAGCTTAAAAAGTCCATCTACGGGCTAAAGCAAGCTAGCAGAAGTTGGAATTTTCGATTCGATGAAGCCATCAGTAAGTTTGGTTTTATCAAGAATCCAGATGAATCTTGTGTTTACAAGAAGGTCAGTGGGAGTGACATCGCCTTCCTATTCTTATATGTCGATGACATATTGCTCATTGGAAACAGCATTCCGATGTTAGAGTCTGTAAAGGCCTGGCTTGGAAAATATATTTCAATGAAAGACTTGGGAGAGGCTTGGTACATATTGAGTATCAAGATCTATAGGGATAGATCAAAGAGGATAATTGGATTGAGCCAAAGTACTTACATCGATAAGATACTCGCACGATTCAACATGTAGGACGCTAAGAGAGGTCACCTACCCATGTCACATGGCATAACCCTAAGCAAGAAGCAATGTCCAAAGACACCTGATGAGCGAGAAAGGATGAATCGGATTACATGTGCTTCGCTAATTGGATCGATCATGTATGCCATGATATGTACTAGGCCAGATGTATCGTATGCCTTGAGTGCTACGAGCTGATACCAATCAGACCCAGGGGAGGTGCATTGGACTACGGCCAAGAATATCCTTATGTACCTGAAACGGAACAAGGATAAATTCCAAGTATATGGTAGCTTAAAAGAATTAGTTGTTGAAGGTTATACCGACGCAAGCTTCCAAACAGACAGAGACAATTTCAAATCACATTCTGGATATCTATTCTATCTAAATGGATGAGAGTTTAGTTGGAAGAGTGCTAAGTAGAGCACAACTGCAGATTCTACAACTAAAGACGAATACTTGGTAGCTGCTGAAGCGGCTAAGGAGGCTGTTTGGATTCGTAAGTTTGTTGGTGAACTTGATGTTGTACCCTCTATCAAGGGTCCAATAGCCCTCTATTTTGACAACAATGGAGCTATTGCTCAGGCCAGAGAGCTAAGGGAACATCAGAAGGTCAAACATGTCAAGCGGCGATTTCACATGATTCGAGAATGGAAATCAGAAGGTGAAATCAGAATTTGTAAAGTTGGAATGGATGACAATGTAGCCGATCCACTTACTAAACCTTTGCCTTAAGTGAAGCACAACAAGCATGTTGAGGCAATGGGAATCAGGCACATTGGAGACTGGCTTTGATTTCCCTGTTTAGTGTTTAGTTAATTTTTAAACATTTTAATGTAAGGCACTAAGGAAAACCATTTAAGTTTTGGAGTAATTTAAATTTCATGCAATTTTATCACTCCGTTTGCTATTTAATTGTGGTTTAGGATTAAATAATGAGTCCATTCGATTCTGAGAATATTTAAAATAGGGTATCAAGACCAGTCTTGATAAGGAAACTCCTATTAAGTGAACATTGAATATTATAATTGAAAATTATCCCTAATCGAGGTCATTTAAACGATGGACTATTAATGACCACTTGAGATTAGTGTGTACTTTGAATTATAGCACCGTTTCTTGTGCTACAAGGACATGATTGTCATAAATCATTTGTACAGGTATTGGTTTGGAACCATACTGGAACGACCTATGAGAATACTTTAAGAGATTTAAAAATCATCATAAGTATACTTCTCATTATGGCTATCGGAACCTATTTCCTCGACCATGAGTATAGTGAGTTCTCTTTCTTGAGTACTGGTCCGCTTTGATGTTAGTCAAACGTTTTCCATAAAAGGGGATTCGGCAATACTCGGGCGGCTAGGTTTTCTAGGTAAGCGAAGCTACATTACAAGACTGGGAATGTCCCCCATTAAAAATAGGGAAGATGTCTTTGTTGTTTACAAGGCCTCTCGAAGAACGAGACTGTAAAAATGCATGGCCGTGCTCGGATGGATTTTATAAATCATCTGTTTATTGACAGTCGGACTCGGGATCGAGAAACACTTCTGGACATAATAAGGATGACAAATAAATCTTACCTTATAGTTCATGAAGAGACATTAAGCGACATAGGAAAAAGGCTATACACTAAAAGCGCACTTGTCCGGAAGGACAAGTGGGAGATTGATAGGAATATTGTCCTTCGAACAAGTGTATTATTCAGATAGAGGGTTCGGAATTATTAGAAAGCTAATTATTTAGTAAGGTCAAGTAATCGAAATGCCTAGGTGGAGGCCGCTTCCGATCAGTAATATTAATGTATAATTAATATTACAGATTATTCTTGACTGAACCCTCCGGGTCACACCCAAGATACTAATGAACCGACACGTCGAATTAATTGGGAAGAAATTAATGAGTCACTCGAGTAATTAATATTTACACGTCGGATATTCGAGCTTGGAGCGTCGGAAGTCGAGTCAAAATAATGAAGGACGAGGCGGTAAATATCCTTATAAATCAACAATTTACCGAAATACCCCTAGGATCGGAATGCCCCGAGAAAACCGATGTCTAGGGGCATTTAGTAAAGCTGAGGTGGCTAGCAAATGCCCCAAGCCCAACTTAGACTGGCTGGTGCGTGCTAGCGCACCATGGCTAGCATGGTGCTAGCCACGGCAACCGGCCAAGGGTAGCAGCTGCAACCAAGGACAACACCTAGCTAAGCCGAGGATACAACCGCAAGCCGCGCCAAGGCAGCAGCTAGTTGGGCCTTGGCCGCAGCCCAACCGGCTGCCATTGGTGCGGGGTGCCACGTGGCAGCCGCCTATTTAGGCTTGAAGGGTGTAGGTGGCCGGGCATATGGAGCTCCTTGGGGATCATGCTTTGTCCCCTCCCCTCCTTGTGGTCCTCACCTAACTCTTCTCCTAAATGTGCCATTTGTTGATTTATTATTTATTTGATAATTAATTTTATTTTTGATTTAAAAATAAAAGGAATAATCTATTCTCCCACATTGGTGGAAGAGAAATTCTCACTCATGATTTTCCCTATAAATACCCAAGTTGGGGTATGGGAAAAATCACTTGAGTAAGGTGTTAGAAAAGGCATCTCCATTAAGAAAACCTTTAAACACATATAATTACTCGAGTATTAGGTCGGGCTTTGCTAACCTCTAAGCATTGGACCTTGTCGGGGTCGAGTTGCGGGTGGATTTCTGTAGGAGGTCTTCGCGCAAGCGAGACTAAAAGCTTTCCCAAGTAAAAGCTCGGGTTAATCTTTCCTTAATTCTTGTTGTTTAAGTTAATTATGCCTTGTGATTATATTAATTGTGAGTGTGGTCTTGGCTCGGGTTTTCTTCCGCGGTGAGTTGGACTCATCGAAACCCAACATACCTAGCGCACCCGGCCTTGGCATTTCGACAGTGATGTCGGCAAACGCCGGACCCTTCTCTGCCTTCCTTGGTTCGAAATTGATTTCAAGACTTTGCATTTCAATATCCCACTTGAGCATTCTACCGGATGACTCCAAAGTTGTCATTGGGCGCTGGAGTGGTTGGTCTTTGTAAACCACAACCAAATGTGATAGGAAGTAGGGTTTCAGCTTCTTAACTACCATGAAAAGAGCAAGGCCCTATTTTTCAACCATTTAGTACTGTAGTTTAGCATTTCGAAGAATATAGCTTATAAAATAGACCGGGAGCTGAATGTCGTCTCTCTCAAAAGGAGAACAACACTGTGGGCGTGATCTGAAATGGCTAAGTACATGTAAAGTGTCCCTCTGGGAAAAGGGCTAACAAGCCTCAACAAATAGTGTAGATGTTCTTTCAATTTCTAAAAGGCTGCCTCAGCATCATCCCCCATTCAAACCTAGACTTCTTTCTAATCCCTTGGAAAAATTGAGGCACTTGTCACCTAACTGGCTGAGGAATCTCCCCAATGCCACTAGACAACTTGTTAGTTTCTGAACTTCTTTTAAAGTGCGGGGTGACTTCATGTCAATTACCGCCTGTATCTTTTCAGGTTTGGCCTTTATCCCCCATTGATCAATTAAGAATTCGAGAAACTTCCCAAACTCAACACCAAAGACACACTTCTTAGGATTAAGCATGACCTTATGCCGCCTGAGTGTGGGGAAGTTTTCTCGGAGGTCAACAAGATGATCCGTCTATAGCTTGGATTTGACTATCATATCATCAATGTACGCCTCTACATTCCTCCAATTTTGATTAATGAAGATTGTATTAATCATCCGTTTGAAAGTAGCAGGCACATTTTTAAGCCAAATGGTATCACAGTATAACATAATAACCCCTAATCAGTGATGAATGTCGTCTTCTCTTGATCTTTTTTCCATAGAGGAAACTGATGAAAGCTAGAGTAGGCATCCATGAAACTCATCAAATCATGCCCGGCTGTAGAGTCTACCAGACTGTCGATCTTAGGAAGCGGGAAATTGTCCATGGGACGTGCCTTATTCAAGTCAATGTAATCAACACACATAAGCTAGGTACCATTCAGCTTCTTTACAAGCACAACGTTTGCAACCCAATCAGGGAAGTTACATGGACAAATGAACCCAGTGTCTAACAGCTTTTTTTTTTTACCTCGGCGGCTGCCGCCTGACTTCTCTCCTTACCGTGATTTCTTTTCTTTTGCCTAACCGACTTCTTTTTTGGATCCAAGACGAGTTTATGGACAACAAGATCTAGGCTGATGCCTAGTATCTCTTCCACTTCAAAGGCAAAGATTTTTTTGAATTCCTTCATCAAGTTGTGCAAGTCTACATCTTACTTTTCATAAGAAACTGTCCCCACCTTAACAGTACGCTCCGGATGGCTGTCGTCTAGAGCAATATCAATGTGTTCTCCAACCAGTTGGGGACGGAGTTCATTTGACCGTTCCCCGATCAGTGATTGCTATTGCTTTTCTTTCTTCACCGGCACCAGCTGATCAGCTTTCCTCTTTTTTTCCGGCTACTGGTGGGGCTAGCTCGGGATCCTTGACATCGTCAAGATCTATTGGCTCCTCTCCCTGGCCGGCTGCAACCACTGTGGGCTTGACGTCTAACAAATAACACTCTCTATCCGTCTTCCGATCCCCATTCACGGAGCCAACAGAACCGTCATCCGTTTCAAACTTCAGCAGCATAAGGGATGGGATAATGACGGCCTTGAAATCATTCAGAGTCGAATGACCCAAAATGATTTTGTAGGCGGTCAGCTCTTCCACAACAAAAAAACCGGATGACCATGTGGTGTCCCTTTCCCTTCTCTCCCATCCAGATTGGTAGATCATAGGGGTGAAACAAACTCGGTTTAAAACGAACCGAACCAAAAACTGAACCGAATAACAAACATGGTTTGTTTTTTTTAAGTGGTTGGGTTTTGGTTTGCAAAATGAAGAAATTGAAATTATATGGTTCGGTTTCGGTTTCGTATAATGAAAAATCGAAATCGAACCGAATTTTCGGCCTAACCCCAAAAAAACCCTAGCCCAACTCTAATTAAGAAACCGAAATATGGTGGTTCGGTTTCGGTTTAGGAAAAATACCAAGCCAAAAATCGAACTTTCACCCCTAATAGATCAATCCGGCCGACTAGGAGCACAACTTCTCCCCCAAAACCAACCAGGGGGTGAGTGACCTTCTGCGTGCTGCTGGGATTGTACTTTAGCTTTGACAAGCACTTGTAGCTGATGATGTCAGATGAGCTACCAGTTTTTATCAAGATCCGGCCCACCAAGTGGCTGGCAACCTTGCATTCGATGACGATTGGGTCATCATGCGGCTGTTCGCCCCGTTCTTTCTCTGAAATGGTTACCTCGGGAAATACACTGGTAGAAGCCTAACCCTTGTCAACAAAGTTGACGTCCATCTTCCTCAGATGGTCCTTAGTGCTCCGAATGGTAGGGCCACCTCTAGCAAAGTCGTCTACTATTGTGTAAATCGGCTCTTTGTCAGTGTCCGAACTACTAATAGGCTGGACAGACTTTTTGGACGACTGACCTGTGTTTTCTTCAAGGTAACCTTAGACTTGAGGATATAGGATTTCAACACCCCTGATCAGCCAGATGATCCAACAGCCGCTTGAGGCTATAGCAGTCGTTGGTGTCATGGCCAATATTCTCATGGAAGTGGCAATACTTGTTTTTGTTCCGATTTTTGACGGAACCTTTCATGGAAGCGGACTTCTCAATGGTCACCCGATCTTTTATCTCCATGAGGATGAAGTAGAAATCTTTGTTAAACTCGTACCTAGGGACTTACGGTTTAACTCTTAATTTTTCTTTTGGGACAGCTGATCAGAATTGTCAACCGCCTAGATTTCTTTTCTTTTCTTGCTCTCTTCAGCTTTTTAAGCCGGCTGAGCTTGCCAACTCTCCTCTTGTTTGTCAGACTTCTTGGAGTCCGACTGCTTACTGGTGGAGCAAAGCTCAGTCACCTGCATAAAGGCTTCCGCCTCCATCAGCGCCTCTTGGAGAGTGAATACTCTCTTTTTGACGAGGTCAAACTTAAAAGTTGAACCGTCCTTTAAACCCTTAAAGAAGTCTTTGTAAGCTACATTGTCAGACAGTCCTTGAATCTGGATTCTCACCAGATTGAACCGCTTGACAAAGGAGCGAAGCCCATCTCTCTCCCCCTGCTATATTGTGCTCAAGTATAGACTTGTTTTATTTATAAGGATGTTCATTGAGAAGTTGGAAGAAAACAAGAAGGAAAGCCTCTTGAAGCTGTCAATACATCTGGCTGGAAAATTGACGAACCATTGTTGGGCGATGCCCTTCAATGTAGCCGGGAAGCATCTGGACTAGCTGGCATCATCCAACCCCTATAGGTACATGAGGTTGGTGTAAGCCATAAGGTGGTCTTTAGGGGTGGTGGTACCGTTGTAGGTACCCACCATGATATTCTAAACCTTGGTCGGTTTTACCGCCTCAATTATCTCCTTGGTGAATGTAGAAGGTTGTTCACCAAGTTTCAGGAGACGGAGCTGGTGACTCATGAAATTTCCATCAGAGGCCACATGCATTTCGACCTCAATGTCGTTATTGGTATCATGGTCCAAATGAACCTCACCATCGACCGCAAGCCGCTTCGGATCAGGAGGGGGTACAGACTATTGTGAAACCATCTTAGAGGTACTCTCTTTACAGACGGCGCCAAATGTTTCGGGGTTTTTCTGGTCTCTCAGGAGAGTTACGTCACTAAGATTGGATCCTGGCTGTCTGTACTATTAAAACAACGGAAACTCCGAGTGGGTGGAGTTCTACCTCCGGTAATCAAGTTAGTACCGGTCGAAGAATGTAAAAAGGTGCGGAAATGGTAAAAGTAGATCTCCTCGGATTCCGAGATCAGGTGTTTTCTTTGATGTGAGAGAATTGATTGATTATAATAAATGAACGTGCCCCAGAAATAGGGTCATTGGGATTTGCGCCCTGGTCCTAGTTTACGGAAACCTAGGAATAATTGGGTTGCGCCACTTTGCGGCTTTCTCGGGATTTTGTCCATAAAGGCCGCGTTTTCTCAATAATTGGGAGGGACACGTGTCGATTGGAGATAGGTCCGCTTGGAACCTCGCCTAGGGTGACACGTGTCACCTTCTGATAGGGCCACGTGGCCTGGGTCTTTTCTTGAGATTGAAACCTTGTCTTTCTTACTTTCTCCTTCTTTATCTTTTAAAATTCTCTCAACAATAGGATTTCTTCTCTCTTTGAAGCCCTCCTTATTGCATAACACATATTGAAATGTCAATTTGTGGTTTCTTCTCTTTTTACTATCTAGTAGATTTCCCTGTGTTATATCCAGCAGCAAATGCATATGCTCTATAAAATGCAAGACCCTTATCAACATTATTATATTTCGTTCCTAATGTTGGTTTTAACTCATTGGAGTACATTAGAGACATTCTTTTGTTTCTCCAGAAGTTAACATAAGTCTACTGTAGAAGTAACTACTACTATAGAAGTAACTGTCACACTGACATTAGCATCGGAACCACTATCAAGTTGTTCATTATTGCTATTATTTCTGTATCAAAATGAAAATAACATGTCAAGAATACATGCAATTCTTGTTTAGTACATAGAGACAATTATTTAGAACATAAAAATAATTTAACATCAAGTTATTTTAAAATTAAATATGCTTTAATATTTTCTTGTTCATCCATAATTATCAACCTAATATATGAATTTCCAAAATATTAGAAAAAGAAATTCGAATGAAAATATGATAATAATCAATAACTATATACTAAAAGACACACCAGCAATGACACATGTCAGTTTTGGTGTGTCCTAAGTATTTTTTTTAAAAAAATAATTTAATAGAAAATTTATTTAAGAAATTATTTTTAAAATATTATTACTACTATATACTTCCTCCGTTTCTTTTTAGTTGACACGTTTCTTTAGTCACGTTTGCCAATGCACAAATTCAATCGTTAATATCTTTAATTAGCGATAAGTAAAAATTATAAAAAGTTGATATTTTGAAAATATATATTGTGACAAATCTAACAAGATCCTACTTAACTATATTTTTCTTCACATAAAAATCACAAAACATAGTGAAAGGGAGGTGTGTAAATAGTGCTAAAGTCAAAACGTGTCAACTAATAAAAAACGGAGGTAGTAAATAACAATGATATTTACCTTATTTTTTATATTCACAATAAATTAACTAATATGGAAAATAAAATATTTGTATAAAAGGAAAAATCGCCAAAAATAATACAAAATTTGAGCAATCCGCTAAAAACAAGTCAAACTTTTGATTATTTCTAAATAATACAAACTTTGGGGGTTTTTCGCCTGAAAAGTTACAATCGGTTAGTGACTTGATTAACAGGTTATACGAGACACATGTCAAAATTTTATTGGTTTATTATTATTGTTATTATTATTATTATTATTATATCGAAAAAAATACCTACAAAGTCAATCAATTTACAAGAAATTGGTGGGGAGCCGAGATACAATCTGGGCCCCCACCCCTCTAGCTATAACGAACCCGATCCTGCTGAAGATGTGAGCAGCTGCACGAGCACCAATGTCCTGAGTCTTAGCGAACGCCTGAACCTGCTTAAGCAACGCAATAGCATCCTTGTCTAATTCTCCTAACGAAGAAAAGGAGAAAGGCAGAATTACTATTATTATTACTATTATTACTATTATTACTATTATTATATTTATTATTACTATTATTATTATTATTTATTTTTTTTATTATTATTATTATTATTATTATTATTATTATTATTACTACTACTACTACTACTACTACTACTACTATTATTATTATTATTTTTTATTTTTTTTTTTAAAAATCCATTCCCCACCCAACCCAGCCACCACTGTCACCCTTTCCTCCCCTCCGACTCGACTGCTTTAATTAAATTGTTAAATGAATTTATCAAAAAAAAAAAAAGAAAAAAAAAGCAAAATGCGGATCGTTTATGTTGTAGGTAAAATGTCCCTTTTAAAGGAGATTCACCCTAAAGTATGTATTTTTAAGAAATAATCAAAAGTTTGATTTGTTTTTGGCAGAGCGCTCAAAGTTTGTATTATTTTTTTACAATTACATCTTTCACAAACAAGACATTACAATATATGATCACTGATAAGTATATAGGTATAGATTTTTTTTCGTCAAAACTCATATCCTCTCCTTTTTTTTTTAATTCTTCTTTCTATGGTTTTTCTTTTTTAGGAATTTATTTTAATTTATTTAATTATTTTTTTATTCCTAAATTAAATTTTAATCTTTATCTTTTTATGTTCAACTGATATAGATTTTCTTATATGGTTAAAACATTAAAATGTCAATTAAGCATGTATTCCATGTTTCATTATGTGTCAAATACTCCATTATATTCTATCAATTAAATATACCATTTAATCGATAATAAATAATGATAATAACCGTGCATGGCACGGGACCTAACCTATTATACACAAATTCATTATGCTTACATATGGTTTGCTCACTTTATTTCTATTTGCTCATTTAACTTTGGTGTTGCTCATTTTATTTCTGTTTGCTCATTCATCTTCTATGTTGTCGTTTTAATTATTTTTACATTATAACTTTCCATATTTAGATTTGCTTAATTTATTGTTATGGGAAATTCTACATGGTGGCCTCCTGAAATCAAAAATTATATGTGGAAGATACACGTTTTTCCAATTCTATCAAGTGGCACCCTAGTTTTGAAATTGTAAACATATTGCCCTTTTAAAGGTTTTATAGCTATCCTTTATAATTAAAATGGTTCACCTAAGGTTTTTTAATTATTAAATTATTTCCATCAAACAATTAAAAAAATTATTTTTAAAACAATAAAATTTATGTGACCGGATACTAACCATTTATACATGATAAAGAGTTACATTTCTCCACCTTGAGCAAAGTTCAATTTTCCCATGTGATGAGTATTTATACTCTCTCTTAAAAAACCCTCCTACTTTAATTCCCTTCTTACCCTTAATAATCCCTTTCCTACTCAAACTAGCATTTTGACTTTTCTTTAAATACCATTGAATTTAAAAATTACCTTTTATAAATTATATGCCCTAATAATTTTAAATTATAAAAGTATTTTCCAAAATTATTAAATAAATAAATTGGACCTTTAATAAAACTCTTTAAATTAATAAAACCTCATAAATAATTAATTTCAACTTATTTAAATACTTTAAGAAATACCTATTAAATTAAAATACGTATAAAAATATGGGGTATTACAGTTTACCCCCCTTAAAAGAAGTTTCATCCCAAAACTTAGGTAACGAAATTCAAACTTTTTCCTCACTTTGTATAATATTGATGTACTCTTTGTCATACTTTTGCCTTTCATGTCTCTTTGAAATCAAAATTACTCGAAATAACCGTTAAAATTGTGCTAAAAGCACAAAAATAACTAAAAAAAAAAGGAAAAAGCGCGAAATTCTACCGCATTCTACCCCCTTAAATAAAACGGGTTACGTCTCGTAACTTAACATACCTCAAACAACTCGGGGTATTTCTTTTTCATCTCATCCTCAACTTCCCAAGTTGATTCCATATATTCTTGGTTAGACCATAACACTTTAACAATTTTAACATCTTTATTGCATGTACTACGCCATTTACTGTCAAGGATCTTGACAGGTCTTTCCTCATAAGCTAAGATTTGATCTAACTCAATGGTTTCAGGTTGTAGCACATATGACTTGTCAGGGATATACCTTTTTAACTACGATACATGAAATACATTATGCACTTTACTTAGCTCCTTAGGTAAGGCCCCCTATAAGCTACTTTGCCTATCCTTTGCAGTATTTTATATAGACCGATATACTTGTGGCTAAGATTTCCTTTCTTCTCAAACCTCATTACACCTTTCATTGGTGACACCTTTAATAACACTTTGTCAACAACTTCAAATTCTTCCTCTCTACGCTTCAAATCTGCGTAACTCTTTTGGCGATCTTGCGCTGCTTGAATCTCCCTCACTTGTTTAACTGTATCTTCAATCATTTGAGGCCCTAAAATCATTGTTTCACTAATGTTATTCCAACAAAATCGGGCTACGACACTTCCTTCTATATAATGCCTCAAATGGAGCCATGCCAATGCTTGCATGGTAACTATTATTATAGGAAAATTCAATTAAGTCCAAGCTATCTTCTCACCCTATTTGGAAGTCTATAACACAAGCCCTTAACATGTCTTAAAAGGTTTGGATAGTTCTTTCAGTTTGACCATCTGTGGCAGGGTGAAATGTTGTACTCGTCTTTAGTGTTGTACCAAAGTTTTCTTGCACACTCTTCCAAAATTTTGAAAGAAATCTAGAATCTCTATCAGACACAATATCTTTTGGAACTCCATATAACCTCGCAACATTTTTGATGTAAGATTTTACAAGTTGCTCTATCTTCTAGGTCTCCTTCATTGGTATGAACACTGCAAATTTTGTAAGGCTATCCACTACTACCCAAATAGTGTCATTTCCACACTTTGACTTTGGGAGGCAAGTCACAAAGTCCATCGAAATACAATCTTACTTCCATCTAGGAATTTCCAATGATTGCACAGTCCCTTACGGCCTTTTGTGTTCTATCTTCACCTTTTGACAAGTTAAACATTTTTCTACAAATTCCGCAATTTCATTCTTCATTCTGGGCCACCAATACACTTTTTTCAAATCCTTTTATACTTTGTCCCCTCCTGGGTGTATCGAGTATGGTGTATGGTGACCTTCCTCCAACTATTTTCTTTTTATCTCCTCACATTTTTGTGGTACACACCAACTACCTTTGTACCATAAGCTTCCATCTTCATGAATTTTGAAATTTGTAGCCTTTCCTTGTTTTATCTTCTCGCAAATCCTATCCAACTTTACATCTCCTGCTTGGTTTTCCCTTATCTCATCAAATATTGTTGGTTGAATTCTTAGGTTCGCAAGTATTCATGCTAACACTCCTCATTCTACAACTTCAAGATTCATTTTCCTCCTTTCTCTACATAACTCGTCGGCCACTATTAAAGTATTCAGTCCATGACTGGTTTTACAACTTAGAGCATCAGCGACTACATTTGCTTTCCCTTCATGATATTATATGTATAAGTCATAATACATCGTATATTCTAACCGTCTCCTTTGGCGCGAGTTTAAATCCCTTTGAGTAAAATGTATTTTAAGCTTTAAGCTCTTATGGTCTGTATAAATCCTACATTTCACTCCATACAAGTAGTGCCTCCAAATATTTAGTGAAAAAATGATTGCAGCTAATTCTAGGTCATGAGTAGGGTGATTCACTTCATGAGTCTTCAACTATCTTGATGCATACACAATCACCTTCCCATTTTGCATAAGTACACATCCTAGACCATTCTTGGATGCGTCACTATATACGTCATAGATTCCGCTATCGTCTGGCAGTGTAAGCACTGGTGATGTGATTAACTTTTGTTTCAAGAGTTGGAATGCTTCCTCACACTTGTCATCCCACTCAAACTTTTTGTCCTTCTTCATAAGAGAGGTCATAGGTTTAGCAATCTTCGAGAAATCTTTCACAAAACACCTATAATACCCTAGTAAACCTAAGAAACTCCTAACGTCAGACACTATCTTTGGCGTAGGCCAACCTTTCACTACCTCGATCTTTGCTGGATCTACTTCCACCCCATCCTTGGACACAAAATGACCTAGAAATGCTACTTTCTCCTACCAAAACTCACACATAGAGAACTTTGCATAAAGCTTGTTTTCCCTTAGCGTTTGCAGAATTGCCCTCAGATGTTCTACATGTTCTTTTTTACTCTTCAAATACACCAATATATCATCTATAAATGCTACCACAAATTTTTCCATAAATGGATGAAACATCCTATTCTCAAATCCATAAAGATTGTTGGAGCATTCATCAATCCAAAAGGCATTACTGTGAACTCATAATGTCCATATCTTATCCTAAACACAGTCTTGGGAATATCTTTATCTATAATCCTCAACTGATGGTAGTCAGGCCTTAAATCAATCTTAGAGAACACAGTTGCGCCCCTTAACTAGTCAAATAGGTCATCGATCCTTGGCAATGGGTACTTGTTCTTTCTGGTGACCTTATTTAACTCCCTAAAATCAATACATAACCCATCCTTTTTCTTAACTAACAACACTAGTGCTCCCCAAGGCGATGCACTGGGTCTAATGTACCCCTTTTCTAGTAAATCCTACAATTTCTCTTTCAATTCACTCATTTCTGCAGGTGCCATTCGATATGGTGCCTTGAAAACTGCTGTCGTTAGATCTATTATGAAATCGATTGCCCTTTTTAGTGGCATTCCAGGAATTTCTTCTGGAAACACATCCAGAAATTCATTCACTACCTCTATATTCTAAGGCTTAGCTATCTCTTCATGTTCCATGTTCTTCACACTACAAAAGTACACTGGATGCCCCTTCTTAATATACTTTGCCAATTTTAGCACAGATATGATCCTTGGGCAATTGGTCTCACCACACAACCAATATGTAACCGACTCATTTTCGGTTGTACTCATTTTTACTTTCTGTGATCGACAACTAATTTCTGCACGTACTTGCTCAACCAATCCAATTTCAAAATGACATCAAAATCTCTCAATCCAAACTCGATGAGGTCAGTTAGAAACAATTTTCCTTCAATTTCAAAAGGCACATCCTTAAAGGTCTTGTTACACTTTACTACCCCACCCGTAGGAATAACTATAGGCAAATCTACCACATCTACTGTTTTTAAATAGTTCGATTATTTTGAAATAATGGCCTTTAAAATGAAAGAAAAAGTTGTACCAAAATCAAACAAAACTTTAACAGGATTAGAGTTAATAGAAAAGGTACCAGTGATTACATCCTTCATGGAATTAGCCTCATTTTTACTCATTACATTCAACTTTCTTGCAGCTCCACCTTTCCCTCGATTATTTCCATTATTGTCGTTGGTTTTCGCTGTATTTTGTTGTACTCCCTTGTTCCCAGAATAGTTGTTATTTCCCTGAAAGTTCCTTTGAGCCCCTCCTTGATTATTCCCCTGCTTGTTTATGTTAGGATCTTTGGAAAAGCACTCATACTCCCTGTGTCCCAACTTGTTGCAAGCACGGCAAGTAACTAGATTGTCGTCACAATCTCTCCCAAGGTGGTTATGTTTGCACTTCTTGCAAAAATAGCACCTTCCATCCTTATTATTTCCCTGGTTAGAGTTCTTATTTCCTTTATTGAAGTTTTGTCCTCCTTGACGATTGTTACCTTGGAAATTATTGTTGTTGTTGAAGTTATTGTTGTTATGGTGGTACTTTTCCTTCTTAAAGTTGTTCTAGTTGCCTTGCTGGTTTCCAGAATTTTGCCACACCTCCTTACACTTTTCTTTTCCTTCTATCTCAGCTAGTTCTTTCTTTTTCTTCAATTCCAACACATAAAGGTGTGCAGCTCTCCCATACACTTCATCTAAGGTTTCAAACACTTTTCCAAACAACTTCAATTACAAATCCGTAGTCAGACCACTTTCAAACTTCCTAGCCTTAGAGTTTTCTGTACCTACAGACTCCTTGGCAAATTGTGACAGCTCAATAAATTTGGTGTAGTACTCAGTGACTGACATATCTCCCATTACGAGATTAGAAAATTCCTCAGCCTTTTGTTTCCGTAAGAAAATAGGGTAAAACTTGTCCCTAACCTACTCCTGAAACATGGTCCAGTTAAATCCAGGTAATGCCTTAATGGTAGCTTCATTTTGTTTCCACCAAAGGTCAGCTTCACCCCTCAGGTAATAAGTAGCACAACCAACTTTAGATTTTCTAGGCACCCAACTACCCCTAACATTTTCTCGAACTCTCTTAACCAGTTTTCCATTATAGTTGAGTCGGGCTCTCCTTGGTAAGTTGGTAGCTTGCTTTACGCCACCTTCTTAAATAGCTCTCCCTGAGCATCCCCATTATTGGTCGGATTCCTTGCCAATTGTTGGGCAACAGCTGCCAATTGTCTCACTACTTCACTCAACTCTCCTCCATCATTGTTGTTACCACTCCCTCCTGCCATCTTTTTTCGCCTGGATTAAAACAAGGGTCTTTATTAACTATATTCTTGGTTAGCTCTCAAGTTAGACACCCATGTAACTAAATTACACCCTTAACACATATGCAATAAATTTTTAAGCTAACAAATTGGGATTGCAAAATTGAAAATTCCCAAAATTTGCAGCTTTGACAATCAAATATTGATTGCTAACCAACCACACATTTAATAAAGCATCACATTAATAAATAAAAATAATTCCCATGGATTCCTAGAGTTTAGAAATGTATTATTGAAACATATTTGAGTTAGAATTGGCTCACTGGAGTAGTGATACGAAATGAATGATTTGGGATCGAAATAAATTATTTGTCAATGAAACAAATTAATTGACAAATAAATAAATGAAATTTTATTGCTGAATAAGAAAATGAATGGAATACTGAAATAAAATGAGTTCGAATAACTTATGCAACTACATAAGTTCACTAACTCACTGTGGACATGCCACTTATTAATTTACTGAAACTGAAATAAATATAATGTGGAAACGAATCTAATAATCCTAAAAGGAATGAAACTACAAAAATCTAGTCCTTTCGAACATTATCCCTCTTATCTATAGATTGTTTGTAGCTTCCAGGATCGAATTCAGGGTCATCTGATTAGGGTAGTGTTTTTGCGTTGTTTTAGCTTGTCTTTATTTGTTTTATAGTTGTTTTGTTCATATAATATGTGCATACATGTCTCGGTGTGTTTTAGATGAAATCGCGTATGTGCTTGAACGCTTGCCTTTATTGCGTGTTTACACTGTTGCCTCTACCTTATTGCTTCCTTTGGTTTTTGTGCTTAGGTAATTGAAGTCAAGGATTGCAAAAAGGAAGCCGAGGAAGCACAAGAGGAGATTCGAAGAAAGCGAGGTGCGCTGGCGCGCAACCCTGTGAGAAGGCGAGCACGAGAAGCAAATTTCAGAATTAAGGCAGAATGTTTTGTGCGGGCTGTGCGCGACCTATGCATAGGCACACAACCCAGCAGCACGGACGCACAACCTAAGCACAAGCCGTGTGTAGACACCTAAAAATGTCTCCCCAAAACCAAACCCGACGATGAACAACCTTTCACCGCCATTATTGGTTGGGTTGAGTATTTAATATTTGGATTGCTTAAATCCATGTTTCCATTCAATACATTTCATAAACCAATCCAATTCCTAGCTCATTTCCCTAAACCATAACGTATTTTTTCACTTTTCGTGTTCACATCACAAAACCGAGAGAAACTAATTTTATGGCCCTATTATTTTGATCCAATTATTATTTGGTTGGATAGGAATTTCAATAAGCTTTCCAATGATGTATCATAAGCCCAATTCCGATTTAAAACGAAGAAGATATGAGCCAAATACTAAACTCAGCCCAAAACCGACACCCTTTCACTAAAACGGTCATAACTTAAAATCTACAAATTATTTTGACCTGATTCTAATTGCAAAAGATGATGTGGCACGGTGCATATTGCCGTGACACGGTACTCTACACCGTGTCACGGTGCTTTCTTCGTGTATTTTTCGCGTTTTTCTCACACGTTTATGAATTTGGATGCATTTCGGGAAAAGCAGTGCACCGTGACAAGTTATCGCGCCATGGTGGAAGTTGTCGCGCCACAGTAGCTTCTGCCGTGTCACGGTACCCATGTCGCGGCAACTACTGCCGTGTCACGGTGCCCTAGAATTAGGGTTTTATCTTTTTAGGGTTCCGTGTGTTCCCTCTACTCATTTTCTCTATAAATTATGACCCTCATTTCTGCAATTCAGGCACCAAATTATTTCTCTCTTCTCTCTTCTAGGCTCTAGCCTAAACACTAGCCTACCCTATTTTTCCAAAATACTTCCTTTAAGCACTCCAAGGAGTTCGTACTTTACCCGAGGTTCCATCCTTAAATCAAGGCATGAAAGGTAGAACTGTTTGAGAGTTTGGCCCCAAATCAACTCTATTTGATTTAATTTTAGTTATTGTTTTATTGATTTTCCTTGAAGTTACTAACACGTTTATTGTTTTATAGTTGCAAGCAAGCAAAATCAAAGTAAGGAATCATGTTTCTTTTATTTCTATTATTTTTCTCCGCTTTTGATGGAGCGCGGTTCAGTGTTAGTGCCGCAGTTAGAAGTGCGTGTCCCCAGAAAGAGGTAGGAAGATCACTAAGACCCATTGTTTATCGTACGATGTCCAACAAGGTTCGATTTCTCCTTTTGGATACTCTGTTCCATTGAGGAGTTCCTAGAGGTGTCAATTCTGAAAGTATACCTTTTTCTTTCAGATGGTCATCGAATTCTTGGCTCAAGTATTCACCACCTCGATCCAATCTAAGGGCTTTGATTTTCTTGCCAAGCTGATATTCAACTTCACTCTGAAATTCTTTGAACTTTTCAAACGATTCAGATTTATGTGACATAAGGTAGACATAGCCATATCTACTATAGTCATCTGTGAAGGTGATAAAATATCGATGTCCATTTCTTGTGGTGGAGCTCATTGGTCCACATACATCGGTGTGTATTGCCTAACAAGTCTCCTGCCCTTTCTCCCAACTTGGAGAATGGCTGTTTATCATCTTGCCTAATAAACATCCTTCGCAATTCTCAAACGATTGCAAATCGAATGAGTCAAGAACACCTTCCTGTACAAGTTTCTTGATGCGTTTGATGTTAATGTGGCCAAGACAACAATGCCACAAGTACGTCTAATTTGACTCAATGGTCTTAGCTTTCTTGGTGGTATTATGACATTGTAAACTTGTTTGTCTAAAGAAAGCACATAAAGACCATTTTCAGAATGTGCAATACCATATAAAACTAGTATCTACGATTAGGACTAATCTAAATATTAAGGTACAAAAATACTCAACGGTTCGCAGACCGTATTTAGATTTACAAAAATATATCACGGAACGCAGTCCGTATTTTCTATCCTAATAGAGCCCCACTAGTTGCCATTTTTATAAACCTGCGGGAAAATATACATTCCATTCATCCATTAACTATTTGTGAATGGCCCATGCATTTTACAACGATAAACAAGTAACAATGCACAAACTCGCGTAAACTAGTAACTAATTTAGGTCGTTAATCCGATTAACACGCCTAATTAAAACTAGTCAAAGTTGTTTAACCGATTATGTAATTTAGCGCAGTTAAAATTGAAACTCCCACTAAATTCCGCATCCATCTTAATTAATCCAATTAATTAAGCCGGTAAACCCAAAATTTTGCCAATGCCGCTCAAAACCGAGGCCTAGCCTCAAAATTTAATTAAAGTAATTAAAACCAAAATAATTAAATTAATTAGAATAATTAAAACAACAAAATAAGCAATTACGTAGCCAACCGCACGCAAATGGTTTGCGCACCTTGACTAGCTAGGGCGCACCATTGCTAGCCAAGGGTGCCTAGCACCCCTTGGGCAATGCGGCTTGGTGCATGCTCTCGCACCACCCCACGTAGCACTAGCTAGGCCAAGCCTAGTAGCATTTGCTACGGGTTGCAAGGTGCAAGGCAACACGCATAAGGCTGCTTGCCCCTTTGCAACGCACTAAGATGCACATACTCACATCATACCCCGAGTGCTCGCTTGCTCGCCCAGCCATGCGCGCACAGTAACACGCATGGCGCGCACAGCATGATCGCTGCTGCTACGCCATGCTACTGCTTACTTGCTGGCTGGCGCGCCATGCTGCTGGCAACGAGCAGCAGCCACGCAAGGCAGCACACACACACAAGGCAGCCCCCTTGGCAGCCACATGCGGGCTTGCAGCCCGGCTAGCCAATGGAGGTTTTTGCCTCGATCTTCATGCCAAAGCCTCGGGATTTAAACCGAATTTTGCGTGACTTGAATAATTAATTCCAAATTAATTTTTAGAATTAATTAAATGAGAAAAAGATGAAAAATTATTACAAGTCTAACTTAAATAAAAAAAATCATCAAAGTGCACACAACCAAAATTATTCCCAAGAACCATTCTTTAATAAAATTGGTTCAACTTGGTGCAATAAAATAAACAACGGCAATTTCTCACTATCAATTTGATTAATTTAAATTAATCATGAGATTTTGGCAAATTAAAGGGGAGTTGGAATTATGAACACAAATATTCAAATAAAGATTCCAACTTTAACTTGTGAATCCTTGAAAAATTTTATCTTCAAATATGAAGATAAATGAAATTTCTATCACAAGATTCAAACTTTATGATTCCAATCAACTTAATACATGATTAAATCAAAAGTTCAACCAAAAATTCATGGAATTTAATAACTCAAAGTTCTAACCACTTAAAACAATTAAAGATTGGATCTTTAGTACTTAGAAGCCTCAAAGAATAAATTTTTCACACTCAATGCAATGGATTTGCAATTATGTGAAAATTTTAACCAATCTTTCAAGCAGTAATTACTACCAAGTAACCATGCTTAAAGAGGTTAAAAAAATGCAGAAACATTAAGGAAAGAACCATATACATAATCACCATAAATATGCCATTAAGATTCAAGGTTAGAAAGACTTAAAATTTTTCGTCAAAACGAAAAATCCCTCAAAAAAAGCATTTATGGTCAGATTTTGGCCTAAAACACGGTCCTTAAAGGGTGAAAACATTTCCAAAACGCCTTTTCCACCCAAAATTCACTATTTTTGAGCGAAAATCTGGGTTTGGGGCCATAATCAGTTTTAAAACGGGATTAAAATTAATAAAACCGAGCTACTAATCTAATTAGTAACATAAAACCAGAAAAATAAAGCCATAAAACCACTTTGAAAATTATGATTATAAAAATAAACAAGCAAGGCTCTGATACCACTGTTGGGTTTTGATGAGTTCGACTCATCGCAGAAAATAAAACCCGAGCCAAGATCATACTCATAATAAATATAAACAAAAGACATAATTAACAAGAATTAAGGAAAGAGGAAATTATCTTTGAAGCGTGCTTCGCTTGTCTACCGAGCTCTTACTTGATAAAGCTTTAAGTCTCGTAACGGGCGAAAACCTCCTACGGTATCCACCCGCAACACGACCCCGACTAGGTCTATTACTTGGAGGTTAGCCAAGTCCGACCAAACTACTCGAGTAATTATGAGTTTAAAGGTTTTCTCAATGGAGATGACTTTTCTAACTCTTACTCGAGTGAGTTTTCCCATACCCCAAGTTGGGTATTTATAAGGAAACTCATGAGTGAAATCCTCTCTCCCGTTAATGTGGGAGAGTTGGTAAAATCAATATTTTCCTTTTATTTTTAAATCAAAAATAAAATTAAATAACCAACAACTAATTAATCAACAAGTGTCACACTTAGAGGAGGGGTTAGATAAGGACCACAAGGGAAAGGGGGGACCAAACTTGATCCCCAAGCTCTCCACATAACCGGCCATATACACCCAAACACCCCAATCAGTCGCTGCCACGTGGCACCCACCCTTGGGCACCAAGGCACGCCCAGCTGACGGCCTTGTGCCTCGACTGGGCCCTTTCCGTGGCTACTTGGGTGTGTGTTGCTGCCTCGGCCCAGCAAGCCACGCACATAAGTGCGGGCTACTGGCCGAGGCCTGCTGCTATGCTAATGCTAGCACATGCAGCCCAGCAAGCCACGTTGCTAGCTGGCTGCTGCTGGGTGCATTGTGCTTGGCGCGCCAACAGCAAGGCACTAGCACACCTGCCCCGCAAACAAGCGCAGCAGGCCACGCATGCACATGCGGGCTGCTGCTGCTATGTGCTTGGCTTGGTACATGCTAGATATGTGCTCTAAGCACATTTTGCCCCTGGCACTCGGTTTGCTCGGGGCATTTCGATGTTGGGGTATTTAGGTAAATTGTTGATTAATTAGTGATTTTACCTTCTCGTCTTTTAATTAATTTGACTCGACTTACGACGCTCAGTTTCGACGCTCCAAGCTAGATTTTCGACGCCTAAATATTAATTACTCGAGCGACTCGTTAATTCCTTCCGAATTAATTCATCGTGTCGAATCGTTAGTTGCTTGGATGTGACCCGAAGGGTTCAGTCAAGATTAAGCTGTAATATTAATTATACATTAATATTACTGATCGGAAGCGGCCTCCACCTAGGCATTCCGATCACTTGACCTTACTGAATAATTAGCTTTCTAATAATTCCGAACCCTCTACCAGAATAATACACTTGTTCGAAGGACACCATTCTTATCAACACAAATGTAAAATTTTCATGAGAAGAAGTTAAATATGTTGTGTAACGTAAGTGAGATAAAGGTTTCAAAATCTCAATTATGTAAGGTTACAGTATGACAAGTGACATTAAAGTGAAGCTCGAGAATGTGCATAACAAACATACGAGTTACACTGATTTAAACGAAAAGGAACATATTCGAAGTTGTGGGCAAGGTGTTTGTAAAAGTTCACCCAAGATACGAGCCATGAGATTTGATAAAGAAGAGAAATGTAGACCAAAGTGTTCATGCTTATACAAGAATTGGGAAAGGATTGGTAAGGGTGACTAATAGACTAGCCATACAACAACCTTTGTAAAGTACAAGTGTTTCGTACGTCCCAAATTCGGAGAAGTGTATGATTAAAATCTCGAATCTATTGAGTTAGACCAATGTCGAACTTACAAGGAAACTTGCAGGATTCTTGACATAAAGAGTGCATAGCAATTGTCTATTAAAAGGTTGCTACGGAATGATTTAAGTAGGATTGATTTATTGATTATTCCATGAGTACTAATTATCACTCACTCATGACTTCTTAATATGAATTGAGCAAAGGATTGGTTATATGGCGAGTACACGCAACAAGGATGTCAATAAGTTGAAGTAATGTGGTCTAACCAGAGATTGAATGAGAAAGATATGACTTAAGTTGTCTGAGTTGATTTGAGTGGAGTTACACGGACGTAACTCGTTTTCTTTAAGGGGGGTAGAGTGCGGTAGAACTTCGTGCTTTTTCCCTAAATATCAGTACTTTTAGTGCTTTTTTAGTCAGTTTTGCATTGACTTTGTTGATTTGTTTGGAAAACCTATACACTAGTATGTGTAAGATTTTGTTTAAGGGTGTAAATTACACAGTAGTCTGTGTAAATTTGGGAATGGATTCGTTATCTTACACACTAGTTTGTATAAGTTGGTTAGTAAGTTGGTTACTTTACACACTAGTTTGTGTGTGAATGAATAGATGAGGTAGAAATAAAGTATCATAAAAGTACAGCAACTAAAAATATTAATGAAATTTTCAAAATTTACAAGCATTTATTCGTTTTTAAACGAGTTTTTCTTGCTTTTGTACCTAAGTTTCGAGGACGAAACTTCTTTTAAGGGGGATAGACTGTAATACCCCGTATTTTTAATGTATTTAATAAATTATTTATTTATACATGAAATATATTTTGGGTTAAAAAGTATTCAATCCAAATTTAGCTATCCTCATAATAAACCCAATCATTCTATTTTTATATTTGGGCTACCTATTTTATTATTCAAGTCCACAACTTTATGAAGCACAAAACCTACCCTAATCTACACCACACTATAAATACTCCTTCAATCCCCAAATTTTTCCCATACAAAATGTTAGTTTTATTTTCTTTTCTCTTTATTTTTTTTATTTTATTTTTCCTTTATTTTTTCTTTTCTTTTTCTTCCTTTTTCTTTCTTCTTTTTTCCTCCTTACACGTGAGAACTTCTCACGCTACTGCTGTCCATTGCCCCTGCCTGCCGGAAACCGGCGCCGACCACCGGTGGTTAGCCCAGCCACCATCGGCCACTTGCCGTGGCCTTCCTCCCCTTCTTCCTCCTTTGTTTCTTATTCTTTTCATAATGTTTATGTAATTAATTTTGGGTTTTGTTTTTATTATTTGAAATTGATTTAATTAGTATGAAAAGACTATATTTTGATGATTTAAAGTTATAATTTTAGATTACAATTGTGTTTTAAATTTTCAGATTTTGTAATTTATAAACCAAGGGTTTTAATTTATGAAAGATGGGATTTTTATGGTTCTTTCATAAATTGATTTGGGGTTTTGAATACCCATTAATTTTGATTATTAACCAAGTATAAAGATATGATTTTGATGAGTTGTTAAGGAGTTTTTAACAAAGTATTATTGCTGGAATTTTATTTAAAGTAGTAGAATTGTGATTTTAATAAAAGGGTTTAATTACCCATTGAAAGAGAGACTAATTAAGGGTTTTTAAGATAATTTTCAAATTATTATAAGTTGTTTAAAGTGACTTTAAGTTGCTGGAAATTGTGTATACAAGGTTAATTAATATAGTATTATTGTCCCCTTATGTAGGAGACTTGGTTCGGGAGTTGTTGTAGTGTACTCGACTATTTTAAGAGCTTATTTGAGGTATGTACGCGTACTCAGAAATTTATTAAGCGTGTGAAAACATGCTAGGATTTATTTAAGTGATTCCAAGTTAGTGTCATGCTAGGAATTGGTTGGAACGGTTGAATTGAAATGAGATTGGTGATATGAATTGGATTGATTGAATTGAGAATGGTTTTGGTGAATTATTTGTGAAGCATGATTGGTTGAAATAAACTATTTATTGGATTGGTGATTGGAAATAGTTAATTTGGCATGTTGTATATGAACCATACTTTTATTATTGGCATGATAATGAGCATGTTTAATTAAACTAAAGGTTTAATTTGGTTTGGAATATTAAAATGAAATTTTATTATGGTTCATATAATTTTTATTGATGCTATAAGCATGAGGAAATAGCTATTTAAGTGTCTATGTATACGAGGAATAAATTATATATTGGTGACTTAGTGCACTTAAGGTGTTTATAACACTGAGGGATAGGAAGTTTGGCACATTATACGTTTAAGGTGTCTTTGACACCGAGGTAGATTAAAAAGGGTTCAACATTAAATATTATGTGGTCACTAATTATTCAAAAATTAAATTGGTATGTTTAATTGTTTGAATAATTATAATGGTTGATTGTGTTATGATTTGAGAGTCATCACCAAGTCTAATAATATATAAATAACGTAAAGTGAAAGAGATTACGCACCAAAACTCTTGGAACGTATATACCTTGAGTATGAACATATGGGGGGAGTTATGGGGTTTTATATTTAACCATAACTTCTACTGGGAGTACATGACGCTGTATATTCCTTTTTACTATTATGCGCAGGAATTCCACCACTTACGAGTGGTTCTTTTATACTGACACGGTTAGCTCCCTTGTTAGTACCCCTTTATTAGGGCAGGTTAGGGGCGAAACTCGTTCGATACGTAATCAAGCTAAATAAATAAATTAGTTGTTTATTGAGAATCATGTTGAATGTTGTATGTGTGTAAACAAGTGCAACAAGGTAAGTCGTGTGATCATAGGGTGAAAGCATGTTAGTGTGTTTTATTTACGCTTATGCACTCAGCATTGCTGATTGTGTGTTTGTGTGTTTTGTTGGCCTTGTCTTTATCTTGGCCCTACGACGACCCATTTCTAATGGCGAGTAGTGGGGACAAGTAAAGAGGAGTTTTTCAGGTGATGAAGCATATTCATGATGGGCATGAGTGAAGAGCAAATCATCCTTAGTTTCCATAAGATTATGATGTGGTTTATTGCTTTAATTATTACATTACACTATGTTTGTGAGACTAACGCAAAGGTTTTAAATTATTTATTTGGTTTTAATAAGGACCTACAATGGTTCCAAGTTGTAGGTTGACTTCGTTTGACTTTGGTTTAACTTTACTTTCGTTTGGTTTAAGTTTTAAGTTAACTTGTTTTGAATGGTTTTAAAGAGAGTCTTCCGTTGTGTGTCTTTGATAAATGCCTTAGCCATTATCACGGTGGTGGTAATGCCTTAGAATTTCCTATCTTGTGTTTTAAAAAGGGTAAAACAGGTATTTTAAAGGAAAGAAATTTCTAGGGTGTTACGGGCTGCTCGGTGGTTAGCTGTGGTGGGGGCTGCTTCGTGTTGTTGCTCGGTGAAAAGAAGGAGATGAGAATGGAGAGGGTGAGGAGAAAGAGATGAGAGGAGAGAGAAAGAAGAGATGCGTGGGGAAGATGAAAGGGGAGAACGTGAGAGTGGAGAGGAGGAGAGAGAAAGGAGATGAGAACGATGGAGTGGAGAGGAGAGAGAAAGGAGAACAAGTGGAGAGAATAATGGAGGCATGAGATTGTGAGAATAGTGGACCCATATTAGGGCCTTTTTTAACAATGGGGAGAGGTTTACTGTTTAAACCGCTTCCAATTACAATATTTTGGAGCGGTTCAACCCAAACCGCTTGCCATTTGATGGGAAATGTTTTTTTTATGGGTTTTTCTAGGGATTTGAAAGGAGATTTTAATAACCGCTTCCCATTTAGGGCTTCCCATTTACTTTTTTCTACCAGTGCTAAGAAAACACACACACACACACACACATATCCCTACCTTATAAAAAGTACAAGATTACTCTTATGAATAGTGTTATGCCAATTATGCCCTTAAAAATGTGTATTTTTATAAAAGTACAAGATTACTCTTATGAATAGTGTTATGCCAATTATGTCCTTCAAAATGTGTATTTACATATATACCCTCATTAATGTGTATAAGTTTTTGTAATGAATAGTGTTTGGACAATTATACTATCTAGACTATTTATTCACTCTCATTAATAATGATTACTTGAAAAAAAAAAAAATTAAGAATAATGCATGGAATTTATACCCCTTAATATATTTGTTTATGTATTTTTCTCATTAAAAAGTTGTCAAGAACTAAATTTGTGATGTAAGGTTAAATCAAAAGAGATTTTGGATATGGCTAGCTATTGCGCGCGCATCGCTCGCATTAACTGCCCTAGTATATATATATATAGAAAAAGTTAGTAAAAGTCACGAAATTACAAAAATGTCATTAATGAATGTGGGTGAAACGTGAGCCGTTAGCTAGAGTGCGATTAAAGGCTGAGATTGGTTCCTAGTTCCTATTATAAACCTAGGTTCTCACAAGATCTTGATTCTATATATATGCATGTGAATCACATGCATGATTTTTTCCTTTTTATTTTCCCTATTCTTTTTTACCACATGTGCGATTTTATTTTTTATTTATTTTTTTTACCCTACCTTTTAAAGTTTTTAGGATAATTCTTATAAATACTCGTAGTGTTTGCACATATATACCTTTAAAAATATTTATCTCCTTATTTTCCCTTATTAATGGTAGTTAACTCTTTAATTGAACTCTTAAAATAGTGTGTGGATATTTATGAGCTAAATTTTTTTGTTTACATATTTTCCTCATTAATGTTACTAACAAGGACATAAAACCAAATGGAAAGAGATTCTCAGCATGGCTAGCTATACGCACGCATCGTGCGCGTTAGCCACCCTAGTTGTCTCAAGGGTTTCATATAGGTTTCACGCCACACCTTCCTTCGATCTCTTCCCCCCAGAAGTCTATCACAATGCTTGATTAAAGAACTTATGGATTGATCCTTTTTGAGAAAATTAGTTAGGGTTTTCAGGGTTTGTTTTGGAGAAATTGTATTATTTTGCGTAGACGAGGGTTTGAAGGTGGTAGAGGCAATCTCTTTTGGTGGTGAGGTGTTTGATGAAAGATTCTCATGACGAGATTCATCCTTTTGAAGTTCAATTAGAAGAGGGGAAGAATTTAGAGGAACACCCTGATGAATAGTGGATGTATCCTCCATTATTGAATCGGGTTTAGGGTTTTCTTTATCGATGGTTGGGTGAAGAATGTTCTTTAGAACCTCCGATCCATGGGTTCCTTGAAGAATGAGTTTGAGTAGAATAAGTTGTCTTCAAACTTTTGGAACTCCTTTTTCCTCCCTTCTTTCCATAACCACCAGTTGATTTTGTCTTCCTCATTGTACTTCTTTGAATTTTTTTCTCTGATTTTCTTTCACAATTTTGTAGAGGAATTTTTTATAATGAGAACGATTGTGGAAGATGAAGCAAAGGGGGAATATATAAAGCAAAAAGAGAGAGAAGATATAGAAATAACAGTTAAGGGAAGTTAAAATTTGTAAAATAAGGAAGTTATTCTTCCAAAAATTAAACTCAACTGTCACAAATAAAAACGACATGCACATATATCTTTGATCAATCAAATCATGTCAACAACATGCATTAATCCAGTTCCAAAAGTAGTTTAATACGATTTGAATTTTGAAAATTATCTAAAACTACAACATGTATGTTAATCATTTGTTGTTTCTCATCTGCTGGTAGGGTTATTGGAATGATTTTTGTTGTTGTTGTTTGGATAACTTAGTGCATTCACTTCATTTCAACAACACTTCTCATTAAATCCTTTTGGGATCATATCATGACAAACAACTTTATGACAATTAAAGATCATAGCAAAGTTATGATCACACTAACACTTTTATAAGCCCAAATCTAGGCATTCACCTAAATCTAATTAGACCCAACAAAACTGTAAACTTACAAAATAACTCTTCATTCGGCCAAAGTCTTAGTGAAGATATTTGCAATTTGCTCTTCACTTTTTGCAAAAATTCAACTCAACAAGGCATGTCTCAACATTGTCCCTTAAGAAATGATACTTTATCTCAATGTGCTTGGTCTTTGGGTGTTGCACAAAATTTATTGAAATATTTATGGCATTAGTGTTATTACACAATATGGAAACACTCTCATATATGTCACCAAATTCATTCAATGGGTTCGTTATGAACATCAACTGGTAAAGGTGCTCAAAATACTTAACGCACATTAACTGACCCATTGACCCACTAAACTGACTCAAATAAATCGAACAATTTTTTTTTATTTTTGGAAATATACACTTTAAAAATCCCAACTTTTTCCAATTTACTTTAAATAATCTTTACTTTCGATTATTCTGTAATAATCTCAATTTTCACTTACGTCTTTCTTTCTTCAATTTCAAACTGGTCAACAAAAAGTCAACTATCTTTTATTCTGGGTTACCTAATACGTGTCAACACGTGATTGGTCTAAATTTTTTTAAATAAAATTAAAAATCCAAACCACCAGTCACCAACGGTGGCCCTTCTCCCTAGCCTACCCCGACCAACCTCATCCTAGTCACCTGCCGCCGATTTCCTCCTCCAAACCACCTATATCACCGGAAATCCCCCATCCTAACCCCACCTTAAAAACCGCCACTGCCCCTCACAATGCCGCCACAAAACCAGTCCCCTCCCCAGCCCAACCTCCTAAATGGACCCTTTATCTTCCCACATCGCCGAAATCGACGCCCCCTCCCTTCCTACTCCACTTGAACCGAACCCCCTCCCTTCCTCCACCTTCGAAATCAGTCCCATCGACTATGGTTTTGGGGCTAGGGGTGGGGCTAGGTTTCCGGATTAGGGGAAAGAAGGGGTCGAAAATTGGGGCTAGGTTGAGGAGGTCGTGGCCACCGGCGGTGGTCATGGCAGCCTAGCTTGGACTCTTTTTTTTTTCCTAAAAAAAAATTATTTAATTTTTTCGAACCAATCAACAAGCGACATGTGACAATTTTTTTTTTAAATTTAACATTTTCTCCAGGTAACTGGCAATGAAAGAAAATGCAAATGAAAGCTGGAATTATAATCGAAAGAATCAAAAGTTAGGATTATTTAAAGTAAATTGGGAAAAAGTTAAAATTATTAAAATGTATTGTCTCTTTTTTTTAAATAACCGAATCAGGTAGAAAATCGGGTTATGGGCCGGTCGATTGAGTTCACGATACCCGTTACGCTGTTCCTTCATAGTATATAAGGAGAAAATTTGAGAATTATTTTTTATTTTTTGGTTTTTCTAAGTTATGCCCTCAAACTTCTTCGATTTCTAAGTTGTGCCCATGTTTTTTCAAACGTCTAAGCTGTGCCCTCAACCTCACTAATTTTTATTAACAATAACCCTTGACGTTAACAATAACCTTTGTTATTATTTTATTTTCTTAGTTTTAAATTTTTTTAAAGTGCTAAACCAATTAGAACGGGACACGAGTCAAATTAATAACGTCACGACACCATTATTGAGAAAATAACTTAACTTTCGTTAACGAATATGGCTGTCAAAGGGTATTGTAATATTGTTGATAAAATATCGTGAACTAAAGGGCACATCTTATAACTTTGAAAAAAGATTGATACAATTTAGAAACCGAAGAAATTGGGAGGCATAGCTTAGAAAAACCCTTTATTTTTTCAGTTAGTAAAATTGCTTAACACCATTACATTTGACACCTCCTCTTGCTCATCCTCCTTAAGTTTAGTAGTTCTATCCAAAAAAGCACACCCTCATCTCTCTGCTGAAGTAGCTCCCTCTCTCTCACTCGCTCTCTCTCAATGTCTCTGCCTCTCCCAAGGTTTTACTCTTTTCTATCAATTTATCAACTTTTTCGTTTTTTATGTCTTCTTACTTTGTTCATTCTCGGGTTTGCTTCAATTTGCATTACCAATCAATTTTAATTCATGGGTAACTTTGCTCCAATTTAGCTAACATATTTTCGTCAATTCATGGGTAAGTTTGGTCCAATTTAGCTCAATTTGAACAAAAATTTAAATGGTTAGGGTTTATCAGTTTGTTCTAGTTTGATTTTGTCTAAATTTTGAAGAAATGTATGAATTATGCCTTTTTAGCATGCTCAAATATTGTTCTTACAGTTATATGAAATTTGCTATTTTCAATACATTTCTTTGTTATTTATTTCATTATTTGCATACAATTTTGTCTTGAAACTAGCTGTCTTCTTTAGATTTGGTAATGCCTATCTCATAGTGTTGTTGGGGAATTATTTTATTTTGTTAAATTAAGGTGATATTAATTTTAAGGATGCTGAGGGGAAAGGGAGTTGTAGAATGTAGAATGCCTTTGTGAATTATAAGAAGCGAAAATCGTCGAAATGGGAGTAAATTGCTGCTGAAATTTTGGTTTGAAATACGGTGTATACTGCATAGGTCTGAATGATGAATTATTGAAGTCTTCTACTGATGATTATTTTATGTGATATCTCAGCCACATGAAATCTTTATTTTTTGGTGGGAAAATTGACATTACTGCGAGTGTTTCTGTCGCTCGTGTTGGTTTTTGGAGGAAGAATGTGGAGTGTAAAGAATCAAGAATAGGAAAGCAGCCTATTACAGTGCCAGCTAATGTGGCAATCGTGATGGAAGGACAGGATCTCAAAGTGAAGGGTCCTCTTGGTGAACTTTCGATCACTTATCCTCGTGAAGTTATACTTGAGAAGCAAGAATCTGGATTTTTAAGGGTTCGAAAGGCAGTGGAAACAAGAAGAGCCAATCAAATGCATGGACTTTTCAGGTATACTAATGTGTGATTTAACCTTATTTGCTCGTTGAAAGAAGTTTGTAGGATGCAAAGCATGCTAGCCTGATATTTGAACGTAACATACTATCATACAAATTCATTATTAGTACATTTATGCAGGAAATTATCTGTATTACCCAGCAACAAAGCAGTGGTGTCGTTAACATAAGCTTTGTCTATATATTGTATTCCTGATTCATTCATAGTTGGTCATAATTTGAAAGGCTAATAATTCCTCTTATGTTATTGAAGCTTCTCATTAGTAAATTGTAACTACTGTAGGAATTCCAATGCTTCATGATATTAATTTAATACTACCTACAGAATAATTTTGCTGGGTTCTAAAAGAGCAAAAAGAAAACAATTGTTTAGTACAGTTGCATTACCCTTGTTTTTTCATGTAATGCCCCGTACATAGATTCTAGTATACCCACTGAGCTGTCAACATCTGTCTTCTGCAAGTCCATTGTCAACTCATTGCTTCAATTCCTTACCACTATACTGCCTCATGGAAACATAAGTTGAATACGTTTTTTATTCTTTTATTTATTTGGGTGTATAATTCTGTGGACTACATTTTGGCAAATTTGCTATAGAAAAACTTCTTATGTGAATCAATGATTCATTTATTGTAGAAGTATCAAGAGTCTGATACCTCTTGGTTTTTGGTATTGATCATGAGACTAAGATTTTTCAGTGTTAACTTTCACTCTGTAGTCTTATTAGGTGTTGTTACAGTAGAATAATTTCATTTGCATTTGATTTCCTACATTCCATCTTAGGTTGTTTCTTATGCCCTGTTAGCTATTAGCATCTAAATCAAGGACCTCAAATTATGCATATGAAATTATGAACGAGTGCAAAACTGCAAATTATTCAAGTTTGTGGATATAAACTGATATGTATCAGAAGCTTTGAGTTTCCCTTTTCTTTACAATGAGTTTGATGTGAGATTAAACAATGACCCACCTGAGTTGAATATCTAATATCTTTCTAAAGTCATGGTAGCAAAGCTGAAGTATGCCCTCATCATTTTCATTTTTGTTAAATGCTAAGAATGCATTACAAAGACAGGCAGATATTTGTTTGAAAACACTATAGAACTCCTGATTACCTTATATATTGCTAGGCTTCTTAATCTCGGACAGATCTCATAATTGGTACTTTCAAAACAAAAAAAAAAAAAGAAAAAAAACGGTCTACAACTGATGAAAGTTGCTCATGTAGCAGACTCCCTGAAAGTCATTTAATTGGGGAAATGAAATTCCAATTTTTTTTGAGTATGTAGTTTTGATTATCTGTAGAGTTTTATAACATCTTCTTTGCTCTGAAAGTGTGCCCTATCTTCCTGATTTCACTCTCTTTGCTGATGAACTTCTTTTTCTTTTCCATTTCTACCTTTTTTCCTCCTTTCCCTGACTTGAATAAGTTTTGCACCCTTTCTTTTCTGAATAAGCCTTTCCTTTCCCTCATTTTTCTTGATTAAGATATTTACAAGCACTATCATCCTCGTATGTTCTATTGCTTCATTTTTCTTGACTCAAAATGTGAGAATAACTGCTCTAAATTTGGTCTCTGTTTCCTTGAGATTACAGTTTGTCTTGGTGTGTAAAATAACATAACAAGTTAGTGAACTCGTGATATTAGCCTTTTAAATAATTTTGGACCTATTCTCAATAATGCTCCCAAATTTTTTGTTTATTTATTTTTCTCAGGACCCTTACAGACAACATGGTAGTTGGTGTTTCTAAGGGATTTGAGAAGAAGCTTCAGTTGGTTGGTGTTGGATATCGTGCAACGGTTGAAGGAAAAGAACTTACATTGAATCTTGGGTTTTCTCACCCTGTTAAGATGACAATTCCAGATGAACTGCAGGTTAAAGTGGAGGAAAACACCAGAGTAACTGTTATTGGACGTGATAAGTCTGTTGTTGGTCAGTTTGCTGCATCAATTAGGAGCTGGAGACCCCCAGAACCGTACAAGGGCAAGGGTGTAAGATACGTTGACGAAGTGGTCCGTCGAAAAGAAGGGAAAGCTGGAAAGAAGAAATGAGAAACAGTTTTTTGTACCTGGTCTTTTGTGCTATCTTACTCGTGTAAAATTGATATTGTACTCATCTGACAAAGAAAGGAGTACAATGGCTATTTACGTCTAGAGTCTGCATTACTTTTCCTGTATTGATTGACTGGGAGCATAGTTAACCTCTGCTTAGGCTTTTCATAAGTTTTGAAATGATTGATTCTCAATCTCACTGTTGTCTTTGGGCAAACGGAATACTCACTTTTCATAAATTGTCCTGTGCATCAACAGCGAAACAGTTACAGAGTCGTCAGTGCAACATGTTCATACAGATGTTGCCTAAATGCTTATATTTGGATTATAAGACTTAAATGTCAGATTGGCTTCTTAATTCTACAGAATCTGAGCTGAAATGAAAATCTGAAATTATAACCCCTACTGTAAGCTAAGATCGTGCAGAAGAGAAGCAAAAGGCAAGCTGGGCATCAGCGTCACAACTTAAAAACGTGCAAGAGTTACTATAGAACAAAAACCAACCAGATTGTTGGAATTGGAAATTTAGAGTATTTTTATAGTTTGATCCATGATAAATTAATTAATATCATTATGATATAGTGTTTGATAAAGGAAGGAAATCAAAGGACATTAGTGTAAACCGCAAGAAAAAGGTCAAAATCGGGTGAGTGAAACCTGCACACAGACGTTCACACACGCCCGACAGGGTGAGTCCTTTGATTTATTCCTTGTAACCTTCCAATAAATAAGATTGCACGGTTAATGAGATCACATCTTAAGTAGAAATTGTGCTGGAGAGTGAAAGATAACCTGGATCCTCCTAAGAGTGTTAATGAGATGAAAGTTCAAAACAACTTCGTTAAGTTAATTTTTTTTTTGACAAAATTCTTAAGCTCGTAAAAATAAAGACCAAAGCTCAAATAACATCATTTTCAAGATTTTTTTCTTTTTTTTTTTTTTTTTTTTTTTTTTTGACAAAGAAACCTAACAAATAAAATTAAAAAACATAGCTAAGTAAATCCCTACGACGAGCTGCACCAGCAAGAGAATGAGCAGCAGCAACAGAAGAACGCGGCACCTTCATAAACTGGCACCTTCAAGATTGTTCATATGTAAGCTTGATAATGTTTGTGAACTTGAAATGCTCATATGTAAGCTTGTTCATGTCTATTTATAACTCATTTAAAGCTTTATCACGATTGAAAAATCCTCTAATATCTTAAGACAACTTTAACATCTTTAATTATCTTCTACTCATACATGTTTGTAAATATTTCAAAATATACATAGGCATGAAAACCTGACCATTGCTTTTTCTTTGTAGAAAGATTGATAAATCCTTGAATAAAATCATATGAATGCATTAATATATATATATATATATATATATATATATATATATATATATATATATAGAGGAAGGCTCATATAAGAACCCTCCTTTATATAAGAACCCATTATATATAAGAACCATTTTCAGCCATTGGATCAATTAAGATCTAACACTCTATATTTACCCGGATTAAAATAATGGCATCATTGTAAATTAATGAACTTTTTGTGGTATAATAGAAGTTTTAGAATAATTGGTCAGTTCTTTCTCTCTCTAAAAATTGGTGTAGCATTTTTCTCTCTCTAGAGTTCTTCCCCTTTCGCATCTCTTGTTGGATTCATTTAGAGCTTTCAAAGCAAGATTCATCAAATTCTTCATTCAAATTTACTTGAACTCACGACTATTGTGCGAATTCTTCATTAATTAAGGTTTTCGTCAATATTTTTGCAATTTTTAGCGATTTTTGGTTCGATTTCCGTTCGCTTTTTATTGTTGGCGATTTCTATATTTTTTTTTTATTTTCTTCGATTATTTATCAGTTTGATTGTTTGATTTTTCTGTTCTAATTTTGATTTCATTTTTGTCGTTTATTTTTTGTATCATTTTGTTCTTGGCTCTTGGTTTCTTTGTAACTATGGAATGTAACTGCTCGTGTATGTCAGATGTATGCTTTTACCTGATTGATAAGAATGTTAGTGGATATATCCATTGAATTATTTTGTTTCCTGATTCATTAGTTCGATTTTTGTTCGATTTCGATTTTAATTTCAGTTTGCATTTTTTGCTATATTTTGTGTTTTTGAAATTAGGTTTTTGCATGTTGATGGATTTAGTTGATGTCAAACAAAATTCTCCTTCTTCCTCTGTTACTCATTTAGGTAATTTTAGTTGTATTCTATGCTTTAATTTCAGTTTACTCTATCTGTTCTAAAGTTTACTTACTACAAGTATGTTCTAAAGTTTTCACTCTATGTTCTAAAGTTTTCACACTATGTTCTAAATCTAAATTTTAGAATGGTAGCACTTGCATCTTTTTGATGGTGATGGTTATTAATTTAGGAGGTGAACTATAATATTTTACAGTAGATGTTATGTCAATATAGAAAGAGAACGGTATCTGCTACATTGAAGTAAACTGTGAATGCACTAACAAATTTATAAAAGATGTATTGTTTTGATTATTTTGTAACTTGGTTGAGTCTTTGGGTCATAACTAGCTGCAGCAGTATTGTTTGGGGTTAATGTCAAAATTAGACATCTAGTTTAGCTTATTTGTAAAAAGGCCCTAAATTTTCTATTGGACAAGTTTAAAGTAATGTTATGATATTCAGAAGAAAGTTGATATTAATATTTGACTTATAGAGCTCAATATTCTTGTTAGCTTTCAAGCCCAATTATATTTGGTTGTTTTCATAGATTAAATTGTGAATTTCTTTAGTTATAAGTTCAATTTGAGTAGTTGAATTTATGTTTGTTATTTGCATTGCGACCTTGAAATTTAGTATTGTGAGCTACTAATGATAGTTGGATGGGACTCATGTAGCTGATGCTTAAAATATGGAAGATAGTGACATGACTAACATCATTGACGGCCTTAATTTTGTCATAAAACTCACAATGAGTAAGTTAAACTCCAGTTTCATTCAATAATGTATGTCTATATTACTCTCTTTTATTTACCTAAATTGTGCACCTGAGATTTGTAATTGTTGTTAAAGACCCGATAGGTTCTCATTATTACATGTTTTCAAATCTAGAAAATTTGGTAATTTTCTTAAATTGAATTGAATCCCCCCTCTTTGTAAGTTCTTCCCTGTGTGTAATTCACCCACATATAACTCTTATTCACCTCTCTTCTCACATGTGTGCATGTAAGTACTAATATTGTTGACTTAGATACCAGCAACATAATAAGCCAATTTTTAGAGCCTAGTGGTGTTAGTCTCCTTAGTTAAGTTGGTAAGAAATTACATCCTATAGACCTATACTCTATATTTTTTCTTTATAGATATTAAACCTCAATAAAGTATTGTGTTATAAGTTTTGGTTCGCATTAGGGTCAATGAATTCAATAGCAAATTAAATGATGTTTCATATATATTAAACCTACTAGCTTAACGGGTATAGCATTGTGCAAATGCACAAAAATGTGGGTTCGAATCCCACGTAGGTTCATTATTATAATGTGCAAACGAGAGTTTGCATGACTATATGAGAGTTCAAATATAACAAAGTTTTCTATAGTCATTAATCATTTCAAGCCAATATTTTGCCCATACATCATTTCAAGCCAATTTTTTTGGTCGTACGAAACATAACTTAGTGTTAATCTGATATACTTTTTTTTAAGATATATGTTTAGAACATAAGCAGAAAATTTTAGAACATAGAAAAATATTTAACATAGGAAAACATAAGAAGGAAAAATATTGAACATAAGCATAAAAAAAGTTTACAAAGCAGGAAAGGGTTTACAATATAAGAAAAAAAAAATAGAACATAAGTTGAAAAAATTTAGAAAATAAACAAAAAATTTAGAACATAAGAATAATTTAGAACATATTAGAACATAAGCTGAAAATTAAATTTAGAACATAGGTTGAAAATTATATTTAGAACATAGGAAAGAATTTAGATCATAAGTTGAAAAAAATTTAGAACATAAGAAAAAAATTTAGAACATAAGAATAATCAAGAACATAGTTAAAAAAAAATTAGAACTTAAGCTGAAAATTAAATTTAGAACATAGGAAAAAAAATTAAAACATAGGCTGAAAAAAATTAGAGCATAAGGAATAATTTAGAACATAAGCAGAAAAAATTTAGAACATAGGAAAAAAATTAAATGACATATTGGCATACTTATCTTTTTTATAGATATTAAACCTCAATAAAGTGATGTGTTATAAGTTTTGGTCTGTGTAGAGGTCAATGGTTTTAATAGCAAATTAAATGATGTTTTATAAACATTAGCCTACTAGCTCAAATGGTAGAGCATTGTGCAAACGCACAAAGATGTGGGTTCGAATCCCACGTAGCTTCATATGTGTAATGTTGAAAATAGAATTATACTTCTTATTAGATTTGTTTGTAACAAAGATTTCAGACCTTCATTAATCATTTCAAGCCAATTTTTTATTTATAAAACTTACCACTAGTTTGATTTACTTTGAGTTATTCTAGTTTATTTATGAAATATTTTGGCTTACTTTTTTTTTTATTTATTTTTTTTAAGTTATTTTGAGAGATAACCTATGTAGGAATCGAACCTACATCCTTATGCATTTGCATAGTGCTCTACCACTTGAGCTAATAGGTTTTAACATACCTAAAATTAACCCTACGTTCTAAATTATTTTCCTATGTTCTAAATTTTTTTGCCAATGTTCTAAAGTTTTCTGCCTATGTTCTAAATTAGTTAAAAGTAATCTCCTTATGTTCTAAATTAGTTTTCTAATGTTCTAAATTATTTATCCTATGTTCCAAATTTTTTTCTTATGTTCTAAATTTTTTTTTTCTTATGTTCTATTTATTTTTTCTCATGTTCTAATTTTTTTTCCTATGTTCTAAAGTTCTCTACCCATGTTCTAATTTTTTTTCCTAGGTTCTAAACACGTGTTCTAAAATTTTTTTGCTTATGTACTACAAGTATATTTTTTGCCGGTTCTAATTGTTTCCTATGATCTAATTAAAGGTATATAACCTAATTTTTTTTTCTTATGTTCTATTTTTTTTCCCTATGTTCTAAATTTTATTATGTTCTAATTTTTATTACCTATATTCTAAACTTTTAATCCTATGTTCTAATTTAATCTAAGCCTATGTTCTACGAGCAATTTTTTTTTTTACAATGTTCTAAATTTTTTTTACCATGTTCTAAATTTTTTCTATGTTCTAAATTTTTTTTTTCCTATATTCTAATTTTTTTTTTTTCTGATGTTCTAAATTTTTTTCTTTGATGTAAGACTGTTCTAAATCTATTTTTCCTATGTTCCAAATATTCTGTCTATGTTCTAATTTTTTTTCCTATGTTCTAATCATATGTTCTATATATTTTTCGTATAATCTAAGCCTATGTTCTAAATTTTTTTTACCATGTTCTACATTTTTTCTATGTTCTAAATTTTTGCCAATATTCTAGATTTTTTTCTTATGTTCTAAAGTTATGTTCTAAAATTTTTCTCTAGGTTCTAAAGCTATAATTTTTCTTTTTTCCAATGTTCTAATTTTTTTTGGTCATGTTCTAAAATATAAGTGGGTAGTATATGATGAGTTTCTATTAAGTTGGGAATCCGAATAATGATAATAATAATACTAACAAGAGAAGGTTATATATACTCACAATTTATATCAATTGACTCCAGCATCACTTAAACTAAATTAAGCTATGCATAATAATTACACTATCAAGTAATTAGCAGACTAATGAGCACCGACATTCTTATGTCACATCAGTTTCAAGACGGCATGTGATATGCAAGCACATTCATGGCCATGAAAAGCCATACTATAAACTTTTTTTTTTATTTTGGGGGGGGGGGGGGGGGGGCTAAAATCCTACTGGGCAAGAAGGCATGAAAGGAAAGAATTTCTATTAAAAATATCACTATTGCAGTAATTCAACTAAGGTAGAAAGTAATAGCCAAACTAATGTAATCTTAACTAGCAATTAGATAGAATCTACTATGAAGTGTCTAGAAAAAAAAAGTATATTTTTTAATTTTGATGGATAAATCCAAGCAATTTTTTACATGTTTGTCTCCTACCTAATCGAACACTTAGATGATTAATGGAACATCAAAAATGTTGGAGTACCATTTTTATTTTATGATTGCATATTTGCCTATAACAAAACTACGCCAACAACATGAATAAACGGTTGCAAATTCAATGGAATGATAGTCGATAGAATTGATAATTTATATATATCTCAATGCACCATTCAAAAGAGTCTGCATTTCTTTTACCAAATGTAAGCAACACCTTTAACTAAGTCATATGCACTTACAACATCAACAATTCAACAAATTAGCATTCTATCACCAGGGCGTGAAACCTCATGATACTCTCTACTTCCAAGGGGTCAAACTAATAATTGATTCTGGTCTATCAATGTATTCGAACATATAACATAATACATCTAAATTTAGAACATAGGTATAAATGTATTCGAACATATAACTTTAGAACATAAATAGAATTAGTACGCATTACAAATGCTAATTTTAATAAATACCTTACAGAATTGCTGGATTTGGCAGACAAGGTCAAGAAAGTTCTTGATCATATAATAATTAGTAGACAATACAAACTCGGTAGTTTTAAACAATATCTTACGGAATTGATAATAAAACAATCTGGCAAATAATATCTAAATCTATTGAAATCAACGACAAATTGAATGAAAATCTAACGAATTGAATTCATAAACAATTGATACATGAAATTTGAACGATGAAGTAAACTACAAATCAAATGAAAAATTCGAACAATGATTTAAATCTGACAAATCGAACGAAAAAATTCAAACAATAAATTCGAAAACAAGGAAGTAAATCTAACAAATCAAAAACAAATAAATCTAACATATAATCAATGAACGAACATATATCGAATTCGAAAAAACCATACCTGAATTTGAATGTTTAAAAAATTTAGGGTTATTTTTCGCCAAAATCAGTCCTTAAATTGAATAATTAAACTTGTTTTGTGATCAATGTTGTTGAATACAAAAAACTGAAGGAAAATCATTGAAAATCCTTCTAATTACAACTACAATGGCTTTTCTTGGGAGTTTGATGAAAGAGAAAGTCTTGTGTTTGAGAGAGAAAGAGATGACCGTATGTTTTGTGTTTTAGGTTTATGGTTTGTTTTGTTATTTACAAAAACGCCATTATTTTAATCTCAACCATCAATTTTAATCTAATCCTACGAATTATATTGGTTCTTATATAACTTAGGTTCTTATATAAGAAAAAGTTCTTACCGGATCCCTCCCCTATATATATATATATATATATATATATATATATATATATATATATATATATATATATATATATATATAGGAAATATAGGAAAATTTGTCAAAAAAGACCTTTTAAAAACACTATTTTACAAAAAACAACCTTTTAAAAGTTTTTTTGCAAAAGAAAACCTTATTGTTAAATTTTTTTTGTTGAATACAACCTAGTATTACTAATTCACTCAATTAACTTCTAATGTTTTGTAATTGCCCTTTAACTTTCACTTATCCATTTAATAATACCACCACCCCCTACCTTTCACCCTTCCCCTAGCAGCAGCCCCCTCCCTCAATTGAGCCGCCACATAGGACCCTCTACCCACAGCAACCCACCTCCATCACCGAGTGGACCCCTTTCCCGGTTTCCACTTTACCGTTGCTGCGACTACACACCGATAATAGTCCTTGCCAAACTCTACACGCCGGCGTTCAATTTCATTTTCATCAGAAACACAAATTTCATTGGTGTTTTCGTAGCAAAGTATTTTCATGATTTCTATAATTGTTGAATTAACTATTTATTTGCTAATATTATGAGGGTTTGAACCTTTGAATTAAAGAAGAACATTTTTTTGCGACATGGGTGTTATATATAATCTCAATTACCCTTTAATATTACTCCAACCTTTATCGAAATCGCAATACCCAGAGAGCATACAGCGTGGGAATAAGGGTAAACTAATTTTCCAACTTACCTTGATGTTCCTTATGTGACCCCTAAAACTAGAATTTTATGAGATATCATTTACGGAACTACGATATCGAACATTGAAGCTACGCTAGTTGATTAGTAATGGGAAAGGGGTTAGTAATGGGTAAAGGTTAAACCGGGAAAAGGAAGGGGTTGACTCGGTGGTGGGTAGCTGGGGGAGGCCTGCGAGTTGGTGTCTTGGTGGTGGGTAGCTGGGGGAGGCCTGCGAGTTGGTGTCTTGGTGGTGGTTTTATTTTTTAATCTATAAATTAATTCAATTATTATATAGTTAAGTGATTTTTAGAAGAAATTAGAGGTTAATTAAGTGGATTAGATATACTAGGTTGTCTTCAGCAAAAAAAAAAATTTACAATGAGGTTTTCTTTTGCAAAAAAATTTTTAAAAGGTTGTTTTTTGTAAAATAGTGTTTTTAAAAGGTTTTTTTAAACAAATTTTCCATTATAATAATATGAAGAACTGGTTGGTGTTCGCTGCAAGAAAACACAAGACTCTAGCAAGATATACTACCATAGAGACCTTCAACACTAAGATATATGAAAGTTATACTGACCTCATCCAGTACAATACGCTCCCATTTTACAGAGTGCAGAGCTGACTTGCGAACATTCGCCTCAAAATTGTCAAGATCCTCCTCATCAGATTTACTTCCGGATTCTTTTGAGGGATTATACACTTTACCACTCTTCTTATTATCATCTTCAGTAGAAATTTTCAACACTTTCCAGTGAAGTTTCTTACCCTTTTTCTCTTGCTTAGACTGCTTCTCTGTTCTTCTTGCATGAGGCCCACAATAATATTTGAGATGAACAGCCATTCTCCGCTCATGAAATAACTTACCACACCATTTACAACTCTGCTTGGGTGGTAACACTTTACGATAATCAGCCTCTATTGTGTTATAAGTGGTGATTATAAAATCATAATCCGAAAATTGTAGAGCATTCTTTGCTCTCTTAGACCCTTGATAACATAACACTTTTGTGCTTCCCTCTACGGTAAATCGCTCAATCTCCCTTTTCCACTGATTTAAAGCAGACGCGGGGCAGATAATAAGGGTACAAGTAAGTTCAGGTGGCGCAGAAAATGACCCAGGCGACAACAATTTATCAGCTCCGCTAATGGCTCGGCGGAGTTCTCGTTTAGCAAGCACAAGTGCGATTGCCTGAACAGTTCTTCCCATTCCCATCTCATTTGCAAGAATTCCCCCTCTGGTCACAGATTCTTCTTGTTTCAACGCCCATGTCAGCCACTCCTTCTGAAACCGCAACAACTGCCCAACTAGCTCTGAGGGTTCCTCATGCATTTCATCAATCACCTCGTTCTGCTGATCCAACTCAACATCAGCAGTCATATAACTATCAATCCATTTCCTATGTTCTGCTTCCCATATATCATACATAAATGTTGGCCTCATGTCCCCATTCTTCTTTTGTATCATTTGCCTTTTCATCTTATTTACATCAACAAACTCAAAGCCACTAATACCCTCAAAAGTTTCAGCTCCTGGCTCAATTGTGTTCTCTACTTCAGCAATGGCTAAAATATAAAGTCCCACTTCCCCCATTAGGGATGACAATGAACCTAGCTAGCAGATGAATCACCCAAGCTCGGGCTAAAGTTTTTCAAGCTCAACACAAGAGGCTCATCAACAAGCTTGGAATATTTTTAACTATTTAAATTTATATACTTCACATATTATTAAAACTTAAAAAACTTTTAAAAATCTTGTTTTGCCTATAAAATAATTGAACCCAACTATATTTAAAAGTATGTACCGACAAACGTGCCAAAATGAAATGTATTAAATATCAACAAAAATGAAACACATGAAGTATGATTTACGAAATTCATTCATGGACGCAATTACAAATTACATCAATAAAAATGATTTCTGAATAAACAAATTCATTTCACTCTATCAATCTACATCAAACACTCAAATTTATACCCAATTCAATTAATCAATTACAGAAGAACATAAAAACAACAATCAAAATCATCGGAAAATTTTCAAAAATTAGCACCAACAAAAAATAAAATCAACCACAAACAACAGCAAATTTCGATAATTACATAAAAGGAGAAGAATTATACCGTCGACCGTGGGCTCCTCCAGTACACGATTAGAGCGAAGCTGCATTATCGACGATGAAGAGGAGAGAGATTAGGGTTTCAAAAATCGGAATTGATGTCACTGAAATGGGGAATGTGAACGGTAATGGTACTAGTGAAGTGGTGGGAAAGAGTGACGGCGGGAAACGGTCCCTTTTTTTATTAGTGTATTTTTCTTTTTTTAACTTTTATTTTTGACTGAACAGTTCTATTCCAATAGGTACCAACTACTACCAAGAAGTTTGGTGGTTTCCAAAAATAAAAAAAAGGTTTGGTGCAACAGTTGAGCGATAGCGAATAGCTTTGAGCAATGGGTATTCAAGTAGCTCTCAAATTAATGGATAGCAGAGTAAGGCACCGTTCTTTAGAGCTGCTCTGCTCTACTCTGTTGAGTCCTGTTCTGCTTAAAAATAATAATTAATATTGAATTATTATAATAATAATTAATATTTAATAATAATAATATATATTTAATATTAATAATAATAATTAATAGTTAATAATAATAATAATAGTTGCTTGGTAGTCCCGCTAGTTCCGATTCTGGTTTTAGTGGTGAGATTGTGATGCAAAGGGTGACCAAGACCATTGCCCTTATGGATAAGGTCGCTATGCTGGATGATCCTCAGTGTGAAATGTTGTTACTTAGGGCATGTATTGGAGTTTCTAAACTCTACTTTGCATTGCGTACTTGTCCTCCTAGTACTTTTGAGGCGGCTCAGCGCACTTTCGATGGGGCTATTCGATCTTCCTTAAAGCATATTGTTACTGCTTCGGGGCCTGCGTTTTGGCGACTGGCAGTGGAGGCTTGCCACCATACCATTTGCGTTTGGAGGGCTTGGTGTTTATTCTGCAGGTGATGTTCGTCACTATGCTTTTCTTGCTTCTCGGTTGCAGTCTACTGGGTTGCAAACACAACTTCTACGGCATGCTGGCGTTATTGGTCTTGGACGAGCCTTTGAGGATGCGTTGAGTCTGTTTAATGGAACAGTGGAGTCTGACATTTTGATTAATCTTAGTGAGGTCGCTGCCCCTAAACTCATGAAGAAATTGACATATATATATTTCACAAAGGTTACCGCTTCTGCAGAATCTGCTTATTCTTTAACTCCTCGATAATCAGCATTATGGACATCACAGCAGGGAGATCACACCTCTGCTTGGCTTCGGGCGGTCCCTATTTCGGGGTTGGGTCAGACGATGAACGCCAAGACTTATCGCTACGTGTTGTGCTACTGGTTGGATGTTCCATTGTTTTCTATCACGACGTCGTGCTCTGCTTGTTCAAGGGTTTTTGCTGGGGGAATTTTCGGTGATCACACAGTGTCTTGTGCTGGTATTGTGGGCATTAAACATCGGCATAATGTTGTTCAGAATACCCTTGTTGATGTTTGCTATCTGTCAAGGATTTCAGCTAGAAAGGAGGTGGACAGGGTTATCTGGAGGGAACGACAGGGCTCTCAGACCTGCAGATGTGTTATTTTATTCATGGGATTGTGGTCCCGATGTCTGTGTTGACTTGACAGGGTCTTCTCCATTGACACAATTTAGGCTTTTTTACTTTGTTCCTGGACGGGTAGTGACTGATGCAGCCAATCGGAAGCGGGTCAAGTACGAATCCAGTTGTCGAGCAATTGGATATGGCTTCATTCCTTTCTCTTTCTCTTCTCTTGGGGAGTTAGAAAAGGAGGCTGTTGCATTGTTGAACCGGATCCAAAAGTTCTCGAAGACTCAAGACATTGGAGCGCGTGTTGCAGCTCATATCTTTACTAGGATCGGCTTTTCTATAACTAGAGGAGTGGGGGCCTAGATTGTATCTCGGCTTCCCACTAATTTTCTATAGGTTGTATAGCTTTGTATGTTTTTGAGATATAATAATAATAATAGTATTAATAGTATTGAAAATAATAATAATAATTATATAATTAATTGATTTTTTATAATACAAATTAATATTTAAAGATAATAACTAATATTGAAAGATAATAATTAATAATAATAATAATAAGTAATTAATATTCAATACTAAAAAATAATTAATATTAATAATAATATTTAATGATTATTATAATAATTCAATTATAATAATAGTAATAATAATAATAGTACTAGTAAAAATAATAATAGTACTAGTAATAATAATAATAATCATAATAGTAATAGTAATAGTAATTGTAATAGTAATAGTAATAGTAATAATAACAATAATAATAATAATAGTAGTAGTAGTAGTAGTAATAATAATAATAAAATAATAATAGTGCGGTAATAATAATAATAACAATAAAATAATAATAATAATGCAGTAATAATAATAATAACAATAAAATAATAATAATAATTATGCGGTAACAATAACAATAATAATAATAATAATAATAGTAGTAGTAGTAGTAGTAATAGTATTAATAAAACAATAATAATAATATAATTATTATTATTATTATTATTATTTATTGTTATTGTTACCGCATTATTATTATTATTATTATTATTATTATTATTATGCGGTAATAATAACAATAACAAAAACAATAATAATAAAATAATAATACTACTACTAATAATAATGATAATAATGCGGTGATAATAATAATAATAATAATAACAATAATGAAATTTGCTCTGCACGGCTCTACTCTGCTGCAAATTGCTCTGCTAAGATCTGCTCTACTCTGCTGACCTCTACTCTGCTGTGCCTAGAAACGCAAAAGAACAGGGCCTAAGGGTGTGTTCTATTCACCTGATTTTCACTTATCTGAATATATCTTAACTTATCTAAACTTATTAAAACTTATTTTAGTTATAATTTGTACTTGTGTAACCCTTATCAGAACTTATTAAACCTAAACTAAACTTATTTGAACTTAACTAAACTTATTATATCTGAAATAAGTGAAAATGAGGTCAATAAAACACACCCTAAATTAGCATATATGAATTTATCAACTAGTAGTGAATGTTACTTTCTCAGGAAAATGATTTTTGCACATCAAAATTGATTTTGGCACACCTCTGTGAGAGTATAGTTTTTCTATGCTCTTCTCATATAGAGGTGTGCCAAACTACCAAAGTTAATTAAGGGTGTGCCAAAATCAATTTCTCCGTGTTGAGAAATAAGTCTAATGTAAATGCTCATTAATCAATTGATTTGATTATACTATGCTCAAATACATAAAAAAGCTTGTGAACTCATATGTTTACATATGAGAAATCATTGTACCATAGTCTTGCTTATGGCTATATATATGAAATCGTGTAAATGTACATTCACATTTCATCAATATATTCACCACTTTCCAGTTAAAATATCCCATTTAACACTCCGCTTTATTTCTACTACTACAATACTACCTCCGTTTTTTCACATGTCTTACTCGGCTACCATATCTACGCAATCCAGAAAAAGTGGAAATGAGGAACAATACTTTTGTTTTAAAGAGAAGAGGAGTAGAGAGTATGGTTGTATGCATGGGTGGCAATATCATCCAAACCCGATGGATTGCCATCCACCCAATCCAAGTATATGAATAAAAACTCGAACTTACGTGTACGTGAGTGACGGATGGATGATGGATGAGTCGGGCAACGGATTGGGTCGGATTTGGGTGATGATACATCCAACCCATCACCCGACCCATCCATCCACCTGTTAAATTTATATGTAAAAAATGAAAATAAATATCTTTTTTAATAATTTAATAACTTTATTATTTAAAATGTCAGAAATTGACATTTTTTTTAACTTGTAAAAAAAAAAAAAAAAAAAAAAAAAAAAAAAACAAGTATTAGAAAGATGTATCAAAGTTTTAATTAATTAATCACTTTTTTTTTTCAAAACTTTATTTTAATTATGGAAGTGCAAAATTTTATTTATAGATTATTTCACCTGATTCATCCATGAATGATGGATAGATCGGATGTGGATGAAGGTCGTAAATTAGGTGATGAATTGATCGGATGTGGATAAAGGTAAATTAGGTGATGGATGGATCGTTGGTGGATAGAGGCGGATAAAGCATCACTTAACCCACCTCCAATCCATTGCCATCCCCAGTTTTATGAAATATAATTGGGGCTTCACAAAGTGGGGTTGTATGTGAAAAAAAAGAAGAAGTTGAAACTAATAATCCCACCTTTGGCTCATCTTGTCAAAACAATCCCACCTTTGCGTATTCTGAAAATAATCCCATCTTTATACCTCATATTCTCAATATGAGCCTTTTTACCTAGAACCGTTTCAACATGTAAATTTTTTTTTTTAAAAAAAGAAAAAAAAAACTCTAAACACCCTAACCTAGCCCCACCCCACCGCCGACACTACCTGTCCCCCACCGGCAACAGCCTAACCCAAGCCGTCGGCAACCCTACCCCACCAAAACCGGCGAAACCCTCATTCGCACTAAGTCGATGGATTGTGGTTGGTATTTGTGGTGGTTCGAAGGGGCTATTTTGGGCGCTATTTTTGTTTGAATCGGTGGCTGTCGGAATTGTTGTTGGGCTGAATGAATGGTGGAACGGCGACACTGATGAGGTTTGTTGTTGATTTTTGGTGGTTGGTAGCGTGAGGAGTTGGGTATTATACGAATATACAGTTGTGAGAAATGGCGAATGGCTTTGCAATGGTATTGGAGGTGAGAAATGGTGGCGAATTGGTGATAGTGGCAAGGGAGGTGGTTTCAGTGAAGCTGACGTCCGACAGGAAAGGGAATAAGTAAAGGAGAAGAGGAAGGGGTATTCCGACGGAAATTAAAGGGAGGGTCCAGCAGGGAGGGAATTGGAAAGACGGTGGCTGGGTCTGACTGTTCCGGTGATGGTTGGGTCCGACTGGTCAGCGGGCGGCTTCTCCGGCAAGGCATTTACTTTGGCAGATGAAGGAAGAAGAAGGGTTGCTAATTTTTTTTTTGTTTATTCCTTTATTTTTTACAAAATTATATATAAAACCCAATTAAAAGGTGACATGTATCATGTTACCTTCTAAAACATGTTACCAGTTTCACAAACCGATAAAAGGCTCATTTTGAGAATATGGGGTATAAAGGTGGGATTATTTCCAGAATACGCAAAGGTGGGATTGTTTTGAGAAGACGGCCAAATGTGGAATTATTAGTTTCAATTTTTCTTAAAAAAATAAAAAATGAAGGATACTATACCATGCATGTAACTCTATGTTTTAGGTGTTTTTCCTATGTAACCCTAACTTTTATACTGTTGTCTAAGGTAACTCTAAACTTGCTAAATTGGAAGGATTGTTGTGAAATAGAGAGAAACATGAGAGATTGAGAGAGAATTAATGTGTGTATCTTTATTCCATATGATGGGGTATATAACATACAATATAATTAGGGTTTGCTTAGATAAGAATAAAACCTGTATCTAGAATATTCCAAGATGATACAAGGAATATAATAGGCATCCATACAATATTTCGTAACACTCCCCCTTGGATGTCCATTATCGAAGATTGTTCCTCGTTAAAACCAAAACCATGTGGGATAAAAACCTAATTAAGGAAAAAGAGTACAACATTCTTCGTAATACGCTCGAGATGCTGCCTCATTAAAAATCTTACCAGGAAAACCCAATGTGGGACAAAACCATGGTCAAGGGAAAAAGAGTGTAGCGCGTATTTTCTCCCCCTAATGAATATATGACATAAAATCTTCTAGAGCAATAAGTCCAATGTGGTTGGGTATCTTCTCATATATAGCTGAATACCATTCCTTAATCTTCAATCCTCCTAAATTGAATTTGCACCTTCAAGTCTTCACGTGAATATGTGAAATGTCTTCAATTCTCCATACTTGCGATAATAATGTATTTGTTTATCTCTACATCATACCAAATATCGGTCTACAGTTGCCTTAATTAATATTGCCTTCTTCCGGAAGTCATATCATGTATAGTAAAACCAAGATTAATATTTGATCAAAGATGATTTGATGGCAACACATGATGTCATCAGTGTTATTGTCCAATCTTATATGAATTAGTAATTACATACTTTAATTATGGTTCTTCCGGACCATTAGAAAACATTCGCACGCATAACTACTTGTTATTATTTAGACATTTCATACATGATATTTCTCTTGCAATTACAAATAGTAACTCTCACATGCTCAAACTTCAAGTTGAGATGTCAATGGTGTAGTCACATAGACTTTTCAGAAGTTTGATGATAATTGCAATATTCAAAAAATAAAATTGCTAGGGCTATATATTTAAATATGTCATATGTAAGTTTTTCAGGAACTCTTCTTACATGATTCATAACATGCTATTAAATCGCATCATCAATAATTTCATCACAACTGTAAACCCATTGGAATATAAATATCTCTTTGTAAGTTTCCATCAATGCTGTAAATACGTCTAACTATACTTTGGACGAACATTCACACATACCACAATTATAGTATAGAAACTAATTATGCATACAATATGAGGTATAGAAAACATGGCACAATATTACACAAAATATATAGAATGAGTAATAATGCCTCTAACAACTTCATACACATGCAATGAGAAATCAATTAACAAATGACTCACACATGCACATGAACATAAGACTCGAAATAATGCAAGACACTGTACAGTGTGGATTTAAATCCATATTTCATTGGACTTCTGGTCCATGATAAACTGATGATCATTATCATTATTTCGACATCAAAATGGACATATATTTCAGATCCCTTATTCACTAGTCCATTCTATTATGCATATGCATATTATTCATCGGTTCCATTGTGTACCGGTATCATGAAAATTCCTTTAACGTACATTTCGCATGCTATTTTACTATGATATATATCTGAATACATTTCTTATTGGTACCATCATAACTTTCTTACATTATAGACCATCTATTGTAACAATTCAGATATCTATACCACTTTTAGGGCATTTCATACACTATGATATTTATACATTATTACACTATTAGTGTTAACTGCACTATCTTGCCATATATCATATCTATTAGACATATCTTTATTTTGGAACCGATCATACAACCTATGCTTCAGGTGTAGTGATTCAAATATAATTGGCAAGATTTTATCTCAATGTATACATATAATTAATATGACCAAAAAGAATCTTCAACGCTATGCAACATGAGTCATAATTGAATACAATTCAAATCATAAATGTGAAACAAATCTTGATAATATATAGATAAAATTTGACATATAACTTTTCAAACTACCATTATAGGGATTATAATTATTATTTATTTATTATTATTTTATTTTTAATTTTTTCAACTTTTGCTAATTCGTACTTCTCCCCCTAAGTTGGTAAAATACCTCATTTATAGGGGCATCTAATTTTATACCAATTTAGTAGACAAATTTGCATTAATAAAATTCACTTCATTATGAGGATCACAATCAAAATTAATTATTCAAAAGATTTGTATTAAACAAGTTCTATCTCTTCTGGAGAACAATATCAATGAAGAGTCATTTCTTCATTAACTTTACATTGCATGTGTATTTATTATTACCCTTTTCATAATATCTTTTGGAAAAACAATGTCAATGGAGAGACATGTGTTGTGCAGTTGTAAGTTTTTCTTTCTTTTCCAATTTCTTATGCGTTGACATATAATAGCCCCAATAAAAAAATGTTATAAAAGCATAAATCACTTGCTTGTAATTCTACTAGGTGGTGATCTTCTGGATCTTTAAAGACTTAAATAGTGTATTTTGTGAGCGTCTGGTCACCTAATAGTTGATGATAATATATAAGTTATTTTGGTGAACTTCTGGTCACCCATTACTCTTTTATATAAGAAATCTAAACCTAATAACTCTTAAAATTTTCATCAATACAAATTATTATGAACCACAATCCAAGTATAGCTCAATCTCAATGTTATGTCTTGCCATTCAATTCATTTCATATATCGACATTGAGAGAGCGTCATCACATTATCAAATGAAACTTTAGGTTTCCATTATAGGTAATTATTAATCCCGGATGGCCTAATTTAATCATCACATCCAATCACTTCTCTAAATTTGAACTCTGGTCAGTTTTCCAACACTAGTGATCACTTTATTAAACTTAATTTATGCATGGCTATGAATTTGATGCGATATTTGAACACCAACATGTGTTTCTTTATACAATTGGTAAGACAATCAACTTATACTTGATTCAATAATATTTCATACTTTGTTAAAGCACTTTGAATATAATATTGATACATGATGTGCTAATCTTGTTGGACATTTTATACTCTTCTGGAGTAATTTATATAGTGATGGTACATATCAATTTTGCTAAATATGAGCTTGCCATTGTCAATAATTGCTCCTTTCCCTTTTCGAAGGTTCTTATATTTTAAATCTATTGGACTACCTCGCTTCAGGCGTGCTTTAGGTTCATTAATAATTGATGTTTTCCTTTTACAACATTAATTTTAATTGGAGCATTTACAACAGATAAAGTCAATGACATTTTCAGGTGTCATTGTACATATGTAATGTTATGTGGTCACTTTTATTGAATAAATTATTGACAATGATATTAAAGATAATGTATGTACCAAACTGACCATCAATGTATCATATAATTCATGTGCAGTGATTACATATAATAAATAATATCTCCCCCTAATCTTTGCATATTGGGGGCATGAAATTAAAATCCTTGCATCTTTTAAATCATAAATTCTTTTTTTTTTTTTGACAATATCATGTATCAATCAAAGTTAAATTTCTCTTATAAAACTCATGTAATAATTTTATTGATTCGGTAAAGTTGCTCACAATTTCATGTCATGTTGTATTTCATAAACTCATAAAAATTATTTCTTGGTGAAAGAGTTGATATATAACCATGTTTGCAATTCTCATTAAACTTTTCAATGATTTAATAACAAAAAAATCATGCAAACATGCTTATTTCCAATCATACAAATTCTCATTCACTTCTAGGAGTGAGTAAATCTGGTAATTTATAAATCATCTATATTGACCCAAAGTACGATATACTATTCAAATACTTTATGATAACGGATAACCTGATCGAATTCAACGATAATTTGGGGAAATCATCTTTACAATATATTAAAGTTTTAATATCATATCATAATATCATATCATAATTCAAGAAAGAGAAAAGGAATATAGAAGTAACCTTTTTCACCAAAGAAACTGGAACGTCGAGTAATATGTCATATGAATTCTTTTGTTTTCCATTTGCTAATATCCTTTATTCGCTCAATTGGTTAGGGTTGGTGCTAATAACGTGTTGTGAAATAGAGAGAAACAAGAGAGATTGAGAGAGAATTGATGTGTGTATCTTTATTCCATATTATGGGGTATATATTAATATGTACATACAATATAATTAGGGTTTGCTTGGGTAAGAATAAAACCTGTATCTAGAATATTCCGGGATGATACAAGGAATATAATGGGCATCCATACAATATATCATAACAAGGATGACATTGTTAATAATTTTCAAATTAAAATGGTTACAAATGAAAAAAGAAAAAGCATTCTTTAGGGTTTAGGATTAATAGTTAGGTTTTTAAATTGTAAAGAAGAGGGAGGAAGTGGTGATAGAGTATATTGCTTGTATCCACCACCATTAAAGGTCAAAGGAGAAAAATCACTCTTTAGGGTTTAGGTTTATAGTTGGATTTTTAAATTGTAAAGAATGAGGAGGAGGAGGAGTGCATTAATTAATCTGTATATTGCTTGTAAGCTTGATCTTATTAGATTCGCATTGTTATTAATTTTCAATGTATCAACTTTGTATAATTTTTACTAATTTAAAATCAAATAAACTACTGGTCAAAGTAGTGCATTGGAGATCGAGTAAAACGCAAATGAGTAATACTTAGTAAAATGAAGGTAGTACATAACACATCCTGTGTACATGAAATTAATGACAATTTTTTTAAAAAAATTTGGTGAAGCCGAGGGACAAGCCCCAGAAAGAAAAACGAAAGCTACAAACTGGAAACCAAAAGCAAAATGCAGAAATTAATGACAATGTGAAATGGTTAAATTCAATGAAAAATGATAATTAACATTATTTTAACTATATTAATTAAACTTACTATATTATTCTTTTAAAACTTTTTAAAGCCTAATGCTTTAACTCACGTTATAATTTTGAAACAAAAACAATTCAATCCAAAGATGCAAATCAAATCATTCATATTTGCTCACAAAATACTATTTTTACCAAAAGAAAAATTAACATAAATTTTTTAAATTATAAAAAAGTTGAAAATATAAAAATTTATATCAATATCTATTTAAAAACATCCTTGATTTTTTTTATTATAAAAAAGTAAAAATCATAATGTAAAAAGGTCAAGCATGTCAATGATTATGAAAAGTAACAAAGGTAGTACATTATAAAACACGCACTAATATGACTTTTCGGCAGCAAGAATTCCTTTATTATTGTAGAAATGATTGGGAGTACATTATAAAACGCTTCAAATGAAGTTATCATTTAAGGCTGTCGAAGGACTGACAAATACCTTGGGCTCCAACTTACATTGGGGGGTCAAAGAAACAGATTTCCAGAACATTCAGGATCGGATTTGGAAAAAACTCAAGGGGTGGAAAGAAAAATTTCTTTCTCAAGCTGGGAAAGAAATTTTAATTAAATCAATTGCACAAGCAATTCCGACTTATGCAATGCAATGCTTCTCGATTCCAGTTAGTATTTTAAATGTTGTTGAAAGGTTGTCTCGAAAATTTTTTTGGGGTCAAAAAGGGGAGGAGAGCAAAGTATGTTGGGTTTCTTGGGAAAAGATGTATGCTCCAAAGAGTCAAGGAGGGCTTGGATTTCGAAACATAAAAAATTTCAAAAGAGCCCTCCTTGCTAAGCAGGCTTGGTGTATCCTCTCTAATGAGGACTCCCTTATGACTAAGGTCCTCAAGGGAAAGTATTTCCCTCACTCAACTTTAATGGAAGCCAAAATTGGCCTAAATTGCAGCTATATGTGGAGATCAATTCTTGGGGCTAGAGAGGTGCTTATGAAGGGTGCTAGAAAAATTATTGGGGACGGCACTTATATTCATATATGGAAAGACCTTTGGGTTCTAGAGCTTCCTGGTTTTAGTATTGCTTCGAGTCAGGGGAATAATATAGATCAGCAACCACTCTATGTCTACCGAAATATACCTATCCCTCTTTTTGATTGCAAAGACTCATGGTCGTGGCATTACACAATAGATGGTTGCTTCTCTGTAAGGAGTGCTTACAATCTGATCACAATGGAGCAATTAAGGGACACTGCCACATCTTTGAATAGTGGTTGCTCTTTTGACTGGAAGGTCATTTGGAATGATGAGATTCCTCAAAAAATAAAAATGTTAGCGTGGAAAGCGATTAGAAATGTTGTGGCTGCTAGAGAAAATATTGTGAAAAGAGGTATGGAGATTGATCCTATATGTCTTATGTGTGGAACCAAAGCTGAGAGTGTACTGCATATGTTAATGAAGTGTGAGGAAGCAAAGAGAATATGGTACTTGTCTCCCCTGCGCATTGATGTGCAGCTATTTGCAGGAGAAAGTTTCAGAGAGTGGTGTTGTTCTACTCGTGCTGTTTACAAAGATCCAAGCTGGTGGAATTTGTTTTGCAGTGTTTTGTGGGGTGTGTGGTTGCATAGGAACAAGTGGATTTTTTATAAGAAGAAAATGGAGGCAAATATTGTTATTCATAAAGCTGTTGGTCTGATTGGCGAATTTGAGAATGCGACTGAGATAAGTAACACCAGCCATCATTCTCCTTTGCTTGAATCTGCCTAGAAGCCTCCTTCAAATGGAGTGATAAAAGTGAACTCAGATGCTGCCATGATTCCCCCACTGTATGTTGGATTTGGAGGCATTATGCGTGATGCTAAGGGTGATGTAGTGGCTTCCATGTGCTTGAAGATGGAAGTATCCTTTGAACTAGATGTTACTGAAGCTCTTGCCATGAGACATGCCTTAAATGTGACTCTTGAGTCTGGTTTTAGGAGAGTTTGCTTGGAAACGGATTGCTTGAAACTGCACAATCACTTGGCTAAGGGTGTTACCTCATCGAATGCTTTTGGTATGATTGTCAATGATATTCGTAAGCTGTCCCAGTTGTGTCTTTCTGTTTCCTTCTCTTTTGTAAAAAGGAAGGGCAATAGAGCAGCGCATAGCTTAGCAAAATTGTGTAGTTAGTATGATGAGCTTCGTGTTTGGATGGAAGATGTTCCAAGTAGTGTTCTTGATATTCTAAGAGCTGATTTAAGCTCCTCTAATGCTTAATAAAATATCACTGTTTCCCGTCAAAAAAAAAATTGGGAGTAAAATACAAGTTCTCGTACTACACCCAGAAATACCCTTTTAAAAGCTGGAACACAATATAATTGATATTATTATTATTTTAATTGGTAAGGAGAAGGGTTGGTCCTACCGGGTCGGAACCTCTAGAAAGTCCTCTAGGTCCAGGTTAGCGGGCTAGATATTTTGGAAGTGGGGGGAAAAAATAAGGCAATTCCCACCCTAAAGTGCCTCTAGTGGGGATTGATCTCACGAGATACAAAGCTTTGCTTTGTTAACATAGAATAATTAATGCTTCCTTCGTTTCTTTTTAGTTGACATGTTTTTTTAGTCACATTTGTCAATGCACAAATTCAACCATTAATATCTTTAATCATCGATAAGCAAAAATTATAAAATGCAATATTTTGAAAATATATATATCGTGACGAATCTAACAAAATTAGATCCTATATCACTATGATTGAATTGGGTATTTCTACCCCACCACGTGGACCTATACGAGCCTGACACGTGTCACCCTAAGGAGAGCCCAAAGTGGACCAACTAGGGCACGACACGTGGCAGGTGGATATTCGAAGGGGAAATGACGGCCTTCAAGGCCCAAATCCCTAGAGAGCCGAAAAACGACGCAACCCAATCACTCCTAGGTTTCCGTAACCTAGGACAGGGGCATACATTTCTAGGACCCTATAAATAGGGAGATTCCCCCAATTATTGGGACACCTTACAATCATTACATCATTTATTATTCTCAAAAACAGAGAAAACACCTGCTCTCAAAACCGAGAAGATATTTACTTTCCGCACGTTTTACTCCGATCCTGTACTAACTTAACTATCGGAGGCGGACCTTCGAACATCCGGAGTTCCATTGTTTTGCAGGTACAGGCGGCTTGGATCCAGTCTATGAGCTGTAACTCTCCCAAGGGACACAAAAAACCCCCAAAACATTTGGCGTCGTCTATGGGGAGAGTACCTTAAAGATGGTTTCACAGGAACCTATACCGCCTTCAGAAACCAACCGGCCTCCGGTTGATGGAGAGGTCTATTCAGACCATGACACTAATAACGACTGTGAAGTCGAAACCTATGTGACCCTTGATGGGTCACTCATCTCTAAGCGCATTCGTCCCAGGGATAAACTGGAACGGAACAATGACCAGGCGGGTACAAGCAAGCCCCCTGGACTGCCGTCTGTTCAGACACAGGTAGCAGGATCTGCCCCCAGTCACCCGAGATAAGCTCATGAAATTCATGATGAGTTTCAAGGGTGAAATCAAGGACTTGATCACCAAAAAGACGGCCGCTCCTAGAAAGGAGCAGTCGGCAAAAAAGCCAGCTCAATATGAGAGAGCTAAGTCAGTCAAAGACCGATAACCTATTCCCCACCCTACAACCAAGGAGAAGGCTAGGCCTTTGATTGACCTTTCCAAATTTCGTTTCCCCGAAACGACAAAGAGAAAAGCTATCAGGCATGTTGAACCGGACGACAGTAAAAAGACCTTTTTTGACGCTCGGCTTTACATCGAGCAAAAGAAGAATCAGCAGCTGTCCGAGTCGGCCTCCACGTCGACTTACCCAGACAACTTCAAGAATACCTCTGTGAGGAATTCACAATCTGTACATGGAACTCCGTCAGGTGGTCCTTTCGTCTACACGGGTCCCCATGTAATTAATTCAGCTCAGTATACGGCCCAGCCATTATACAGGCCGCCTGAATTTCTTTACATTCAGCCTGCCTTCTTTGGAGGACAGGCGGCATACAATTTCCAGCCTATGGACTGGCAGCTTCGGCTGCAAAATCTTCGAGAACAACCCTCTGCGTTCTCTATGGAAATAACCGAGGCCGAACAGCTGGCCAAGGTTAAAAACGTGTTGGTGGGCATCTATGATGGTACCACCAACCTAGAAGATCACCTACTGGCATACACCCACCTCATGTATCTATAGGGGTTGGATGATGTCGCTTGGTGTCGATGCTTCCCAGCTACCTTAAAGGGCATAGCCCAACAGTTGTTTGGCAATTTGCCGTCTGGATGTATAAACAGCTTCAAGACGTTTGCGTTCTTGTTTGCTTCAAACTTTTCTATGAATATCCCTGCTGTAGGGATAATTTCAAGCATCCCACACTTGAGCCCCACTGTGATCATACACTTAAGCATGGTGGTGTCCTAAGGGAAGGAAGCTAGAGAAAAAGAGTCGCCAACAAGTTTTAGGAACTTGTAAACCGTTCACAAGGTGAAGGTTACACCCCTTCACGATCCTAGAGATCGCTAACTCCATAGTGGTCTGGAACCATGACTGGATATTCGGGGATGAAGGTACAAATCCAACCTAAAAGAGATCGAACCTGCCCTAAATAGGCCGCTACTTTATTCTTCTCATATTCATGTGCGCTTTCCGATCAACAAATCAATATATTAATCCTAAACCTGTTTAATCTATGTTGGTTGATTATTAATGCACAAACAAATCTATTATTGGCGATCACTTGAATTAAAATAATATTAGCCTAAATAAAATTATTAATTATCTTATTAAGCGTGATTTCAAGTACAAATTCCCTTTAAACCTACAAGAGAGGGCGTGATCAAGCAATAACAATAATATCAAGCAACATTGATACAAAAAATTAAATCATAATAATATTCAATCTCAAAGCATAATATTAGCAAGATCCTAGGCATGATACTAACATGATAGAAGAAATAGGAAGCAACCTAATCATGATACTAGAAAGGAATAAAAACATCCTAACATGATACTAGGAGTTAAAATAACAATCTAAGCATGCTTTCTAAAGAATTATAACAATGAAATTACTCACTTTGTTGCCTCGTATCTCCTTTCAAAACAATACACACGTTAGTAACTTCAATAAAAATATTAAATCAAACAATTAATTTAAATAATTGAAATAGGGATTTGGGACAAAACCCTCAGAAATTATCAACCTTTCACGTCTAGGGCTAAGGCAACTTTGAGCTTGGCTAGGTGTGTCTAAGTCTCGTGATGGACGTATGATGTATTTTGAAAAGGCAAGGCTTAGAAATCAAGAGAGAGAAAGAAAGAATAAGCTTTCGCTTAAAGAGAAAGAGATGGTGATTTTTGGTGATTGAAAACGGGAAAATACGACCTTATTTAAAGAGAAAAACATCCGGAAACGATCAGAGAAGATCGAATTCCAATCGAAGTAAAATTACCCCCATCGCGGCATGACAGGGCTATCACGACGCGATGACTCTGTCGCGGCGCGATGGACCCGTCGCAGCGCGATGGTTCTGCGGGATAATATTTTGTTGTACGGAGTCCTTGTTTCCAATATAATTGGATAATTAGAGTCCGTACTTTATCATAAAAATCAGATTAAATCTCTTTAAAACACTTGTTTTATTTCAACTAAAATTCTTTATCTTTTCTAAAAAATATAATTATTAATCCTAATCTCTTTAGAACATAAAATAACCTTTTAGACTAATCTAGAAAATTAAAGTAATTCCTAATGACTCTAGGTGAAAGGAATGGTGTCCTTCGAACAAATGTATTATTCCGATAGAGGGTTCGAAATTATTAAAAAGCTAATTATTCAGTGAGTTCAAGTGATCGGAATGCCTGGGTGAGGCCGCTTCCGATCAGTAATACTAATGTCTAATTAATATTACAGCTTAATCTCGACTGAACCCTTCGGGTCACACCCAAGCAACTAACGAACCTATATGACAAATTAATTCGGAAGAAATTAATGAGTCGCCCGAGTAATTAATATTTAGACGTCGGAAATTCGAGCTTGGAGCGTTGAAACCGAGCGTCGAAAGTCGAGTCGAAAATAATAAAAGATGAGACGAGAAAATTACTAATAAATCAACAAAATTACCAAAATACCCCTAGCATCGGAATACCCCGAGCAAACTGAGTGCTAGGGGCATATGGCCTAGCAAGGTGGGTAGCAAGCGCACTAAGTCGAGCCTAGGCTGGCTAGTACGTGCTAGCGCACCATGGCTAGCTAGGCTGGCCGCAGCACACTAGCACCAAGCGCGCATGTGCGTGCTAGCTAGCAGCCATGCCGCAACAGCTAGCAGCAAGGGCCAGCACGCATGGCGCGCCAGCCCGCAGCAGCATGGCGTGCTGTGCTGCGCCTTACTAGCAGTAGGCCTCGGTCAAGCAGCCCACACATATGTGCGTGGCCTGCTGGGTCGAGTGTGCGGCAGCAGCAAGCAGCCCACACTTGGGGTGCCTTGGTGCCCAAGTGTGGGTGCCACATGGCGTGCTTGGATTGGATGCTTGAGGCATGAGGTGGCCGGCTATGGGAGAGGAGTGGGGAGCAAGTTTGGTCCCCCCCTTCTCCAAATGGTTCTCACCTAACCTCTCTTGTGAGCATGCCATTTGTTGGTTTATTAGTAGCTTGATTATTAATTTTATTTTTGATTTAAAAATAAAATGGAAAAATCAATTCTCCCACATTGATGGAAGAGCAATTCTCACTCTTGTTTTCCCTATAAATACCCAAGTTGAGGTATTGGGAAAATTGCTTGAGTAAGTGTTGGAAAAGGCATCACCATTGTGAAAACCTTTGAACAGAATTAATTACTCGAGTGTTAGGTCGAGCTTAGCTAACTCCTAAGAATTGGACCATTTTCGGTGCTCGAGTTGCGGGTGGACTTCGTTGGAGGTCCTCGTGTGAGCGGGGCTTAGAGCTTTCGAAGTAAGAGCTCTTTTAGTGAGCGAGGCCCGCACCAAAGGTTTAATCTCTTTCTTAATCTTGTTGTTTAAGTTAATTATGCTTTATGGTTATAATTATTGTGAGTGTGGTCTTGGCTCGGGTTTTCTTCCACGGTGAGTCGGACTTATCGAAACACAACAGCGGTATCGGAGCCTTGCTCATTTATTTTTATAATCATATTTTTCAAGGTGTTTTTATGGATTAATTTTTCTGGTTTTATGTTGCCAATTAGATTAGTAGCTCGATTTTATTAATTTTAAGCTCGCATTAAAGCTGTCTTCAGCCCATAACCCAGATTTTCGCCCAAAATAGTGAATTTTGGGTGGAAAAGGTGTTCTGGAAATGATTTTACCCTTTTAGAACTGTGTTTTTAGCCAAAAAACGACCAGAAATGCCTTATTCGAGGGATTTTTCGTTTTGACGAAAAATTTTAAGTCTTCCTAACCTTGAATCTTAATGGCATATTTATGGTGGTTATGTATTTGGTTCTTTCCTTAATTTATATATAATTTTAAACCTCTTTAAGCATGGTTACTTGGTAGTAATTGGTGCTTGAAAGATTGGTTTTTTATTTTCACATAATTGCAAATCCATTGCATTAAGTGTGAAAAATTTGTTCTTTGTTGCTTCTAAGTACTAAAGATTCAATCTATAATTATTTTAAGTGATTGAAACTTTGAGTTACTAAATTCCATGAATTTTTGGTTGAACTTTTGATTTAATCATGTATTAAGTTGATTGGAATCATAAAGTTTGAATCTTGTGATGGAAATTTCATTTATCTTCATATTGAAAGATATAATTTTTCAAGGATTCACAAGTGTTAAAGTTGGAGTCTTTAAATTGAACATTGTTTTCTTATTTCCAACTCCCTTTTATTTTGTCAAAATCTCATGATTAATTTATATTAATTAAATTAATAGTGAGTGATTGCCTTTTATTTATTTTTATTGCACCAAGTTAAACCAATTTTATTAAAGAATGGTTCTTGGAAATAATTTTGGTTAAGTGCACCTTAATGAATTTTAATTAAGTTGGACTTGTATTAATTTTCCATTTTTGGTCATTAAATTAGTTCTAAAATTAATTTAGAATTCATTATTTAGTCACGCAAAAAACTCGAATTTTAAATCTCGAGAGTATGGCACGTAAACCAAGGCAACACCCCTTCGCCTAGCCGGGATGCTGTGCAGCCCGCATGTGGCTGCCAAGGTTGGTGATGCCTGGTGCGCGCCACACACTAGCAGCATGGCTAGTGCGCCCAGTCGCAGCAGCAACACAATAGCACCAGCCAGGTAGCAGCGCGCTGCGGCTGCTGCTCGCTGCCAGCATCATGGCGCGCCAGCCAGCAACGAGCAACAACATGGTGCGGCAGCAGCATCATGCTGTGCGCGCGCACCGTGCGTGTTGCTATGCTGGACGTGGCTGGTGCGTGCATTGAGCGGGTGTGTGTGCGTTGCTTGGTGCGAAGGGGCAAACAGCCTTAGTGCGTGTGCCTAGCACCAGGTAACCCGTAGCAAACATTACTAGGCTCGGCCTAGCTAGTGCTACGTGGGGTGGTGGAGGCACATGCACCAAGCCGTATAGGCCGGGATTGCTAGACGACCTTGGCTTGCATATGGCACATACTTAGTGTGTGAGCCACTTGAATGCGGTTGGCTTCATGTTTGCTTATTTTTCCGTTTTAATTATTTTAGTTAATTATTTTGGTTTTAATTAATTTTAATTAAATTATGAGGCCAGGCCTCGGCATTTGCAAAATTTAATTTTGGCAAATATTTGGGTTTACCGGCTTAATTAATTGGATTAATTAAGATGGATGCGGAATTTAATGGGAGCTTCAATTATTAATTGCGCTAATTTACATAATCAATTAAACAACTTTGACTAGTTTTAATTAGGTATGTTAATTGGATTAACGACCTAAATTAGTTACTGGTTTGCGCGCGTTTTATGCATTGTTACTTGTTTTATCGTTGTAAAATGCATGGGCCATTCACAAATAGTGAATGGAATGTATATTCTCTCATAGGTTTTATAAAATGGCAACTAGTGGGGCCCGATTAGGATAGAAAATACGGACTGCGATCCGTGATGTATTTTTGTAAATCTAAATACGGTATGCGAATCGTTGAGTATTTTTGTACCTTAATATTTAGATTAGTCCTAATCGTAGTGTAGGGAATATTTCAAGCCATCCCACACTTGAGCCCCACTGTGATCATACACTTAAGCATGGTGGCGTCCAAAGGGAAGGAAGCTAGAGCAAAAGAGTCGCCAACAAGTTTTAGGAACTTGTAAACCGTTCATAAGGTGAAAGTTACACCCCTTAACGATCCATGAGATCGTCAACTCCAAAAGGTCTTGAACCAAATAGGGTTCGGGGATGAAGGTACAAATCCAATCTAAAAGAGATTGAACCTGCCCTAATAATAGGCCTCTACTTTATTCTTCTCGTATTTATGTGCGCTTTCTGATCAACATGCAATCAACAGATTAACCCTAAACCTGTTTATCTATGTTGGTTGAATTTAATGCACAAATAAAACTATTATTGGCGATCACTTGAATTATAATCATATTAGCCCTAAACAAGATTATTAATTATCTTATTAAGCGTGATTACAAGTATAAATTCCCTTTAAACATGCATAAAAGGCGTGATCAAGCAATAACAATAAATAAGCATCAAGCAACATAATAATTATAAAAATAATCATGTTAAAGCATAATATTAGCAAGATCCTAGGCATGATACTAACAAGATTAATAACAAATCCTAGCATGTCACTAAGCAATAATAATCAAAGCTTTAGCCCTAGCATGATACTAACATGATATTGATATGATATTAGAAAGCATAGGAAGCACCCTAAACATGATACTAGAAAGCAATAATAACATCCTAACATGATGCTAGGAATTAATAAATAATAAACATGCTTTCTACAAGAATAGAACAACAAGACTACATACTTTGATGCCTCATGCCTCTTTCTAATAACAAAATACACGCGTTAGTAACTTCAAGGAAAATATAAACAAAACAATTAAATTAAATAATTGAAGTAGAGATTTGGGACCAAACCCTCAGAAATTATAACCTTTCACGTTTAGGGCGAAGGAAACTTCGAACTTGGCTAGGTGTGTCTAGTGCTAATGTATGAGGAATTTTGTTTGTAAAAAGCTAGAGAGATGAGAGCTTAGAGAGAATTTTGAGAATAGACTGATTGATGAGAATTGATGATTATTGATTGTAGATCGTAGATTATTGATAAATAAAAACGGAGGTTCAGGACCCTATTTATAAGAAAACAGTCTGGAAATAGGTAGAATTTGATAAGGAATAAAACTCCACGTTGTCGCCGCAAAACCGACTTTGTCGCTTGGCGACAAGCTCTGTCGCGTGGCGACAAGGCTTGTCGTGTAGCGACAGGCCTGTTGTTTGGCGATAGCCTGGATTCCTACGCGCTTTTAAACACGGAGTCCACTTATCAATCAAAATCGACTCGTAAAGTTCGTATGAAAACTGAAATCGTATTTTTATAAAATAATATTTTATTTCAAGTAAAACTTATCAAAATATAATTATTAATTCTAATTTAATAGGACTTAAAAGAACCTTCTAGAGAATTCTAGAAGACTATAATTAATTCTAATAACTTTAGAAATAATAATTAACGTTGGGCCCTCCCCTAGATCATCGGGCCGCATGTAGAGATCAAACCGCGCCCAGTTTAGTATTTTGGCCATAACTTCCTCATTATTCATCGGAATTGGGCTAATAATATATCGTTGGAAAGCTCTTTGCAAGCCCCATCCAACTACACCATTATTGGACCCTTGTTGTGGACCAAACTAAACTTGATTGGCTGTTTTCATAAAATAGAGTTGTTTTTCGAAAACAGAAAGAAAGAATTTTTAATAAAAACTAACCGCAACACCTGACCTTTCACACTTTCACTTTGTTCGATTATCATTCGACGCAAAAGGTATTCATCACTGGGTTTGGTTTTGGGGAGACACAAATGGGTGTCTACACGTAGATACTCCTATTTGCATAATTATGGTCATGTCTTGAAGACGGAGGTTCTTGAAAGACGAAGCCATGAAGTTGCAAAAGCCGTCTCTTGAAGACTTGAAGAATCAAGGGGTCATGCTAGTTGCCAAATGCATCTTTATCTATGTTTTCGATATATATGAATATTTATATATTATTTATATGTTAGATGCATGTTTAGGATTTTGAATGTTGTGATGATTAATTAAGTTCACTTAAATCAACCAACATAGAAACCCTAGGTCCGTAAAATATTGAGTGAAATTGCCATTCCAAAACAACACTTATCGACCTATTGAGAGTAGCGATGGGCTACGCCAAAGCGAGGCATCACTATTACTCCCTAGGATACATAAGGCATACCGGGTATGCAAGTTGGTTTTGGTTATACTCAACGATATGAGTGATGGAGTCTTAACATGTCGTGGCAAAGTGGATAAGTTTTTGAGAGAGCATTAGATGCGACGATTTATCCAACCAAGAGTGGCTTGGAGCCATTAGCAAAACGTTGCTTACCTTAGGAGATTGAGTGTTAAGACAAGCCAAAGCATGCTTAACTACTCTTTGTTTCTTTGGATCTTGGAATCGACTTATTCTCACCAAAACGGGGACAATTTTAATGTGTGAGTAAGAAGTTAAATAAGTTTGATTAAAATGCATGATTTCAATGTTATTTAAGTATTATGAATGGTTTTTCATTTCAAATTCTTTCAATTGTAGAATCATGTCTTCAACTATTAACAACAATCTAATGTGCCTGGATTTCCCGAAAAGTTACTATTTTGCTTGAATTTGGTGAACTTTAAGGATTGGGAAGAAGAACTCCGAAAGACCCTCCGAAATTGCTACCTAGAGCATATTCTAGATACGCTCATCCCGAGTTTCTACTCAAAAGGGGTTATGAGCGATGAGGCTCATGAGGAGTAGAGTTATGATTGCAAGAGAGTCTCGTGACTCATGGCAAACTCCATTCCGGAACAATGGAAGGGGATATTCTCCAACTATTTTCCGGATATGCTCCTCAAAGCTCTAGAGGATGTAGTCAATTTGAGGGTCACGAAGAGCGTCAGAGGCAACTATGATGGTCATGTGGAGGAAGTGACTAGGTCACTCTCTAACATAAGGATCAAGCCACCGCAAGATGGGTGTCTCACCAAAGTGAGGCAAGAAGTATGGGCTAGGGTCTATAGTGCAAGACTTAGACCCGGGATGCCACTTCAAGCCCATGTGCTTAAGATGACAAGGTTAGTCACCCACTTGGAGCTAATTGGCAAACCGGTGGAGGATGAGTAAGCGGCTCACATGCTTCTAAGATCACTCCACTTGGACTATGTGACATAAAAGATGTGACTTACCGCCAAACGGAACAAACTGTCCTTAGAGGAAGTTATCCAAGAGGTTCAGAAAACCTATTCTTGCAAGAGGGCTAAGTTTTCTCTGAGGCCTAAGAAGAAGGAGTTCAAGAACAAAGCTAAGATGCGCTGCTTCTATTGTAGTAAGCAAAGACACTACAAGAGAGAATGTAGCATGTACCTGGAAGATGAGGCAAGAGGAAAAATAGCCTCAATCTCAGGTATCATCTTTAAACTTGAATATAAGCAATTTACGAGGTATTAGATACCAGAAAATTGACTCACTATGCGCTCCTATTTCAGGAACAAATTGAGTGGTGCTTTTAAAGTGGATATGAGTACACAAGTGGAAGATGAAGATAATTTGTCCAAAGAAATCTTATAATCTCATGTTTTTGTCTAAATTTAAAACTTGTTTAGTTTTATCAACCATACTTTGATCACAAGACTTATGTTTTATGTCTTGCTCATATTTATGGAATTAGACGTTTATGTGTGTTTAGACAAATATGTTTATAATGATACCAAAGCTAAGAGTCAATCGTACTTGTGGCATTGTCGTCTTGGCCACATTAACATCAAACGCATCAAGAAACTTCTATAAAAAGTTGTTCTTGACTCTTTCGATTTGCAATCGTTTGAGAATTGCGAAGGATGTTTATTAGGCAAGATGACTAAGCAGCCATTCTCCAAGCTGGGAGAAAGGGCAAGAGACTTATTGGGTCTAATACACACCGATGTATGTGGACCAATGAGCTCCGCCACAAGGAACGGACATCGATATTTTATCACCTTCACAGACGACTATAGTAGATATGGTTATGTCTACCTCATGTCGCACAAATCTGAATCGTTTGAAACGTTCAAAGAATTTCAGAGTGAAGTTGAAAATTAGCTTGGTAAGAAAATCAAAGCCCTTCGATTGGATAGAGGTGGTGAATACTTGAGCCAAGAATTCGATGACCATCTGAAAGAAAAGGGTATACTTTCAGAATTGACACCTCCAGGAACTCCACAATGGAACGGAGTATCCGAAAGGAGAAATCGAACCTTGTTAGACATGGTACGATCTAAAATGGGTCTTAGTAATCCTCCTATCTCTTTTTGGGGACACGCACTTCTAACTGCGGCACTAACACTGAACCGTGCTCCATCAAAAGCTGCAGAAAAGACTCCATACGAGTTATGGACGAAGAAACCGTGCCCAAGTGTGGGTGCCACGTGGCGCGCGTGGATTGGATGCTTGAGGCATGAGGTGGCCGGATATGGGAGAGGAGTGGAGAGCAAGTTTGGTCCCCCCCTTCTCCAAATGGTCCTCACCTAACCTCTCTTGTGAGCATGCCACTTGTTGATTTATTAGTAGCTTGATCATTAATTTTATTTTTGATTTAAAAATAAAATGGAAAAATCAATTCTCCCACATTGATGGAAGAGCAATTCTCACTCTTGTTATCCCTATAAATACCCAAGTTAGGGTATTGGGAAAATTGCTTGAGTAAGTGTTGAAAAAGGAATCACCATTGTGAAAACCTTTGAACACAGTTAATTACTCGGGTTTTACGTCGGGCTTAGCTAACTCCTAAGCATTGGACCATTTTCGGTGCTCGGGTTGCGGGTGGACTTTGTTGGAGGTCCTCGTGTAAGAGGGGCTTAGAGCTTTCGAAGTAAAAGCTCTTTTAGTGAGTGAAGCACGCGCCAAAGGTATTAATCTCTTTCTTTATTTGTTATTTAAGTTAATTATTGTAGACACCTAAAAATATCTCCCCAAAACCAAACCCGATGATGAACACCTTTCACCGCCATTATTGGTTGGGTTGAGTATTTAATCTTTGGAGTGCTTAAATCCATTTTCTATCCAATACATTTCATAAACCAATCCATTTCCTAGCTCATTTCCCTAAACCATAACTTGTTATCCACTTTTCGTGTCCACATCGCAAAACCGAGAGAAACTGATTTTTTGGTCTTATAATTTTGATCCAATTATTATTTGGTTGGATAGGAATTGAAATAAGCTTTCCAACCATATATCATAAGCCCAATTCCGAGCTATAACGAAAAAGATATGAGCCAAACACTAAACTCGGCCCAAAACCGACACCCTTCCACTAAAACAGCCATATCTTAAAATATACTAATTATTTTGACCTGATTATAATTGGGTTGGAAAGTAGACTTGATAAGATTTCCAATGATATATTATATGCCTTATTTTGAGTTACGGATAAAAAGTTATGATGATTTTAAAAACGTGTAAAAAACTGGAATTACCGCGCATGGTGTAAAAGCACCGTGTCACGGCGCCTGCTGACGTGGCACGGTGCCTGGTGCCGTGACACGGTAATTCCCAACATGTCAAGGTGCTTTTTTCCATTTTTTACCGCGTGAAAATCCACCGTGTCACGGGAATAGTTTCCGCGCCATGGGATTTTGCACCGCGTCACGGTACAATTTCCCGTGTCACGGTGCCCATTCCGTGACACAGGGATGTTCCGTGTCTTTTCCGTGTAAACCCTTCACGCATTTTATCTCCTGTAACCTAATTATTCCCTCGTGTCACGGGATTTTCCCTCATCTGACGGTGTCTGGCACCGTGTCGCGATGTTATTTTTTACGGTTTTTATCTTTTTAGGGTTCCGTGTGTTCCCTCTACTCATTTGCCCTATAAATACCCCCCTCCTTTCTGCAGTTCGGGGCATCAAATCATTCTCTCTTCCTCTCTTTTACACCAAAAATCATTCTATTCTCTCCCTCCCATATTCTAAGCCTTAAACCTATATTCCTAATTACACCATTCTTCCCTTAAGCACTCCAAGGAGTCCATATTTAACCCGAGGTTCCGTCCTTAAACCAAGGCGTGAAAGGTACAAATAACTGAGGGTTTGGACAAAATCAACTCTACATTTATTTAATTTAATTTCCATTTGATTTATATTTTTTTTATTGAAGTTACTAACGATTTATTCATGATGTAGCAATTTAAAGGAACGCACGGAATGTGAGTAATTAATTAATTTAATTACTTATTTTATTTTAATATTGCTAGTATCATGATTAGGTTAATTTATATTTGATTTAACTAACGCTAAAATTGCTTCCAATATTAATGTTTATTCTATTATATTTATTGATCACCTTATTGCATGTTTAAAGGTAATATGTAATTGAAAATCACGCCTAATAAGATAACTTGGACGACCGGTTTAGGTTCCTTTTTAATCTTGATATTAATTAAAGTGATCACTCATATTTTAGAATAATGTGTTGCATTAATATTCAACCAATTTAGTATAATAGTAGTTTGGAGCAAATTGAATCTTTGTTTGTATGCCTTTGAGATAGCAGGAATCACTTTTCACCATAAGAATCGAGTAAAGGCCAATACGGGCGAATGTGACTCCATGACTCACTTCGTACCATCATCCCCGATCCTCCTTTCGTGGTTCCGAACCATATGGAGTTAGTAATCTCATGGATTATGAATGGGGTGTAACCTTCACGGGTCAATCGTTGTTGCCTATCGTTGTCCCTTTATTCGTGGTTGCCTTTTATGATCCGTGAACAGTTTACAAGTTCCTTAAAAACTTGTTGGCGGCTCCCTAATTTATTTGTCTCTAATCGTATTATGTCAATTCCCATGGGTCAATCGTTGTTGCCTATCGTTGTCCCTTTATTCATGGTTGCCTTTTATGATCCGTAAACGGTTTACAAGTTCCTTAAAAACTTGTTGGCGGCTCCCTACTTTATTTGTCCCTAATTGTATTATGTCAATTCCCACTTCCTATGAGTGCCAAGCATATTCACAACATGCTTTAACGTAGGTGCACTTCGAGCAACGCCTACAATTTGGCGACTCCACTGGGGAGGATTCTTGGTTATTTATCGATTTGAGTAATCGGTATTTAATTAAGATGAGTGGAGACTTGAAAGATTCTTGAAAAATATTCCTGTGATTAAATTGACGTTTTTGCATAAGCATAGACGTTTTAACGTCACATTTAGGTCTGTTTCGTAAGAAAAATCGAATAACTTGATTGCAAATGAAGGAAAACAGGGCACCAGTCAGATTTTCTGACTGCCGCGCCTCGGCAGATACTGCCGTGTATCGGTGCCATACACCATCACACGGTGTGCAGCACCATGACACGGTGCACTTTGCCGTGTCACGGCAGTCCTTTAATCAGTCCAATGGCTTATTTTCTCTTCTCACAGTCAACTTCCTTCGGTTTTTCTGAAAAAACGCATGTGTTCTACATACGTCTTAGCCCCGGGGGATTTAAACTCTATCAACCCAAAAACTCTCATGGCAATAAGGGTTTATCCAAGTTATTAAATCCACCCAAAACATGGAGTCGAGTTCAATTTCATCACAAACTCGCGGAGCCGCCCATTGGCATACACCCTCAAGGGAGGCTGCCTTACTAACGCGTCCAAACTCTTAACCATGGTACCCTTTTGACACCAAATAAAACCTGACCATAGTGGAACATAGAACTGGACCTTAGGTTGTGAACTATTCTTTGCATCATTGTGCCTACGTGTCCTATGTTTGTATATTTGGTCGTTTTGATCCTAACCTTAACGATCTTTCTTTGTCTATGGTGGATTATTTTATGACTAACAATTGCCAATGGACTGTACTCACTTAATAATTAGCACAAACTATAAAATTGAAAAAAAAAATAAATAAAAAAAACTGGAACTGATTACCGTGACACGGTAAAAAACACCGCGTCACGACAATCAGTACCGTGTCACGGCGGCCTGTACCGCGCCACGGTGCAGGTTTGCAGTGACGCGACAGTTGCACCGCGACACGGTGCCCAAGTTTAAGTCCAGTCAGCCCCTATTTTGGTCTTCCGTGCTAATTTTGCTCCGCGTGTCAGTCATTTTGGTTACTGTTCACATGTCTAGCCATACGATCATACCACGAGTCTTATAACATCACTTAATCACTCACGAGTCAAGTATAGTCCACACACTTTCTTTATGTTCCGACTCGAGTTGTGCACCAGGTCGTTTATGATCATATACTAGGTTCATGCACCTTTTTTTTTCGTCATAATAAAAAAAATGAGTGGAATTTTTGTGACCTATTTTCAAATGTCTATTTTTTCCCTTCCTTTCCTATCTTAAGCAATGAGTCAAACAATTAAGTGAATTCTTTTATTTCACAGTACTTGGTCAAGGAGCAGGGGTAGATTAATACGGTTTGAGTCATTACCGCAACAATCTCTTAAATCCAAGAGGCGTTCAAAGAGAACTTCGCCATCTCCACACTACTTATCACCTTTTAATGGCCACTAAGGAAGATATTGAGAACATCAACAGATCTATCGAGGCACTGTCTGCCATGATGGAAACCCTTACCACTAGGGTCACTACCATGGAACAAAACAAGGTCACTGTTTCTACCCTTGACAAATTGAGGGAACAAACGAGTAAGATTTTTGAGGATTTCACTTATGTGGAACAACCTCCTAATCCTTTGGATATGAAAGACAGGCTCCCTGAAAAGTTCTCCACTGCTGATATTCCAAAGTTCAAACCTACTGACAATGTAATATTCCATTTAAAGGCGTTCTCTACAACCATGGCTCTTAAGGGATTGGACGTAACACTCTTCCCTACGGTGTTCCTTCTCTCCTTAGAACATGCTTGCCAACAATGGTTTTATTCCCTAGATGACAAACGTACTGCGACTTGGCAAGATGTCACCGACAGTTTCATGAATCGTTACAAGTGTAACATTCAAACTAAAACTTCTAAACGTGAACTCTCCATTCTCAAACAGAAAGAGAATGAAGGCTTCACCGCTTATCTGAACAGGTGGAGGGAAACGACTTCACTCTTGATAGATCCTCCCAAAGAAAGAGAGATGGTTCGCCTCTTTATTAAAAATCTGACTCACAAGTATAGGGAACATCTCAAATTTCTTCCACTGAACACTTTCGAAGATGTATACAACATTGGCATCAATATCAAGGATGAGCTAATAAAGACTACTGGTAGTAACAATAATAACACTTGGAAAAACAAGAAGAACGATCATCCTTCTTCTTCGTCTTCTAAGCACGAAAATACTACCAACAATATCATCCAAGTTGATCTCAATGAAGTATTAGCTCTTGATGGTCCATTTCCCAAGAAAAAAAAGAACTTACACTCCTTTAGGAATGACTTATAATGCGGCCTTTGATCGTCTTTACGGTCAAGGCTTGATCACACCTATTAGGCCATTTTCAGAGCCAAAACCTGAAGAAAGGAGCGCCAAATGGAATCCCAATGCCCATTGCAAGTACCATCAAGGAAGGGGCCACAATACGGAGCAATGTTGGAATTTGAAGGATGTCATTCAAGACTTGGTGGATGCAAACAAACTTCTTGTCCCTCCAGGCGGCAAGAAGTAATGAACACGCGCACAGCAGATCCTTCGTGCAAGATTTCATGATTTCTTTTTTTTTTCTCTTTATCATTCATCTCCATTCCCCCATTCATGTCTAGCATAGGTTTTCCATTTCGAATTTGTATATGTTTCATGTGTTTCGTTCACCTTTTCCATTAATAAAATGAGCAAATTTCCTTTACATCTCGATCATAGCATTTTTCATTCATTCATTTAAAAAAAAAATCAAAATCAATTATCGAATTAAACACAAGGTACACCAATGACTCGAGTCACCTTTGCAACCCTGTCATTCCCTGTTAACCGTTCAATCACATTCCATTTCTTCATCAACCACTTTGAGCCTCGTCTAACGTTTGGCCTTCATTTCTTCAACCCACATTCACTTAACCCTGGGATTGGAAGATGTGTAATTATATAATATTCAAAAAGAAAGAATAAAAAAAAAGGCAGCAAATTAACAATAAAACAATGTCTAAAGGCAAGTTTTTCAATGTCTTTGATAGGAACACGTCTCGAATTGCGTCTCTTATTGAGTGCTTGGTACCATGCCTGAGAAACATGAATGCTAAGTGAGTGATGGACCGCATGATCTGAGATTTCCTGCATTGATTCAAAAGAATAAAAAAAATGAAAATAAACTTGCAAAATTCAAAAGTTTCAAATTCACAATTACACATCTTGGAGATTCTCTCGGGTCTTGAGCCTTGTACCCTTTTCTTCTTTAAACCATCAGCTTAACCATTACAACCCTTGAAAGACCTCTCTGAGGTGTACATACACTTGTGCAAAGTTCGGTTAGAACTACATTCGGCCTGATTCCTAACGGATACGTAGGCAACCTCACATCGAGGTGCGGCAACATTCACATTCATGTGCATGATCGAATTGAAGAATATCCAATGCTTACCCCTATGACCCTATCCATCTAGAGCTAGACTTGGGGGGCTTGAACCCACATCATTTAGCCTACCTAGCCTAAAGGGTCACCATTTCGACTCTTCTCACATCTATTTCCCTCACCACAGCCTTTGTAGCCTCAACTTGGTATCACTTTCACACACTTCTTTCACACATACATAGCCATATCATCTTCCCCTTAGGGACCCTTTATCATGGAATCTTGTTTCAACACTGTGCATGTTTCATTATCTTTCAGGACAACATTCATTATAAGAAACATTGTATACTTGCTTAGCTTCCTAACCTGAGCAATTTTCATTGTTTCACGCATCGCATAATGTGCTAAGCAACATTTATATATCAATGATTTTTAATCATACAAAGCATATCGTGCTTAGCTCCTTGACCTAAGCAACATTCATTATGCAACACTCATCAATCACTTCATCTATATACGTGCTTAGCTTCCAGACCTAAGTGACGTTCAAGATCGCTTCTTTACACCATATATGACGCTTAGCTCCATGACCTAAGTTCATTCGTCTATTGTGTCACATGATGTAATTGTCCTTAGCCTCCTGGCCTAAGAACATGCATCATGCATACATTATTTTCAAGACAAGCAATTTAACTCATGCGATTCATTTTTGTCTTGCTCAACGAGGATGTTCAAAACTTCTTCCCTTTTTCATGTCTTTTCTTTTGGGGAAGTTCAAAAACTTTTTCAAATTTTTTTATCGAGGGAAGTTCGAAAACAAAACTTCATTTTTCACGTCTTTCTTTTTCGGGAGAAAGTCGATACCTTCCACTCGTCTCATGACAAAAATGACAGAAAATTTTTGCTTTTGCATTTTCTGTTGCTTGTGTCTGCACACACACCATATACACACACAACCACAAGTTATATACATGTCATGTCGTGGCAAGTCAAACTTGGTCAAGTTAGTTGATCAAGTCAATCATAGTCTATACGAGTCCCTTGGCAAATTTGATTTTGCAGGTCTCAATTACAGCCCACGTCCGAGGACAAGCAGACCATCTACATCCCACATTCGGGGACAAGCGAACCATTTACAGCCCACGTTCGGGGACAAGCGGACCATCTACAGCTTACGTTAGGGGACAAGCGGACCATTTACATCCCACGTTTGGGGACAAGCGAACCATTTGCAGCCCACGTTCGGGGACAAGCGAACCATTTACAGCCCACATTCGGGGACAATCGGACCATCTACAGCCCACGTCCGGGGACAAGCTGACCATCTACAGCCCACGTTCGGGGACAAGCGAACCATCTACAACCCACGTTCGGGGACAAGCAAACCATTCTCATCATCTCCCAAGCGAAGACGATTCACGGCGCAAGGTTCTCGATACACAGAGACTTGCAATCTCATCATATGTCGACTTTCCTAAAGCATGGAAAGTATTATCCGGTGGATTTCTTCAAGCATAGAAACCTACCAAAATCATCTGTCGACTTTCCTCAAGCATGAAAAGTATTATCCGGTGGATTTTTTCAAGCATAGAAAACCGCTAAATTCATCTATCGGCTTTTCTCAAGCATGGAAAGTATTATCGGTGGGTTTCTTCAAGCATAGAAAAACGCCAAATTCATATGTCGACTTTCCTCAAGCATGGAAAGTATCATCCGGTAGGTTTCTTCAGGCTTAGAAAGCTACCAAACTCATCAATCGACTTTCCTCAGGCATGGAAAGTATTTCAACAAAACGCCATCGGGTGGATTCCTTCAAGCATAGGAAGCTACCAAACACATTTATCACCGATACACTGGTGTCAAATAAGCATTCTATCCCTTTACTCTTTTATCTACGAAACTAACACTTTCTGCAAGTATCGGCGTATACAGAGTGATTTAGGATCGCAAAACGTCTTAAATCATTCTCCGTCCCTATCGACTACTTTGACTATCGTCTTCGAAACTGGCGTTTCTACAAACTTAGTCAAAGTGGGGGCTTCTGTAGACACATAAAAATGTCTCCCCAGAACCAAACCCGATGAGGAACACCTTTCACCGCCATCATTGGTCGGGTTGAGTATTTAATCTTTGGAGTGCTTAAATCCATTTTCTATCCAATACATTTCATAAACCAATCCATTACCTAGCTCATTTCCCTAAACCATAACTTGTTATCCACTTTTCAAGTCCACATCGCAAAACCGAGAGAAACTGATTTTTTGGTCTTATAATTTTGATCAAATTATTATTTGGTTGGATAGGCCTTGAAATAAGCTTTCCAACCATATATCATAAGCCCAATTCCGAGCTATAACGAAAAAGATATGAGCCAAACACTAAACTCGGCCCAAAACCGACACCCTTCCACTAAAACGGCCATATCATGAAATATACAAACTATTTTGACCTTATTCTAATTGGGTTGGAAAGTATACTTGATAAGCTTTCCAATGATATATTATATGCCTTATTCCGAGTTACGGGTAAAAAGTTATGATGATTTTAAAAACGTGTAAAAAACTGGAATTACCGCGCATGGTGTAAAAGCACCGTGTCACGGCGCCTGCTGACGTGGCACGGTTCCTGGTGCGCTGACACGGTAATTCCCAATGTGTCACGGTGCTTTTTTCCATTATTTACCGCGTGAAAATCCACCGTGTCACGGGAATAGTTTCCGCGCCATGGGATTTTGCACCGCGTCATGGTACAATTTCCCGTGTCACGGTGCCCATTCCGTGACACGGGGATGTTCCGTGTCTTTTCCGCGTAAATCCTTCACGCATTTTATCTCCCATAACCTAATTATTCCCTCGTGTCACGGGATTTTCCCTCATTTGACGGTGCCTGGCACCGTGTCGCGGTGTTATTTTTTACGATTTTTATCTTTTTAGGGTTCCGTGTGTTCCCTCTACTCATTTTTCCTATAAATACCCCCTTCCTTTCTGCAGTTCGGGGCATCAAATCATTCTCTCTTCCTCTTTTTTACACCAAAAATCATTCTATTCTCTCTCTCCCATATTCTGAGCCTTAAACCTATATTCCTAATTACACCATTCTTCCTTTAAGCACTCCAAGGAGTCCATATTTAACCCGAGGTTCCGTCCTTAAACCAAGGCGTGAAAGGTACAAATAACTGAGGGTTTGGACAAAATCAACTCTAAATTTATTTAATTTAATTTCCATTTGATTTATATTTTTTTTATTGAAGTTACTAACGATTTATTCATGATGTAGCAATTTAAAGGAACGCACGGAATGTGAGTAATTAATTAATTTAATTACTTATTTTATTTTAATATTGCTAGTATCATGATTAGGTTAATTTATATTTGATTTGACTAATGCTAAAATTGCTTCCAATATTAATGTTTATTCTATTATATTTATTGATCACCATATTGCATGTTTAAAGGTAATATGTAATTGAAAATCACGCCTAATAAGATAACTTGGACGACCGGTTTAGATTCCTTTTTAATCTTGATATTAATTAAAGTGATCACTCATATTTTAGAATAATGTGTTGCATTAATATTCAACCAATTTAGTATAATAGTAGTTTGGAGCAAATTGAATCTTTGTTTGTATGCCTTTGAGATCGCAGGAATCACTTTTCACCATAAGAATCGAGTAAAGGCCAATACGGGCGAATGTGACTCCATGACTCACTTCGTACCATCATCCCCGATTCTCCTTTCGTGGTTCCGAACCATATGGAGTTAGTAATCTCATGGATTATGAATGGGGTGTAACCTTCACGGGTCAATCGTTGTTGCCTATCGTTGTCCCTTTATTCGTGGTTGCCTTTTATGATCCGTGAACGGTTTACAAGTTCCTTAAAAACTTGTTGGCGGCTCCCTACTTTATTTGTCCCTAATCGTATTATGTCAATTCCCACTTCCTATGAGTGCCAAGCATATTCACAACATGCTTTAATGTAGGCGCACTTCGAGCAACGCCTACAATTATGCTTTATGGTTATAATTATTGTGAGTGTGGTCTTGGCTCAGGTTTTCTTCCGCGGTGAGTCAGACTTATCGAAACCCAACATTAGGAATGATAATTAATGGACTCTTCACTTGATCATTAGGTCGCCCATAAAACTCATTTAATATCCAATTTAATATTTGGGTCATAACTTCCTCATTATTCATCGGAATTAGGCTTATAATATATCGCTGGAAAGCCCTTTTCGAGCCCCATCTAACTACACTATTAATGGACCCGTATCATGGACCAAATTAAATTGGGTTGGACATTTTTCATAAATAAGGTACGAAAAGAACTATTTTTGAAAACAGAAAGAAGTATTTTTATTAAAAACAGAAGCATCACGAGAATCTTTCACATTTCACTTCGTTCACTAATCAAATGACGTGAAAGATACTCATCACCGGGTTTGGTTTTGGGGAGACACAATTTAGTGTCTACAACTGCGCTCCTACGTCAGGCGGTTCAATCAGGTGAGAATCAAGATTCAAGGGCTGTCTGACGAGGTAGCCTATACAGACTTCTTCAAGGGTCTGAAGGATGGGTCAACCTTCAAGTTTGACCTCGTCCGAAAGAAAGTTTTTACCCTCCAGGGAGCTCTGATGGAGGCGGAAGCCTATATACAGGCAACCGAACTCTGCTCCTCCAACAAGAAATCGGACCCTAAAACTTCTGATAATCAGAAAGAGAGTCGGCCTGATTAGCCGGCTCAGAAGTCTGAAGAGAGCAAAAAGAGAAAAGAGATCTGGGCGGTTGATGACTCTGATCAGCCGTCCTAGAAGAAAAAGAAGGAGTTTAGACCGTACGTCCCAAGGTACGAGTTTAACAAGGACAGTTACTCCATCCTCATGGAGATAAAGGACCGGCTGACCTTAGAGAAGCCGAATCCAATGAAAGGTTCCGCTGAGAATCGGAACAAAAATAAACATTGCCACTACCATGAGGATGTCGGCCACGGCATTAACGACTGCTACATCCTCAAGCGGCTGTTGGACCGCCTGGCCGACAAAGGAGCGCTGAAATTCTACGTCTTGAAGTCCAAAGCGACTTCCAAGACAAATCTTGGGCAGTCGTCTAAAAAGACTCCCCAGCCTGCTGGTAGTTCGGACACCGATGAGGAGCTGGTATAAACCATAGCAAGAGGATTCACTAGAGGTGGCCCGACCATTCGGGGCACCAATGTTGTTGATGAGGGGCAGGCATATGCCAACAGCACCTTCTTAGAGGTTGTTATCACCAAACTAGACCAGGGCAAGGTCCACCGGCCGCATGACGACCCGGTTGTCATAGAATGTAAGGTCGCCAACCAATTAGTTGGTCGGTTCTTATTGACACGGTTAGCTCCTCTAACATCATTAGCTACAACTGCCTGTCCAAGCTGAAGTACAAGGAGGACAGCCAGCACACTGTCTCCCACCCTCTCATTGGGTTTGGGGGAGGAGTCGTGCACCCTATCGGACAAATTAACCTACCCAATCCGGCTAGGGGAGAAAGGGAAAGGGTGCCATATGGTCATCCGGTTTTTGGTGGTTGAAGAGCTGACCGCCTATAACCTGATTCTGGGCCGCCCCACTCTGAACGAGTGCAAGGCCGTCATCATCCCAGCTCTCATGTTGATGAAATATGAAAGGGATGATGGCTCTGTTGGCTCCTTGAATGAGGAGGATCAAAAGACAGCTAAAGAGTGCTATCTCTTAGACGTCAAACCCACGGGCACAGCAGCCGGACAGGGGAAGGAGCCGATAGACCTTGACGATGTGAAGGATCCTAATCTAGCCCCACCAGCCGCAAAGAAAAGGAGAAGTAATAACAATCACTGACCGAGGAACGGTCAGACGACCTCCGTCCCTAGTCGGCTGGTGAGCACATTAATATCGCCCTAGACGACAGCTGTCCAGAACGTACTGTAAAGGTGGGGATGGTTGCTTTTGCGAAGTTAGGTGCAGACTTCCACCTTCTGCTGAAAGAATTCAAGGACATTTTTTCCTTTGAAGCGGAAGAGATGCTAGGCATAAGCCCGAATCTTGCTGTCCACAAACGCGCCGTTGATCCAAAAAAGAAGGCCATTCGGGAAAAGAAAAGAAATCACGACAAGGAGTGAAGTCAGGCGGCAGCTGTCAAGGTTAAAAAGCTGTTAGACACTAGGTTCATTCGGCCATGTAACTTCCCTGATTAGGTTGCGAATGTTGTGCTTGTAAAGAAGCCGAATGGAACATGGCGCATGTGTGTTGATTACACTGACTTAAACAGAGCATGTTCGAAGGACAGTTATCCGCTTCTAAAGATCGATAGTCTGGTTGACTCTACAGCCGGACATGCCCTGATGAGTTTCATGGACACCTATTCAAGCTTTCATCAGATTCCCCTGTGGAAAAAGGATCAAGAGAAGACGGCATTCGTCACTAATCAGGGGTTATTCTGTTATAGTGTGATGTCGTTTGGCTTGAAGAATGCGCCTGCTACTTTCCAACGAATGATTAATACAGTCTTCATTAATAAAATTAGGAGGAATGTAGAGGCGTACATTGATGACATGATAGTCAAATCCAAGCAGCAGGCAGTTCACGTTACTGACCTCCGAGAAACATTCACCAAACTAAGGCGGCATAAGGTTATGCTCAATCCTAAGAAGTGTGTCTTTGGTGTTGAGTCTGGGAAGTTTCTCGGATTCATGATTGACTAGAGGGGGATAGAAAATACAGGCGGTCATTGACATGAAGTCACCTCGCACTGTCAAAGAAGTGCAGAAATTAACAGGTTGCCTGGCGGCCCTGGGGAGATTCCTCAACCGGTCAGGCGACAAGTGCCTTTACTTCTTCCAAGTAATCAGGAAGAAGGCTATGTTTGAATAGGGGGATGATGCTGAGGCGGCCTTCCAAAAGTTAAAGCAAAATTTGCACTCTTTGCCAAGGCTAGTCAGCCCCTACCCAAAGAGATGCTCTACATGTACTTGGTTGTCTCAAATCATGCTATCAGTGCTATTCTCCTTACTAAAAGAGACGGCACCCAGCTCCTGGTCTATTTCATCAGCCATGTTCTTAGAAATGCAAAAAGCTTCGGTACCCCATGGTTGAAAAATTTAGCCTTGCTCTTTTTATAGCCGTCAAGAAGTTGAAACCCTACTTCTTGGCACATCCGATAGTGGTCTACACCGACCAACCGATAAAGCGGCCAATGACAACCTTGGAATCATCGGGCCGAATGCTTAAATGGGATATTCAAATGCAAAGTCTGGAAATCACTTACGAACCAAGGAAGGCGATAAAGGGTCAGGCATTCGCTGACTTTATCATCGAAATGACAAGGCCGGCTGCACCGGAAAACATCGATCAGGTTTGGAAAGTGTATGCGGACGGGAGCTCCACTATGAATGGCTGTGGTGTAGGGGTCGTATATCAGTCTCCTAAAGGAGACAAGTACGAGTATGCACTATGGTTCAAGTTTCAAGCCTCAAATAATGAGGCAGAATACGAAGCCCTGCTAGCCAGTATCCGCATGTGCAAGGCGACAGGGGCAACTAAAATTGATGCCTGCTCTGATTCGTAGTTGGTCGTTAACCAATACCATGGTTACTATGAGGCCACCCATCCGGCTGTGATAAAATATTTGCAGGCGGTCAAAGCTGAGGCCGGGACACTTGAGGAATTCAATCTGAGTTAAGTGCCCCAGTCCGAGAACAATCAGGCGGATGCTCTCTCTAAGCTGGCATCATTCGCCTCATGCGATCACCTCGGTCAGTCTTCTGGGAAGTTATGGAAAAGCGAAGCATTGAAGAAGATCCCATTGGAGTACTTGACCAAACCTCTACTTGGATGGATAACATCCGTGCATATCTGCTAGACGGCACGCTGCCAGACTCAGCTCTAGAAGCAGCCGCACTGAAAAAGCGTGCGGCTAACTTTGAGATTCATAAAGGAGAGCTTTTTAAGAAAAGGTTTCTACAACCCCTCTTGAAATGCACCACCCCAGAAAAGGGGTCAGAGATTCCGGAGGATTTGCATGTGGGCTTCTGTGCCTCACATATAGGTGGTAGGTCTCTAGTAGAAAGGGCCAGGCGGCAGGGCTACTTCTGGCGCACCTTGAGGAGGATGCCATGGCTTTGGTAAAGAAATATGATAAGTGCCAAAAATTTGGCAAACTTATACACCGTCCGGCCACGGATCTAACGGCCATACATAGCCCAGTACCATGCGCCAAATGGGGCATGGACATTCTTGGGCCGTATACTCCGGCATTAGGCGGTATATCCATGTTGCCGTGGATTACTTCACCAAATGGGTGGAGGCAGAGGCGGTCAAAAACATCAAGACAAAGGACGTCATCTCCTTCATTTGGAAGAACATCATCACCCGATTTAGGGTGCCTATGTCTATGGTTTTTGACAATGGTCCTCACTTTGAGACACCTCAACTCAAGGTTTGGTTAAGAGATCAAGGGATCTCACACTATTTTACATCAGTTGGCCGACCCCTAGCAAACGGCCAGGTTGAAGCCTTCAACATGCTAATCTCAGACGACATAAAAAAGAAAATTAAAAGATCTGGCGGCCTATGGGCAGATGAGTTACCTCACGTCCTATGGGCCATCAGAACAACTGCAAAAGGGGTAACAGGAGAGACCCCATTTCTCATGGTTTACGGCGTGGAGGCCGTTTTTCCCGTTGAACACTATGAGCCGACTCTTCGAGTCATGCTATATGACGAAGAGGGAGGCCATGCGGCTAGCATTGGACTCACTTTCGAGCGCAGGGGAAACGCTGCCCTGCGTCATGAGATCTACTGTCTGAGAATGACTAGAGCCTACAACAAAAAAGTTGTAGACACCAAAAAATGTCTCCCCAAAACCAAACCCGATGATGAACAACCTTTCACCGCCATTATTGACCGGGTTGAGTATTTAATCTTTGGAGTGCTTAAATCCATATTAAATCCCAATACATTTCATAAACCAACCCAATTCCTAGCCCATTTCCCTAAATCGTAACTTATTTTCCTCTTTTTATGCCTTTAAACCCAAAATAATTCATTTCTTGTCCCTTAAAATCATTCATTTCGTGTCCTTTTTATAAAAACATTTAAACTAGTTTATTTTGGTCCATAATATGGGTCCAATGATTGAATAGTTGGATAGGGTTTTAAAATAGTTTTCCAACGATATATTATAAGCCCAAATCCGAATTATAACGAATAAGTTATGGCCAAAATACTAAACTGAGCCCAAACCGAACCTAAGCCCAGGCCACCTTACCTACGACCCAATGATCATGTGGAGGGTCCAAAGAATTTAATCCCATTCCTAAACCAATTAGGATTAATTAGAAGTTTCTATAAGTTTCTAAAAGATCTTAATTATCCTTTTGAAAAGATAAGATTAAAGAGTTTGAAATTGAATAAAACTCCACTTTTTGAAAGTCCTAATTCTATTCAAATTGAAAGACGTTCAAAGATAGTCCGATATGATTTTCGTGCCTCATAGTTTTTATCCAAATCTTATATGGATGGATATCTCTTGAAATTATCTTTTCAATGATATATTATAATATGAATTCCGAGCTATAACGAAAAAGATATAAAAGAAATATGAAACTCTATCCAAAACTGACACCGTCCCACTAATTCGGCCATATCTTTTATTCTAAAAATGATTTTAATCTAATTCTAATTGGGTTAAAAATTAGACTTCAAGAGCTTTCTAACGACATATTATTTATTTTATTTTGATTTCTGGATCAAAAGATAAGATAAAAACAAAAACCGTAAAAGCTGCTGCCTATCGCAAGAGTTTTATTCCGATTCGAATTCGGATATTTTCTTGATTCTTCGACCCTTATTTTTTCTTTATAAATAGAGGTCATATCATCCCGTTTTTAATCATCAACAAGCTTGATCACCAAATCATTCTCTGTTCCTCTCTTCTACACCAAAAATCATTCTCTTCTCTCTCTCTCTCTCATACTCTAAGCCTTAAACCTATATTCCTAATTACATCATTCCTTCCTTAAGCACTCCAAGGAGTCCATACAACACCTGAGGTTCGGTCCTTAAACCAAGGCATGAAAGATATAATTAAACAAGGGTTCGGATCAAATCAACTCTACTTTTTATTTAATTTAATTGTTTCAATTTGATTTATATATTTATTGAAGATACTAACAGTTTATTTATGATGTAGCAATTCAAGGAAACGCAGAAAGTGAGTAATTAATCACTTAATTACTCTTATTTTTATTTTATATTGCTAGTATCATGATTAGGTTTATTTATATTTGATTTGACTAACGATATTATTGTTAAATTGCTTCCAATATTATTGTTTATTCTATTGTTATTATGATCACCATATTGCATGTTAAAGGGAATATGTAATTGAAATATCACGCCTAATAAGATAATTTGGACGACCGGTTTAGGTTCCTTTTTATCTTATTATTTAATCAAAGTGAGCACAATATTTTAGAATCATATGTTGCATTAATATTCAACCAATTTAGCATAATAATAGTTTGGAGCAAATTGAATTTTTTTTTGTATGCCTTTGAGATCGCAGCAATCACTTATCACTATAAGAATTGAGTAGAGGCCAATACGGGCGAATGTGACTCCATGACTCACTTCGTACCATCATCCCCGATCCTCCTTTCGTGGTTTCGAACCATATGGAGTTAGTAATCTCATGGATTATGAATGGGGTTTAACCTTCACGGCTCAATCGTTGTTGCCTTTCGTTGTCCCTTTGTTCGTGGTTGCCTTTTATGATCCGTGAACGGTTTATACGTTCCTTAAAAACTTGTTGGCGGCTCCTTACTTTCCTTGTCCCTAATCGTCTATGTCAATTCCCACTTTCTAAGAGTGCCAAGCATATTCACACATGCTTAACGTAGGCGCACTTCAAACGACGCCTACAATTTGGCGACTCTACTGGCGAAGATTCTTGTTTATTTATCGAATTGAGTTATCGGTATTTAATTTAGATGAGTGGATGAGACTTGAAAGATTCTTGAATCGCATTCTTATGATTAATTTGGCATTTTTGCATAAGTATAGACGTTTTAACGTCGTATTCAAGTCTGTCCCGTAGGAAAAATTGGGTAACCTGATCGTGAACGAAGAAAACAGAGGCACCAATCACATTTCTTGATTGCCGCGCCACGACGCAGGGCACTATCACGCGGTGTTTAGCACTATGACATGGTATATTCTGCCATGTCGCTGCAGTCCTGAAATCTTTCCAGTGGCTTTATTTCTCTTCTCACAGTCAGCTTCCTTTGATTTTTCTGAAAAAACGTGTGTGTTCTACATACGTCTTAGCCCCGGGGGATTTTAGCTTTATCAACCCAAAAACGCTCATGGCAATAAGGGTTCATCCAAGTTATTAAATCCACCCAAACCATGGAGTCAAGTTCAATTTCATCACGAAATCGCGGAGCCGCTCGTTGGCATACACCCTCAAGGGAGGCTGCCTTGCCAACGCCTCCAAACTCTTAACCATGGTACCCTTTGACACCAAAAGCTTGACCATAGTTGAACATAGATCTTGACCTTAGGTTGCGAACTTTTATCTTTGTATCATCGCGACTAAGTGCAACGTGGTTTATTTGGTGCTAACCCCACATGTGTTTGATCATTTTGTTTTTGGACTAAACTATGACCGAGGGTTTTTATTCCACATAGAATTTAGTACAGACTTAAATCGAATAAAATCTGAAAAGAAAAAATCACAAAACTGGACCTAGAACTATGCACCGTGTCACGGCATATATGCCGCGCCACGGCGTGCAGTGCCGTGACACGGCGCTTTGTACCGTCTAACGGTATGCAGCACCGTGTCACGACAGTTAACACCGTGACACGGTGCCCAGGAAAAGTGCCCTGTCAGTCTTTTCTTTGGTTTTTGTGCGTACTTATGTGGTTCGTATGTCCGGTTTAGTGCCATGTCTAGTTGTACGGTTATAACACGCGTCCATAACCTCACTTAATCACTCACAAGTCATGTCGAGTTCACACACTTTTTCTTGAGTCGTGCACCATTTCGTTCATGACCTTACATTAGGAAGGTCTTGTGTTTTTTTTCGTTTTTTTTAGGGAGTAAGTCAGATAGTATCCTCCCATAAATTTCTTGCCTTTTTCTTTTCCGGATGGGTCAAGGTTGAATCTAGTCATTAAAGGTACGTTTTTTTTTTTAATATCACAGCGCTTGGTCGAGAAGCAGAGGTAGATTGTTACGGTTCGAATCATTACCTCAACAACCTCTTAAACTTAAAAGGCGTACAAGGAAACCTCCACAATTATCCCCACAGAATCCACCTTCGTCTCCATTTCATTTTGAGTTCATTCCAATGGCTAATAGGGAAGACGTCGAGAACATCAACAAGTCCATTGAGGCGCTCACTACTAAAGTCTCCATCATGGAATAGACTAATGTCACTGTGGCTGCAATGGACAAGATTAAAGAACAAGTGAGTAAGATTTCTGAGGACTTCACCTATGTGGAGCAATCTGCCACTTCTTGACATCCCAAAGTTCAAGCCTACTAATAACCCTATGTTTCACTTAAAGGCTTTTTCTGCAACTATGGCTCTCAAAGGATTAGATGCAGCACTCTTCCCTACTGTGATCCCTCTTTCCTTGGAGCACGCTTGTCAACAGTGGTTTTATTCTCTGGATTCCAAGCATACTGCGACTTGGGAGGATATTACTGAAAGCTTCATGAGTAGTTACAAGTGTAACATATAGGCTAAGACTTCTGAATGTGAACTCTTTATTCTCAAACAAAAAGAGAATGAAGGCTTCACTTCCTATCTGAGTAGGTGGAGAGAAACAGTTGCACTCTTGGTGGATCCTCCCAAGGAAAAGGAGATGGTTCACTTCTTTATTCAGAATCTAACTCATAAGTATAAGCAGCATTTGAAGTTTCTGCCTTTGAATACTTTTGCAGCCGTGTACGCTATTGGGATCAACATTGAGGACGAGTTGATAAAGACTGTAGGTAGCAATAATAGTAATAATAACACTTGGAAAAACAAGAACAATGACAATCCTTCTTCTTCGTTTTCCAAGCCCAACAATGCTACCAACAACATCAACCTCAATGATGTGTTGTCTCTCAATGCTCCTACTCATAAATTCCAAAGGAAAAGGAGGGTTTGTACACCTTTGGGAATGAGCTATGATACTGCTTTTGATTTCCTGCACAGTCAAGGATTGATCATGCCTATTGGGCCATTTTTGGAGCCCAGACCTGAGAATAGAACTGCTAGTTATGACCCCAACGCTCATTGCAAGTTTCACCAAGGAAAGGGTCATACTAATGAGGAATGTTGGAAGTTAAATGATGTAATCCAAGACCTGATTGATGCCAATCAGCTTCCTGTCCCTCTAGGGGCCAAGAACCCTAATATTCAAACAGGTCCTCTTTCTAATGCTTTGGCTATCACAGGAGATGAAGTCTCCTTTGATTAGTCACTACTCATCCAATCTGTGGATGAACCTCTACCAGACGTTGTTTTTATTTCAAACTATGAAGAAGTGAATGGAATTTGGGATAGTGACGACGAAGACATCTATCTCAAAGACATAGCCTGTTCATCTCTTGGCGCTGTCAACAATGAAGATAGCGAAGATGTTTGGGGGGATCTTAAGGTCAAGGTTCTCACCAGGAATGGAAGGTTACAGCAACCTAATCCACCTCCACCTCCACCGCAAGCACAACCGATAGTTGATCCCATTGATCCTTTAAGCAACGATGTGATCAAATAACTACGAAAGACTAAGGTGGAAATGAATGTATGGAAGCTTCTGGCTACCTCCCACGAGCATTGAAAGGCTATGATGAATGCTTTAGTGAAGATAGGAGTTGATAGTGATATGACTCCTCAAGGGCTAGTCAGTTTTCTTACTACTGAACTACCAAGTACCAACAATTTGATTTCCTTTTCTTATAAGGATTTGCCCCCGGAAGGGGATCAACATAACAAGGCCTTACACCTTACTTTGGTGTGTAGGAAAATGAATGTTCCTATGAGCCTAGTTGATAATGGCTCAGCAATCATTGTATGCCCGCTGTGCACTGTGAAGAAGTTAGGCATAAAAGATGAAGAATTAATTCCCTCTACTCAAGGGATTCGTGCTTATGATAATACTCGCTATTAAGCCGTGGGTACTATCACATTGAATATTACTAATGGTGCCATTGAACGTCGCACCAAGTTTCAAGTGGTGGACATTAAAGCTTCTTTCAATCTGTTGTTAGGGCGCCCTTGGCTTCATGAGCTAAAGGCGATCCCATCATCGCTGCACTAGAAGGTCAAAGCTATAGTTGTAGGGGTTCCAATCACCATTGATGCCTCTCCTATGCGTATCCAAGTTATTGACACTCTCATTGTCCATGTTGAGCATGATGAGGAAGATGAGGATCTCTGGGGTTTCTCTCTAGATGACGTTCTCATGATCGAAGAAGAGGAGAAGTGTCATCTTGACTTCGATCACTATTCAAATGTCAAAGTTAATGCAATTATGAAGAAGCAAGGGCATTTCTCCGGAATGACCCTTGGACTTAAAAAGAAAATGGCTGAACTTTGGGACTATCCTAGTGCACCCAAAAAGGACACATTTGGCTTGGGATCAAAGACAACAAAAGAAGACATGAAGCAAGCTGTGATTAAGATGGTTGCTCGCAACACAGCTCGTAATACAAACAAAGAGATGCCTATGAATCCTTATCCCCTCACTCTCAATGGCCAATACATCAAAGAAGGGGAGGACTTCTCGTGCTATGGATTTCCCGAACCTTTCATCTACAATGGGAAACGTGAGCCAGGGTTCGAGGTGTTCATGGATTGTGATTTTATCGACGAAGGTGATGTGTTTTCAATAGCTCGGGAACCAACTAGTCCAGACGACGATGATATAAATATTAATCTTCTTTTCGAGCTAGAAAAGAATGAACCTAGGCGCATCGATAATGATAACTCTGCGCTCATTCAAGCTGTCGTGTCAAGCAAAGACTTTGACCCCTCTGGGTTAATTGTCCCAGCTAATGGTGTCTTAAAGGGTTGGCGCAAAACGGTGAAGATAACTACGCCGAGTGGAGAAAAGTTGGAAGTGACCACTGGCAAAGGCCCCATGTTTGATGAATTAGAATCGTCAGAGTCCGAGTTTGAGTTTGTTGATGAAATTGTAGGATCTAAGGCTGACCCTCTTCCTGATATTGAGTTTATTTCTGTAGTTCCTCCTAGTGTCGAGTCTCTTGTCGAGTCTCCCCCATCTATCCCTAATAATTCCGGTGAGGTCGCAGCCGACCTCGCCCTCTTTGATGTAATGTTTAAAGAATTCAATAAGATGAACACCTTTGCTTACGATGCGTGTCATTCCCCTAACCCTGATCAATATTTCTTTGCTAATGATAAAAATGACAAAGAAATAATAAAAGCAATGGAAGAACATGAAAATAAAATGCCAATTATTGAAGATACAAAAACAGTTAATATTTCCAATGATATGACTCTCAAAGAAGTTTAAATTAGATTAACACTAAGTTAAGACGAACGCAAAGAGCTAATTAACTTGCTTAGTGAATTTTTTGATGTATTTGCTTGGTCATACCAAGATATGCCAAGTATTGACAAGGATATAGCTCAGCATACAATACCACTCATTCTAGGTATGAAGCCTATCAAGCAAAAGCTACGGCGCATGAAACCGGATGTGGATCTCAAAATCAAGGAAGAAATCAGAAAACAACTGGCTGCAGATTTCATCAAAGTGTCCAAGTATCTAGAATGGATAGCTAATGTGGTTCCAGTTCCAAAGAAAGATGGAAGGGTCGGAATGTGTGTTGATTACAGGGATCTCAACAAGGCAAGCCCAAAGGATGGGTTCCCTCTACCTCACATCGACATTCTAGTTGACAACACAGCAAACCAGGCACTCTTCTCCTTCATGGACGGTTATGCTGGATATAATCAAGAACTGATGACGAGGAAGACATGCACAAAACCACATTCATTACACAATGGGGTACATATTGCTATACGGTAGTGCCATTCGGGTTAAAAAACGCGGGTGCCACCTACCAAAGCAACAACATTGTTACACGACATGATGCACAAAGAGGTGGAGGTCTATGTTGATGATATGATCATCAAGTTAAAAGATAAACCAGGCCACATCATTGCACTCCGTAAGTTCTTTGAACGACTCCACAAATATACAATATGAGATTGAATCCAGCAAAGTGTGCATTCGGAGTTACATCAGGAAAACTTCTTGGCTATGTGATCAGTTCTCGAGGGATTGAAATAAATCCCACAAAAGTCAATGCAATCATGGACATGCCACCACCCAAGACTGAGAAGGAAATTTGAGGCTTTATCAGAAGGTTGCAATATATAAGTAGGTTCATATCCAAACTCACTGCGATATGTGAACCTATATTCAAGAAACTTAAGAAGAATGTTCCAGTCACATGGGATGACGGTTGCCAAAGAGCTTTTGACAAGATCAAAGAGTATCTGGTAAATCCACCCGTCCTAGCGCCAGCAATACCTGACTTTCCTTTTTGACTCTACCTTACGGTCACAAGAGAAACAATGGGAGCAATGCTAGCACAAGAGATAGGAAGCAAAGAGATTGCAATCTACTATTTGAGTAAGAAGCTTCAAGGTTATGAAACTCGGTACACGCCACTTGAAAAGTTGTGTCTAGCACTCGTGTGGGCCGCACAGAAATTAAGACATTACATGCTCACTCATACAGTGCATGTCGTATCAAAGATGGATCCTCTCAAGTACTTGTTCGATAAGGCAACACTCAATGGCAGATTATCAAGGCGGATAGTCAACCTTGCTCAGTTTGATTTGAAATTTGTACCACAAAAGGCCATCAAAGGTTCTGTAGTTTCTAACTTCTGACTTCTTAGCAGATTTCCCACTGGAAGAAGTTGAGAAAGAAGAAGAAAAGTATGATTTCCCTGACGAAGATGTACTCATAACCGAAGATGATAACTTGACGCTCTATTTCGATGGAGCTTCAAACGAAAATGGGTGTGGTGTAGGAGTCTTGCTCGTATCACCCAACGCAGAACACATCCCAATTTCCATGAAGCTCGATTTTGATGTCACCAACAACGCTGCAGAATATGAAGCGTGCATTTTGGGATTGGAAACAACTGTGGCCTTGGGAATTAAGAAGCTCAGAATCTATGGCGACTCGTCACTAATCATCAACCACTAAGAGATGGAAAATGAGAAGTGAAAGTCTCGTTACGTATCAAGCTCATCTGGAAACTCTTACGGAGCAACTAGATGAAGTGGAATACACATACTTGCCTAGAGAGGAGAATCAGTTTGTCGACGTACTAGCCAAGTTGGCATCAATGGTGCGAATTCCAAGAGACACAGTCAGAATGCCATTGACTATAGAAAGAAGATATGAGCCGGCTTATGTTCACGCACTTGATGATGAACAAGAATCACAAGAAGAAGATGAAGAGTCATGGTATACAGACATCCTTAACTATGTGACGAAGGGAGAATACCCTCCTAACACTGATAAAAGGGCACGCCGTGCTTTGAGGCTCATGGCCTCCCAATATATGCTCATCAGGGGAGAACTCCAAAAAAGGACCGCACAAGGGAGAAACCTCTTATGCATAGCTAAGAAAGAAGCACACAAAACCATGGAAAATCTTCATGTTGGAATATGTGGAACTTATATGAATGCTAAGATGTTAGTCCAAAAGATTCAACGACAAGGTTATTATTGGACTACCATGGAGAGAGATTGCCACGAATATGTCAAGAAATGCATGAAGTGTCGGGTCTACATAAATTTACAGCACGTTCCACCTTCGCTTCTCTACACATACACTTCTCCATGCCCCTTTCTCTACTTGGGGAATCGACATCATTGGGAAGATAACGCCACCAGGACAAGGAGGACATGAGTTCATTCTTGTAGCAATCGACTACTTCACCAAGTGGATCGAAGCTGCTTCCTATGCTAAGCTCACATTAAAACATGTAGCTCAATTCATCGAGAAAAACATCATATGCCGCTATGGTGTACCGCACGAAATGATCAGTGATAATGGGACGCATTTCCAAGCCGAATGTGCCGAACTATTACAGAAATATCACATCAAACATCACAGATCATCACTTTACAGGCCACAAACCAATGGCGCGGTGGAATATCAAAGAAGGTGATTTAGTGCTTAAGGCACTTCGTAAAAATGTGTTAGATCCAAGAGGAAAATTTAGATCAAATTGGTCAGATCCATACATTGTCAAGTCCATCTTGTCGGGCGGAGTGACATAGTTAGTAGACATGGATGGCAACGGCTTCCATAATTTAACCAACTTGGATCAACTCAAGAAATTTTATGCCTAGTTGCATGGGTTCAAGACCCGACAGAGCTATGTTTGGCCTGATCCCTTTTAAGGATACGTAGGCAACCCCTCAAGGGGGCCCGGCCACTTTAAAAATAAAAACCCCTTCTTCGTCAACAAAACTACAGCATACAACAAAGAAAATCACAAAGCAAAAGGCACTGTGCCACGGCATGAAATACCGCGACGCGGCAGAATACACCCCGTCGCGGCAGAACTTACCGCGACACGATGAAATTTTGGCAAAAATATACAGCAGAGAAGCACCGTGTCGCGACAGAACTTACCGTGACGCGGCAGAAATTACCGTGACGCGGCGAAGATTACCATGACGCTGCAGACAGCTTTTCCGGGATTTTACAGTTTTGTTAATTGTTTTACGATTATTTTGTTCGACAATTTTTATTCTTCCATTGCGTCCAACTTCTTGACTCGGATAAGTTAGATAAAAAAATAAAATAATAAAAAGTCATTATAAGTTTTAGTTAAGGCAAAAATAAATATGCTATTATTAATGAAGTAAATGTCACTACAACTATTGGCACTATACGCCTTATTTAAAAATTAAAACTTAAATCATAAAAGCAAAGCAATATTGGTCTAATCCTTCTTAGCCTTAGGAATTTCTTTCTTCTTTTCAACTAGGTCGGCCTTCACCAGTAGTGTGTCCTTCGTTGCTCGAACCGTCACACCCCTAGTAAAGCTCTCACCCCTTTCACCTCTCTTAGGTTTCTTAGGTTGTTTCTCTCTATACACCATCTTGTCTTTACCCTTTCCTTTTACCCAACTCTTATTCTTAAACATGATAGGAGTCTTAAACTCAATTCCTTGTGTTCTCGGACCAAGACGATCCTTAGGAGGTGTCTTCTTACTTCCAAGTTGTTCATTCACATCACCATCAAATTTACGCGATCTAACTCACTTTCTCCTACTTCGAGGATTCAACCATGATTTGTATGCACTAGAAAAGGGTGGAGGAGGTTGATTACTCGCAGAAACGGTCCACAAAAGGTCTTCCAATCCAATACATCTCATACTTATGCACATTACTTTCATGCAATGATACTTCACGAGGACTATCATTATAGCGTGGAACTACTTGTTCAAGACCATACCGTCGCATCAATCGGGAAGGGAAATAAAAGGTCAATTTCGAGAGGCTAGTAACATGACAATACGGAGTATCATTCGTCCCAACCATCCTAGTAAGCCTCCACCAAGGCACCACCCATCGAATGGAAAATACTCTCTTCGCAAAGAACAATTTCCAATCATCATAAGACATGTTTGCAAAGTAGTTTTTCTTCCTACGAACTAGATCATTAGGACCATATCTTTCAATATCGTCGAGGGCTTCAAAGAGTTCCAAACGCTCCATTAACCAAATCTGAAGAAAAAAAAACGCAGATTATCAGTAATCTGAAAAAAAAAAAAAGGTAATGGGGCACCGTGACACGGCACACAGCACCGTGTCACGGCAAACGACACCGTGGCACAATGCCAGCCACGTGTCACGATTATCAAACATAAGTCGTTTTTACCTGCAACAGTACTAGAGAGCCTTTCCTGATGGCTTTCCGGTCAGATTTTGCTTCATCGAGACCACATAAAGTTTCTCCAAGACAAGTAGGCATGGGGATCTTCCAGATTCAACATGTTCAAGCACAGATGCTAAACTAGCATGACCTACTCTACCGTTTGCAAATAAAAGCTTGCTAAACATGCAAAATATATGCTCTCCTACGGTATACATGATATGACTCAAAGACAAGACGATTAAAATATAAATTTGCAAGCTTTTCTAGATCTACTTCGTTACCACATACAATCCTATTTAAATCTGGATCTGTTAAATTTAGATGGCGTTCGAAATCCTGGTAATAATATTCACGCGAAGTAGGCATTGCAATGAGAACTCTAGCAGGGAAGCCAAAGATAACACCAAATTCCTCCGGCAGAGGACAGATCTCATCATAATCGAACATGAAACAATGGGTTTCCGGACTCCAATAATCTAAAGCTGCTCTCAGAAAATCATATTCAATTGCTACATGCCTCAACGCCAGTAAACCTCTGACATGGAATAATTCTAGCTCTCTTTTCTCTGCATTGGTCAAGGAATACGACCAATCACGCAAAGTATTATCAAAATTCTGAGACATTATTATTAAAATATAAAATTCTAGTTATTTTTTGTTTCGTAATTATGCATATCAAGAATTAACTGGTTGTAATTTACAGCCAAAAGAGTCCAGAAACGCAAAAAATTTATCCAGTAGCACGCGCGAACGCACCGCTAAATTATTTGCGCACCGCAACACAGCAGGAAATACCGTGTCACGGGACAAAGCGTCGTGACGCAGAAATGTCTACCGTAACACGGCACAGGCCCACGTGTCATGGTGGTTACTCGACATTTTTTTCGTTTTTTATCCTTGACCTATTTTTTTTTCCGGATTTTTCTTTGGTTTTCCTTAATCGTTTATCCTTCAAACTCTTTTTTTCAAGAGTTTTATTCCTAATAAAATTCTCCCTTTATTTTATTTCTACTTTTATTTTTATTTCTTTTTATCTTTTAGGGAAGTTGTAAAACTTATCCCATTTTTTATTTCTTTTTATTTTTTAGGGAAGTTGTAAAACTTGTCCTATTTTTTTTTATTTCTTTTTATTTTTTAGAGAAGTTGTAAAAAAATTTCCATCCTTTTTTTCGTCTTTTTTTCTTTGGGGAGAAGGTCGGTACCCTCCACTTACGAAAAAATAACGGTTTTTTTTTGCGTCGTTAATAAATACATAATCATACACAAACAGTCACAAGCACACACTTACATACACATTAATCGAATAAATGAAGTGTCAAATACATAAAGTGTGAATAAATATACAGAATGAGTCATGGTACATAAGTAGTGTCAATGTACATATTAAAACCCTCGGTCAAAAATCTCCATATCCAGAAGAACTAGGATCAGTGTCATCACGAGACTGGGAGTAAGGGAATCGCGGACCAAAAAGGCCCTACATCATCCGAGTATGAGGAGTAGTGTCCCTACTAGTCCTGAAGAAGACAAAGTCAAGGCAGGTCCTCTCCAACTGGTAAAATGCGTTGGCTGACTCCAAGATGTAGGCATCGTCGGTGGAGGCATCGTCCCAGACACTGGAACCGAAAATAAGCCTTGATCCACAGGAGTAATGATCGGCCTAAACTCAGGCTGTGAAGGTTGGAATGGATGGGAAGACGGAGGACGCTTCCACTAGGTCTAAAAGTGCTGGAATGGCTGAGAAAATTGAGGCTGCTGCCACTGAGTCTGAAACTCCTGAAATGGCTGAGAAGACTGAGGCTGCTGCCACTAGGTCTGAGAATGCCAACGAATCTCAAGGGATCGTCTGCGGCGACTAGGCTCCCCCTCGTCCGAGCCTCTATGCCTCGAGGACGAGCAAGACCACCGTCGCCTCCGTCGCTCCTAAAAGACACAAAATGAGAAGATATCAGTGGTATAAGATAAAACAAAAGGTAAACATGGGAAAAAACAGGCGACTGTACCTCGTGAACATCGTCTGAACTACTCCGACAACTCGCACCGCGTCGTAGCTTGATGACGTAATATTTTAGAGCATCAACCAGCTTCATTATGCTCATCATATCCGAGTGCGTGACCTGAAGGCAAAAAATCAATAACAAGCAATATTAAGAAGAATAAAAGTTGTGTCAGAAAGCTTACCGGCTCGAACTCCTCAGGCAGGGACCCCTGCGCCTATCTGAAACCCTCTGGTGCATCAGCAATATGGTCCTCGACCATACTAATCGGCCGCAGGTAACGGACGGACTGAGACGGGATCTCGACCTTCCCCTTACGACGAGCAGTCGCCTAAAACAAGTCCGGAGAATAATCGCCATCCATGCGCACGAGCTCTCGCCAAGAAAACTGATAGCGCTCTCTTCTGCTCACCAGCGCCTCCAACAAGCGTGAGTGCAACATCGACACAAGCGGAGGAAATGGCACCACAAAACGGTCAAAGTTGTGCTGACGGACTACGCGCTCTCCAAGGTACCAGACAAGACGTGATGTACCAAAGAAGACGGTACGACACGCCGAGCGCTCCAAAGCCTCGAGAAGGTCAGTCAAGCCAGCCCAAGGTCGATATTGGATCTCGATTGGGACTTGAAAACCATAAAAGAATACAGTGAATGCCAAGAAATAATATTAAAATGAAAGATATACACTATAAAGTCGATCCTTACACCGACTAATGAATAATAACCTTCGCAGCAACCCTCGCAGACTCGGTACTGATTCCACTCGAGACTTGCCCCAGTCACCCCAGCTGGCACCGATAGGAAAGTCGTGGACCGCTCCACGACGCCGTCGAGGGGCTAAACTTGGAAAGTACTCATAGAACCATAGCTGCAACAAGAATAATCTCTAAGTACATGAGCCAAACTGATAAAAGCAAAACACAAAGTAAAAGGATTGTCACCTCTACAACTCTCCAAAGACCATAGACGGTAACAAGGGACTGATCGTTCAGCTGCCTACAGCCATGACGCAGCGACGAGAGCAGATCAGCATACCCTAGACTAGCCCAACTAAAGGATCCAATCTCAGCAATCCTGGTCAGAGACGGCAAGTAACAAAGGAGCGCGCGAGAACTCCTATCATGAGAAAGATTCCTAGAAATAAGGATCAAGATGAAGATCCGTACTCGCTGCTCAAGCGTCGTCTCAACAATATCAAAACCATGGGAAAGAACAGAAGCCATCTCTAACCGTCCACTCCAAGGACCATCCCGAGGCACCGGTCAAGTCCTGATATGGTGAACGACAGGACCTAACATGTCCACTACCTCACTCGCCCCCCAAGTGAGGTCAGGAATTTGCTAAACGGGCCGATCAGTGAAACGCAAGCCACTGATCATGCTGAAATCGAGATGAGTCACCGTCATCTCCCCCCCCCCCAAGCAAAGTGCAAAGTGTTGGTAGTATCCCAAAAATACTCCAACAACGCTCGGACGACTATAGAACCATAGCCTCGGGTGCTGCGAAATCCCACAACTGCTGAATAAAAATCGCCTAAACCAGTAGACTCCCAAAATGCGTTGGTAACGGGATCCCTTGTGATGACCCCGTAAAGCCAGAAAATCAAGTCTCCAGCTCCTGAACCATGATGGCGAAGTACACCATCAACTAATCCGGCAAGCGGGCGGTGAGAAATATGAAAGGAATGGTGTCCTTCGAACAAGTGTATTATTCTGATAGCGGGTTTAGAATTATTAGAAAGCTAATATATTCAGTAAGGTCAAGTGATCGGAATGCCTGGGTGGAGGACGCTTCTGATCAGTAATATTAATATAATTAATATTACAGCTTAATCTTGACTGAACCCTTCGGGTCACACCCAAGCAAATATATGCGAACCAACTCGACGAATTAATTCGGAAGAAATTAATTCGTCGCCTGAGTGTTTAATATTTAGACGTCGGTAATTCGAGCTTAGAGCGTCGAAACTGATCGTCGGAAGTCGAGTCTAAATGATAAAAGACGAGACGCGCAAAATAATAATAAATCGAGCATATTCCTGAAAATACCCCTAGCATCGGAGTGCCCCGAGCATCCGAATGCTAGGGGCAAGACGAGCTAGCACACCGTGCTAGCAGCCACGGCCAGCCGCGGCTAGGCACAGCAGCAGCCGCAGCCGCAGCAACAGCAGTCGCGCACAGCAGCAGCTAGTGCGGGCTGGGCTCAGGCCAGGTGCGGGCTGGGTGCGGGCCAGGTGCGGGTCGGGCTCGGGCTTGGCTCGTGGCTTGGCTCGGGCCATAGGGCCACGAACAAGGGGAAGCTTGGAATATGGGAGTAAGTGGGAGAGGACATGTGGCACAAGGAGAGTATTGAGTGGGGAGCAAGTATGGTCCCCTACTCTCCATGTGGTCCTCACCAACTCATCTCACATGGTAATGCCACTTGTAGATTTATTATTAGTTTGCAATTTTAATTTAATTTAGCTTTAAATTAATTTGTGGAATTTCATGATCCCACATTGATGGGATAGAAATTCCCACTCATACTTTCCTCTATAAATACCAACTTTGGGTTTTGGAGTAAAGTGCTTGAGTGGGAGTTAAAAAGAGCATTCCATAATTTTTGGGAAAACTCTTAAACTCACATAACACTCGGGTTTAGGTCGGACCTTGCTAACCCCAAGGTAGTAGACCTTAAAGTTGTTTTCGCCCATTTGTGGGTGGATACCGTCGGAGGCGCGGCGCTTGACGTGCTAGTAGCTTTCAAGTAAGAGCCCCGGGTTTTGGGCGAAGCTCGCTTCGAGGGTAAGATTCGTTATCTTTTCTTTGTGAATATTTATTTATGCTTTGTGATTTTAATTATTGCGAGTGGTTCCTCGGGAGGGGTTGTTTCCGCGGTGAGTCGGACTCACCAAACCCCAACAGCGGTATCGGAGCCCCGCTCGTTTATTTTTATAATTATGTTTTTCAAGGTTTATTTTTGGCTTAATTTTCTGGTTTATGTTGCTAATTAGATTAGTAGCTCGGTTTATTTATTTAATCCCGCTTTTAATGTCGAATTTGGCCCAGAACCCAGTTTTTCGCCGAAAACTAGTGAATTTTGGGTGGAAACGTGTTCTGGAAAGGGTTTTACCAAATTCTGACCAGAAATGCCTTTTTCGAGGGGTTTTTCGTTTTTGACGAAAAATTTTAAGTATTTTCTAACCTTGAAATTAATGGCATAAATTGTTGATTATATGGTTGATTATTTGCATAATTTTATGCACTTTTATGTCCCCTTAAAGCACACTTACTTGGTAGTATTTGATGCTTAAAGGTTGATTTATTTTCACATAATTGCAAACTAATTGCTTTATAGTGTGAAAATTTTATTTTTGAAGCTTCCTAAGTGTTAAAGATTCAATCTTTATTTGTGATAAGTGATTGAAACTTTGAAAACCACTAAATTCCATGTTATTTTGAATTGAACTTTGTTGTTTTAATCATTTTGAGTTGATTAGAAACATAAAGTTTCGATTTTTGTGATAGAAATTTGGTTATCTTCATGTTGGAAGATATAATTTTCAAGGATTCACAAATTTTAGATGTTGGAATTTTCATTTGAACATTAAAGTTCATATTTTTCCAACTTCCCTTTACTTTGTCAAATTCTCAAGTTTAATTTAAATTGATTAAATTGAAAGTGAGAAATTGCCTCAATTTTATTTTGCACCAAGCTAAACCAATTTAATTAAAGATGGTTCTTGGAATTATTTTGGTTATTGCACTTTAAAAATTTTATTAAGTTAGACTTGTTTAAAATTTTATTTTGCTCACTAAATTAGTTCTAAAATTAATTTAGAATTAATTATTTTTGTCTCGCGGAAAAGGGATCAAATCCCAAGGTAGTGGCATGCAAAACGAGGCAATGCACCACCATGGCGAGCCGGGTTGCACAGCAGCCCGCATGTGGCTGCCAAGGTGGTTGCGCCGCCTCGATTGTGGGCCACATGCGCGGCAGCCGCCACGCACAGCAGCAGCTCACGCGCGGCAGCAGCAGCCACGCGCGGCTGTGCTGTGGCAGCGGCTTGCGGCCGTGTGCCGTGGGCCGTGTGTTCGTGGTCTTGGCGTGTGCATATGCTTTGTGCGGTGAGGTGACTAGCCTTAGTAGGCTTGATGTTAATTATTTTGCCGTTTATTTATTTTAATTAATTTTGTTAATTTTAATTAAAATTTTGGGAGGCTAGGCCTCGGTTTTTGAGCGGCATTGGCAAAATTTCATTTTGACAAGTTTGGGTGCTACCCACTTAATTAATTAGATTAATTAAGGAAATGCGGATTTTAGTGGGAGCTTCAATTATTAATTATATAATCGGTTAAACAACTTTGACTAGTTTTAATTAGGCGTGTTAATCGGATTAACTACCTAGATTAGTTACTAGTGCGCGCGTTGTTTGAATGCATTTTACTTGTTGTTAATTTTGTAAATTGCATGGGCCATTCACAAATAGTGAATGGATGAATGGAATATATATATATTCTCTCTCTCTCACAGGTTTTATGAAATGGCAACTAGTGGGACCCGACTAGGATAGAAAATACGAACTACGTGCCGTTATGTATTTTTGTAAATCTAAATACGGTCTACGCACCGTTAAGTATTTTTGTACTTTAATATTTAGATTATTCCTAGTTGTAGACACTAGTTTTTTTTTGCATACTTTGGTTAAGTCTTGAAGACGACGTATCTTAGAAGACAAAGCCTTGAAATGCAATGGAAGACCTTTTGAAGATATGAAGATTTCAAGGGGTCATGCTAGTTGCCAATATGCATCTATTATTTCGCTTTATATTTTATGGTTATATATATGTGTGTGAAATATTCGTTAGATGCATGTTTAGGTTTTCTTGATGTTGCGATGATTAGTTAAGTTCACTTAAATCAACCAACATAGAAATCCTAGGTCCCTAATAATATTAAGTAAAACTTGCCTTTCCAAAACAACACTTACTAACCGGACGATGGTGATGGTAGGCTACGCCAAAGCGAGGTGCGATCACTCCTCTAAGGGGCATAAGGCACACCGGGTGTGCACGTTGGTTTTGGTTTAACTCATCGGTATGAGTGAGGAGTCCTCACATACCGTGGCAAAAGAGATACATCGTCAAAAATGCATTAGATGCGACGATTGTCTAACCAAGAGTGGCTTAGAGCCATTAGCAAGGCAATGCTTACCAAGAAGATTGAGTGTTTAAGACAAGCCAAAGCATGCTTAACCACTCTTTGTTTCTTTGGATCTTGGAATCGCCTTATTTTCGCCAAATAGGGACAATTTTTATGCGTAAATAAGACGTTTAATAAGATTGAAGTTTGCATAAATGCTATTAAATTTCAAACTTATTATGTTCTTCATAAATGGTTATACTTTGCACTTATATTCATAGTACTCTAAATCAAATAATATTGTTTCCATGATTGGTAAAGGAAATCCTTGAGAATAGTTCTCAAAGACAGGAAAAGCATTCTAAAATACAATTCTCATAAATGACTTTTATAACTAAGTCCGAAAGGACGGTTGGACATCATGTAATCAAAATACTAGGTAGTTTTGATAAAACATGAGGTATTGAGTTGAAAACTCAAGATTGTCAATGTTTGACAACCAACGTATCTTTTCGCATCATACATAATTGAGTAGGACTCATTAATGTAGTAAATCGAGTAAGAATTAATGGAAAAGATGGAACTTTGTTTTACGGCGCACTAGGTGCTTGATTATGCCTAACAAAGTATAAGAGTCAAGGTACTTAAAGAAATGATTCTTAAAGTAAGATTATGAGATATTGTATGATAAGAAATATAGGAAAGAAGGAACGAAGAAAAGGAATTAGATTTCATTTCAACTCATGAGTTCATGTTATTGTAGTTTACTTAGCAATTCGTTATCTTCACAAGTATCGGATACTACTTGAGTGTTCCACTATGATAGTGACCTCAAACTATTGAAGTTAAGCTAAGTTATCGACTTACAAATGAAGCAAGAAGAGCTACATCAGTTGTAAGGTCGTATGTTTTGTTTAAAGACCTTTTAAGCCAAAGGCTGGAACAAGTAATGGTTATTATGTTCCATAATCAACAATTGATCCGTTTACACACGGAAAGACTCACATTCAAAGTAATGAGAAATACTTGTGATATTTATTTGAATGGGATGGTTATCCAAGCGTTGAGTCAAGAATGCTTGATTATAAACAAACATTTCCCTAACATGATAAACTCACTAAGCTCAAGTTATGGGCTTGATTTGCGTTCCAAACATCTTTAGAAATGTCACATCGACAAGAAAGTACTCAAGGCTCTATTAGATAGGCTCTTGATAGTTGCTCGAATTGGAATCGTTCTAAGACAAGAAAGTCTTACTTGTTGAAACCGACAAAGCAGAGAGCTATTGTTCTCGGTATAGACAATTGACTCCGAAGGCTAAAGAGGATTCAATTACTTCAACGTTTCACAAAGAATTCTAAAGGATATGGCTATATTCATCAAATGTGAACAGACTTGACTTGAGTAGCTCAAGAGTTCAGTGAAGTACAGAATCGACTTGGCAAGATATCAAAACGTCTAGATTAGATCGAGTGATGTTTGCTTGAGCCAAGCGTGACTATCTCAAAGTTATGAATGGAAAATTTCATAAATAACTCCACAAAGAACATGGTGTGTCTTCACGGAGACCTCGGTGTCATTTGAAAATGACTCGAACGATGATGGTTCACAACCCTTCCTATAAAGTTCTTAAAGATTTGCACAAATGACTAATGTTACACTAAACAAAATGTCGAAGCTAAGAAAGGACGCCATATTTAGTTATGGATAGAAATAACTTCTAAAAGTCTTTTCAAGTATATGTCTAAGGCTCTTAGTCTCAGTGGGAGTTCACTAGCTCAGTGGGAGCTAGGTGACTCAGTGGGAGCTGAATGGCTCAATAAAGACTAAGATAGCTCAAGTAGGAGCTAACTGTTTGTTTCACAACGAACTTTTACCCAAAGACAATATACATGTCTCTTTGTAAGCATTCAAGTGAGACTACGGGTATTACCTCCACATCCTAATTGAGAACAAAAATTGTTTATTGCTCTAAGTAGTGTGTTTCTGAAAAATAACACGTTTCCAAAACGACAAGTGGGAGGAAAATGAACTCGATGACCATCGAGCTTAGCAACAAACTAGAACTGAGAATCTCGGAAGACCTTAAAAGACTTCATGAGAATGTTTGATCAAGAATACTCAAAAGGACTTTACAAGTGCCTTAAAAGAGAATTCATTACTCACAAAACATTAAAGATGTTGGAGTAAGATCAACATAATAAAAGGGCTTTGAAAGCGCCTTAAAACTCAGTGTTTGATGCAATTGCCCCGTATAGGTATAGAATTCACCAAAGGCTTGGATTGAATCCTATAAATTTTCTATTAAGTTAGAAACAAACCTAAGACTTACAAGCATACTATTTACTATTAGATAGTAAAGGAATAATGTCTTGTAAGATAGCTACGACAAATCCAAATTCCGAATAATGGTTAAAGGCCATGAAAATCCGAAATAGACTCCATGTTTGAAAATCATGTTTGAAACTTGATTAATTTGCATGAAAGGTGAAAGACCCATCGATTGCAAATAAGTCTTCAAGGAGAAAACTAACAAATGTGGAAATGTATATGCATACATAGCTAGATTGGTTGTAAAGGATATAATTAATTTCAAGGAGTTGATTTTAATAAAATCCCATTCACCAATCGGAATGCTCAAGTCTTTTCGTGATTGATCTAGCAAAATTGCGCATATAAAATATGGCAAAATAGATACCAAAACCGCCTTCCCAAAATGGAATTTTGGAAGTGACTATGGAATAGTCTAAGGGTTTTGAAAATCTAAATAATGCTAGATTTGAAAGCAAGCACATGGAATCCGTCATGGGATTAAAGGAAGCATTGCATGAAGGAATTGGAACATGTTTTCTCATAAAGTTAATAAGAGGATTGACTTATGGAGAAACATAGAAATTCTGATGAACAAGAAGTTTAGTGGGAGCAAAAGTAATGGTCCAACAAGATGTTTACGAACTCTATTGTGAAACAACTATCAAATGCTAAATGCTTAGATTTGAAAGTATTTTCGACAATGGACCGAGCTAAAGACGATACTTAGTACATGTTGGGAATTAAGTTCTATGGTATAGACTTAATTAAAATGTTTAAATGAGTAAAGGAAATTACCATGTTAAACATGAAGGACTTTGAAAGGCTTTCGACCCATATGTATGAAGTTAAGTAAATGTTTGAACTAAGTATAAGCTAGGCTAAGTACTAAATTAAACAAGAAAGACTCTAGTAAGAGACTTTCAATCATATCATATAGCGAACAATTTGGCAAGACTCAGTGTAACTGTATGAGCTAAATGTCACATGGATGGAATAAAATTGAGAATCATTCTAGAATTAAATCCATCATGTAAGGCTATGATATGGAATCGTCAGATGACTTACATGCTTAGAGCATGTGAAGTACGTATATAATACCAATCGACATTAATCTAAGTATAAGATCATTAGATTATAGTCAAGAACATCCAAAGAACTTAGATAAGTAGTAGGATGAAGTTCTTGACGCATGGAAACAAATATAATTTGAGTTTTGATGTTGCAAGCACAAACCTTAACAAGGATTAGATCCTTAGCAAGGAAACCATTTATAAGCATGAGGCAAGAAGCGTTGTGGCTTGAGAATGGTAACATGGATGTGCATCCATATATGATGTGCGGGAATCAAAGGAAAATTTCCATGATCACAAGTGATTAGGGTATCACAAATCGTTGTGAGTCGCTTGGAGTAAAACCCAAGCAAGGCATCATCGGGGGTCTACTAAAATATATGTTGAGAATATTGTTGCCTTAAAGGCAATAATAAGATAGATGTTAAATGGAAAGGTTCGTTGTTGAACATTAATGATTGCAGGTTGTCAAGTAGAAGGTCTCAAATCATGAAAATGAGTGGGAGCCATTGCTTGGACAATAAATCCTGAATCACATGTAATCCATTAACACTCTCAAAATTTTATCATCTTATTATGGAAATGGTGGATAATGAAGATGCTAAGGTTTGCAAAGTAATTATAACTAAAACTATGCAATAAGTGAACGACAACATTCATAATTGCATCAAGCATATCAAATACGAGTGTGATTTCTATGAATGTTTTATGAAGAGTACTACTCTTAAAACATTTGGGAAAAACCATTTATCATAAGATGAAACATTGTGAAGTTTCATAGTGGAATAAAATATTTCTAAATATTCCACAAAACTATTTAATTATGGTTTAGAATTAAATAATGAGTCCATTCGATTTTAATAAATATTCAAAATAGGGTATCAAGTCAATGGCTTGGATAAAGAAACACCTATTAAGTGAACATTGAATATTTTAATCGAAAATCATCCCTAATCAAGGTCATATTTTGTGGACGAATGATGACCATCAGAGATTAGTGTGTAGTATGATTTGTAGCACCGTTTCTTGTGCTATGAGGATACAAATCATTTGCACAGGTATTGGTTTAGAACCATACTGGATCGACCTATGAGGATACTTTAAGAGATTTAAAAATCGTCATAAGTATTTTTCTCATTATTACTATCGGAACTCTTTTCCTTTGACCATAAGTAGTGGGAGATCTCTTGTTTGAGTACTGGTCCGCTTTGGTATCCGCCAAACGTCTGCCGTAATTGGGGATTATAAAGACAGATATCGGGCGGGTGAGTCCTCTTAGTAAGAGAAGCTACATTACAAGACTGGAAATGTCCCCCTACTAACAATAGGGAACATGTCTTGTTGTTTACAAGGCCTCTCGAAGAGCGAGACTGTGAAAAATGCATGGTCGTGCTCAGATGGATTTTAGAAATCATCTGCTTATTGACAGTCAAACTCGGATTTCGAGAAACACTTCTGGACGTAACAGAGATGACTAGTAATCATACTCTGTAGTTCATGAAGAGACATGAAGAGACATAGGATAAGGGTTATACACTAAATTCACACTTGTCCGGAAGGACAAGTGGGAGATTGAAAGGAATGGTGTCCTTCGAACAAGTGTATTATTCTGATAGCGGGTTCAGAATTATTAGAAAGCTAATATATTCAGTAAGATCAAATGATCGGAATGCCTGGGTGGAGGCCGCTTCTGATCAGTAATATTAATATAATTAATATTACAGCTTAATCTTGACTGAACCCTTCGGGTCACACCCAAGCAAATATATGCGAACCAACTCGACGAATTAATTCGGAAGAAATTAATTCGTCGCCTGAGTGTTTAATATTTAGACGTCGGTAATTCGAGCTTAGAGCGTCGAAACTGATCGTCGGAAGTCGAGTCTAAATGATAAAAGATGAGACGCGCAAAATAATAATAAATCGAGCATATTCCTGAAAATACCCCTAGCATCGGAGTGCCCCGAGCATCCGAATGCTAGGGGCAAGACGAGCTAGCACACCGTGCTAGCAGCCACGGCCAGCCGCGGCTAGGCACAGCAGCAGCTGGTGCGGGCTGGCTCGGGCTAGGTGCGGGTTGGTGCGGGCCGGGCTCGGGCTTGGCTCGTGGCTTGGCTCGGGCCATAGGGCCATGAACAAGGGGAAGCTTGGAATATGGGAGTAAGTGGGAGAGGACATGTGGCACAAGGAGAGTATTGAGTGGGGAGCAAGTATGGTCCCCTACTCTCCATGTGGTCCTCACCAACCCATCTCACATGGTAATGCCACTTGTAGATTTATTATTAGTTTGCAATTTTAATTTAATTTAGCTTTAAATTAATTTGTGGAATTTCATGATCCCACATTGATGGGATAGAAATTCCCACTCATACTTTCCTCTATAAATACCAACTTTGGGTTTTGGAGTAAAGTGCTTGAGTGGGAGTTAAAAAGAGCATTCCATAATTTTTGGGAAAACTCTTAAACTCACATAACACTCGGGTTTAGGTCGGACCTTGCTAACCCCAAGGTAGTAGACCTTAAAGTTGTGTTCGCCCATTTGTGGGTGGATACCGTCGGAGGCGCGGCGCTTGACGTGCTAGTAGCTTTCAAGTAAGAGCCCCGGGTTTTGGGCGAAGCTCGCTTCGAGGGTAAGATTCGTTATCTTTTCTTTGTGAATATTTATTTATGCTTTGTGATTTTAATTATTGCGAGTGGTTCCTCGGGAGGGGTTGTTTCCGCGGTGAGTCGGACTCACCAAACCCCAACAAAATATGGTTCTCACGACAGAAAAATAACTCATCTGGTGTCCATGAGGGTGGAGTCCACCTTCCCCTGCTCGTAGAGGGGCGAGGCTCGGGCTCCAAGGCATCATCTATATCCTCAGGAACCGAGGGAGTGCCCTCTCTCAATGCCTGACACTGGCCACGAGTAGAAATATCTCGATCTCGTTGTCTAAGCATGTTATTATGTTAAAAAAAAAGATAAAAATCCTTTTACTTAGCATCATTTCCTAAGTTATTTGGTTATTTATTCAAAACAGCTTAACGACTACCTCAAGTTGCATTTCCCATTATGCTCTAAATTTTTACCCCAAGGCTAAAAATTAGCAAAATAATAGGATCATTTCTAGTATTTAGTTTCTCCATGACAAACTAATACTACATTTCTCCTAATCGCATGATACTATGTTCTCCATGACAATGTAGTACATACACAAAACAAAGCATGTTTCGAAATTGCATAAAAACAATAGATCGGCACATCATAACATGTTTTATAAGATCTACAACAATTATATCATCATTTCAAGTGCAAGAAACAACAAGAACACATTCACGCACAAAGTAGAACCAAAAATGGTGATTTGCTCATTTCTTCACCAAATCATGCAAACTTGGTCTCAAATTGCTCACAAACCAACATACATTCATTACAAGCTAATTCATGGAAAGAATTTCAACATAAAAGCTTAAAATAAAAAACCCCCATTTTGATTTTTCAAGGGTTTTCATACAAAATTGCTCATTTGAAGCCAAATTCAAGACAAAAGGGAAGAAAACTTACATAGATCCTTGTAGAAATTCAAAAATGAGAAAGTTTGCAAGAAATTTGAATGAATTATTTGGTGAAGAATCAAGTGAGAAAAAGCTCGAAAATTAGGGCGGTAGTGGCGGAGAACATGAGCAGCAGCAGCAAAATGAAATGAGGAAGAAAGCACGCATTTTTTGGAATTTAAAGACAAAGGAAAAATGCCGTGACACAGCGTAATGTCCCGCGTCACGGTATCCGTTGTCGTGTCACGGTACCACCTAACGTGATGCGACAATATAGCAGGTCAACGGGCATAAAATTCGAGCACACGTGGCTGCTTCAGTAGAAAAAGAATCCCCGTGTCACGAAATGAAATGCCACATGACGGCAAAATACGCCATGTCACAACAATTTCCCACGTGGCACAGTGTACGTGCGTGACCTGCACACCTCTTGGAATCTGTCAGCGAATATTCCTAGCAGCTTTTGACTAATTCAGCAGCAAGAAAAAAACGCCATGTCACGAAAACGTATGTCATTTGACGGCAAATTATGCCGTGTCATGGCACAAAATAATCAACGGATCAGTCCTAATGTTTGGTCAAAGCATAGTCCAATTTGTATTTTGGCCCGAACCCCTTTTAATTTATTTCGTATTATTTATTAATTAAGCCCAATTAATGAATAATAAACCTAAATAGCCCGAAATTATGAAGCGGCACTTAAAAATACTGAGCGTAATTAGGTTAAAAATGAACTTGGACGCAAATCTGGAAAAACTGTACACCGTGACACGACGCCACGTGTCGCGCCACAGTGGACATTGCCACGTCGCGGCATCCTTTGCCGTGTCACGGTACATATACCGTGACACAGGATTTTTCTGTGTTTTCTCCGCGTACACAACTGCACGCGCTTTATCATTTTAGGGAAAGTTTTGTACCGCACCACGGTGTAACATACCGTGTCACGGCACCCATTGCCATGTCGCGGTAGACATGCCGTGTCACGGTGCCTAAAATTAGGGTTTTTATCTTTTCTAGGGTTCCGTGTGATCCCCTACTCATTTCCTCTATAAATACGAGCCTCATTTTTGCAGTTCGGGGCATCAAATAATTCTCTATTCTCTCTTCTATGCTTTAGCCTAAACACTAGCCTATCTTATTCTTCCACAATACTTCCTGTAAGCACTCTACGGAGTCCGTACTTTACCCGAGGTTCCATCCTTAAACCAAGGCGTGAAAGGTAGAACTGTTTGAGGGTTTGGCCCCAAATCAACTTCATTTGATATAATTTTAATTATTTTTTTTATTAATTTCATTGAAGTTACTAACGCGTTTATTATTTTGTAGTTGCAAGCAAACAAAATCAAAGTAAGGAATCATGTTCCTTTTATTTCTATTATTTTTCTAACAATTGTTATTATGTTTGTCATATATTAATTGTTGGATTATTATTGAATTGCTTCCAATATTAATGTTAATTTTATTATATTTATTGATCACCATATTGCATGTTTAAAGGGAATATGTAATTGAAAATCACGCCTAATAAGATAATTTGGACGACCGGTTTAGGTTCATTTTTAATCTTGTTGTAAATTGAAGTGATCACTAATATTTTAGAATTATGTGTTGCATTAATATTCAACCAATTTATCCTAATAATAGTTTGGAGCAAATTGAATATTTTGTTTGCATGCCTTTGAGATCACAGGAATGCTATTCGCTTTAAGAGTCGAGTAGAGGCCAATACGGGCGAATGTGACTCCATGACTCATTTCGTACCATCATCCCCGATCCTCGTTTCGTGGTTCCGAACCATATGGAGTTAGTAATCTCCTAGAATATGAATGGGGAGTAACCTTCACGAGTCAACTGTTATTGTCTTTCGTTGTCCCTTTATTCATGGTTGTCTTTTATGATCCGTGAATGATTTACAAGTTCCTTAAAAACATGTTGGCGGCTCCCTAATTTCCTTGTCCCTAATCGTTGTCCCTAATTGTATATGTCAATTCCCACTTCCTAATAGTGCCAAGCATATTCACACATGCTTAACGTAGGTGCACTTCAAACGACACCTACAAGAGTACACAAGCAGCCCTTAAAAGTAGGGGACTAATATGTCTATTTTATATAGTGATTTACCCCCGTCCTTTGGTCGTAATTAGTAGTGTTTTTGGCTCTTTAGAGCCACTTTTATTACTAATTTGTATTTTCTAGTGTTTTCGTAGTTTTGGTTGAGTTTTGTAGGAAATTTCACACTTAGAGCATTTTCTCGGGATTATTTGGAGCAACTACGAGCATTAGAAGAGCACGACCATCTTTCGTACCCAAGGCCGGTTAGATTCATCAAACCGGTGATTAAGGTCTCGACTTTGAAGATATCGAGGCATTGGATCGAGTGATTAAAGCCCCAAGGAGGAAATTTAGTTTGGGCCGAAGTCAATAGCCCAAACAAGAAGTCCAAGTCGCCCCAAGTGGCCTCACCCGGGTCAGCCACCTCGCCCAAAGGCGCGCCTGGTCGGGCAGGGCGGAAGAGGAAGAAGGGCATGCTTCGCCTTATCTCGCGCCCGATCGGGCGCGAGAGATGCTCACTTGATGAAAAAGGCGGGCCCGGCCGGGCGAGCTAGCGCCCGACCAGGCGCGTGTTTTTGGTGGAAGATTAAGTGTCGGTTTACTTTGTTTTAGCTTAGGATTTTCTAGCTTAGTATAAGTACGTTTTTGTTAAGCGAGTTTAGGAGGACTTCTCAAACTCTTTCTCTCTCTAACTTTTCTCTCTCTCCCCCTTAATTAAACTCTCAGTATTACAATCTCTCTTGTTTCTCTCTCTACAACTCTTGGTTTAATTCAATTCATTATTTTCGTTAACTTTGGTAAAAATTTTGTCCCTTTTTATTTCAGTAATTTATTTGCTTTTGTTCATCATGTTTTGCTTAATTACTTTGATTAGTTTACATTTAATTATATGTGAGTAGTTTTCTTTCTAGGGTTTGTGGAGATCCATAAATAATATAAAAGGGTAATTTATTATAGTTGATTGTCAATGCTTGATTAATTTCCTATTGATTGATTTAATGCTATGCAATTAGATTTGGTCAGATTTAATTTGTATGAGTTAAGCAATATTGATTTGAGATTCGAGAGATGAGAATTGATGTTTAGGCTTAGTTTCAATAGGCAGGTTAATTTATAAATGGTTAAGTCAAGAATTGAAAGATGCGATTTAATACCGGTAGATTAATTCTGTGATTGTAATACGTAGCAAAAGCCCTTTATGATCTGATTAATTGATGCATTGATGATTGATTATTATGGTTTACCCTGGAGTATTATTTATTGGTGAACCTATGCCCTAGGCTTTTATTAATTGATTTCTCCTTACTTTTATTCTTCTCTACTTTTATTCTCCTTAGTTTAATTCCTTTTACAACAACAAATTTGGTTACTTAATAATCTAGATTATATTAATTAATTAGGAATAGAAAGACTCGTTTTCCTGTGGATTCAACCCTACTTCCCTATCTATTATTAGTTAGTGGTTTTAGGAATTACTTTTGATTAGGTGATACGACTTTATCCTGTCAAGGACTTTGTGTTACGAAAAATGGAGGCAGTCGGTAGGGCAAATGAACAAGGAAAGCTAACCCCTAATTGGGAAGGCCCCTACCGAATCTATGAGGAAGTAAGAGGCAGCACCTACCGTTTGGAAACACCAGACGACAGACAAATAGCTAGAACTTGGAATGTACATAACTTGAAAAAGTACTACTTCTGAAATTTTGTAAATTTTTTATTGAAGAGCTTAATGAGAAAGTAGATTTTTTTTCCAATCCTGCTTGTTTATTGCTTTATTTACATATGAGGGTACCTCCTGCACAATGTGCAGACGGCCTTAATTCACTTAACTGACACAAGCTAAGTTTAAAAACGCAGCGGCTAAACCCTTGTTCTAAAAACGAGTTAATGAGACCAATGGCCGGATATATTCTAAAATAACCCACCGTCTGCTCCAACATGAGTATGACCGTCTGCTCCAATATGAGTATGACAACCGGTGACACCCATTTGGGTGAATTCGTCGAAGAAAGCATCTCCCATTTAGGTGGTACATCGCTCTATAAACCAAAAAACAAACGACCCTACCGACTATTTGGAATGAGACAACGCTCGCAGCTGTTTGACTTAATCTAATTTGAAACCTAAAAAGCTTGTCTTCTCAACTGATCTAATGTAGGCGGGAAGCGGCCACTATTTCATTTTAGAGGCTCCAACATATATACGTCACCGCCTGTTATTACTCTAGGGCAATACAGGCGGACAGATTCTATTTAGTAATTAAAAGTTAGGTCCGAAGACTTAGCAGCTTTGAGTTTTGACAACTCATCAAGGCCCATGGCTAGACATTCCTAGCACTTACCCGTCTGCCCAAGATGGCCGACTATTCGCTTGGTTTGGGGCAATCACCATAGTGATTGATTGACTTAGAAACCAATCATACTCTTTTAAGTATTAATAATTTCCAGGTCAATCAATCCACCCTTGAAACCAAGCGAACATCCGGCCAGGGGCAAAGACATTCGGTATTGCAAACAATCGCATAGTATACAGACAAGTTAAATACTTAGCTTAAATCTATGTATACCAAGCAAATTCGAAAGCTTTAAAAATTTATAAGGAAAAAAAGATCAAAATGATAGAAACCGGACACAAGGCCGGAGGATTCATTAATAAACTAGTCGTCCCTATGGACGACTATAAAAGTTAACCGGAACGACCGGCAGAAATTGTTGAGTTACCCAACTCTTTGGTCGGTAAAAAGACAAATTTACTCGGCTCTGATGAGTGTCATTTATGGCACTCATTTAGCTTCTTTTAGGATGATTTTTCATCGCTTTTACATCTCTTTTACCTCTTTTCCTTTAGCTTTACTTGTATTTTCTCTATTTTGTATTTTCCTTAGTTACTTTCTTACTTTCTAGCATTTCTCAGTTTATTTTGTATTTTCTTCTTTACTTGTTTGCTTTTCTTTGATTTTAGGAAGTTGGTGATGTTCGAGGAGCTCATTGGCATTCTCTCAGGGTATACAAGGCTTAGGTTGCATCCCGGTTCCCCCTCTTGAAGCTCAAAAGCAAAGGAGTACAAGAGTCAAGTCTTCAAGCTAAGGTCGCGCTCTCATGCCGCGTGGACATCAAAAGACGGTGTTGAACCCACCGTAAGGGCTTCAAGTGACTGCCTCACCAACATGCATCATGTGGAGCGCACGGGGGAACCTTCGAGTGCACCAAGCTATTTCCCCTGCTCCCAGGGCGCGGCCGCTCAGGGAGGAGCAGCCGCGCAGGTGGCTAGCGCGGCCGCGTAAGTGCCAAGAGCGGCCGCGTGTCTCTCCTCCCCCTGTTTCCGTACCCATTTTGTTGCGGCCGCGCTTAGGGATGAGAGGCCGCCCCTTTTGAGGTCTCTTTTGGACATCTAACTAACTTCTCCTTAGTTAGTTTTACTATACATAGATTTCCTTCATTTCTAGAGAAAGAGAGACTTGTTTTAGAATTAGAATTAGACTTTGATTAGAATTTTAGAGAGAGAAGCTCTTGATTTTAGAGAATTTGTTCTTAGATTTTAGAGAGAGAAACTTGATGTTTGATGATTGTGATATTAAGATCTTTATTCCTCTTTGATATTGATCAAAGTTTTGTAAGAATCCTTTCCTTTTCACTGCAATTTTATGTTTGATTTTGATATATTGTTGAATTTCTATTGTTTAGCTTGATTTTGATTGTTGATATTTGGATTACAATGTTGATGATGAGATTGATGATTACTTTTGTTATGCTTTTCAAATTTACCATGAGTAGTGAGTAGTTCCTTTGCTAGGGATCTGGTGAAGCATATATTAGTGATAATCTATAGCTAATTTGGGGTTTTGATTGATTTGTTGATGTGATTAAATTGGTTGATGAAATTTGTGCATGTGTTTGAATTGAAAAGGAGTAGCTAACCTTGGTGATCATGCTAGATTGCATATTAGTTTTCAACAACACAAACAATTGATTTGAATGCTATTATTATCGATTGATCTTGATTTGTGATTTTCCTTTGAAGTCATTTGTAGAGACATCTAGCTTGACCCTAGGAAATAGCTCTTTGAGTGATTTTGATTGCAAATATCGTTTTCCCTCAGATTGATTGATTGATCAAATTCCCATCGAATTAGAAAGTTTATCATTGGTTCATGTGGATCCTAAATTCTCTAGTGTTTTGATAATTGATTTTCATTTGTTTGATTGAATTGATTTCGATAGCATAGACCAACCCATCGTTTTAAGATTTCGGAATAGCTTAGCTAGACCTTAGCAATATCGTCTTCCCTTGGGTTCAACCTGGACTTACCCTATACCTAGGGTTAGGTTTGGTTTTACGAATTTTGTTTTGACCGGGGAACTTAGATACCAACGACCTAGGTTTATCCCGTCGTCAGGCATGCAAGCCGAAAGTGATTGCAAATGGCCATTCGGCCGCAGAAAAAACAGAAAAAAAAAAAAAGAAAAAAAAAACTTAAGTATTATGGGTTCCCTTAGGTGGCTGCTCTTGATTTCCTTTCTCCTGCTCCTCCACCTAATCAGACTCCCCGAAAGACGACCCTTCAGTTGAGTCAGACTCCTCCTCCTCCCCGTCTCTCTCCGCCTCCTCCTAGGCTTCTTGCATAAGTTTGGCATTGAACTCAGCAGAGGCTAAGTCGAATAAAGTTTTCCATCCATCATAGTCTTTGCCAGGGAAGAGAGACTCCCAGGTCATCCGCATAATAGAGTCGTAATCATCCATCATCTACTTCACCGGGATCTCTTTCTCCTCCTCGGCCCTTGATTTTATCTTCTTTCCGAGTTGGGTCTCCTGGTTTTGCAGCTTCTTCTTAAGCGTGTCGACTCTATTGCGAAGCCCGTCGGCCTCATTGTTCGTGTCCTGGAGGGGCTTGAGCTTGGCATTGAGACCCTTCAATTCATCTTCAAGCTCGGTGATTCGCCTCTTTGTTGCGTCCAAATTTTTCTTTACTTGTAGATCAGGGGCGGACCCACCTTTAGTCATGGTGGGTCCCGTGACACAGTAATATTATATAAAAAAAAATTATACTGTAACATGTAAATAGCATAATTGGAGTCAAACTACTCCTCCTTAAAGTAAGTCGTAGACTCCTAGTGTTTCACGTGAAACCATTTAAAGAAGAATCTTTATGACTTGTCACTTTGTTAGACTTTTTTGCCAACTCTCTCCTAATTTTTTCACACTGCTTACTTCTTATGATTTACGAAACTTTTCCCTTTACCCAAAAAAAAAAAAAACCAACCTCCCCGATTTCAAGCGGTGATTCAAGGCGATTTCACTATTTCGATCATACCCACCGTCAGTCGGCTTCAAGATATGCTACGTGGCTCTGTTTATTACCCATCCATTGCAAAACTTAGGAAATTTACCAACCCTAAATCAATTATTTTTAAAATTTAAATTTGGGTATTTTTATGAATAATAGGTGTTCTTGTTAAGTAATTCCTTATTAAGTTATTTGCTTGTGCTAATTGTTGTAAAGCTTTATGTTGCTGTTAATTTTGTTGTTCTAATTCAGTTATAAAGCTTATAAATCATTATTTGAAGGTATTTCTTTGTATAATTGTATTGATTATTAATTATATTCAATTAGGGTTTTACATTGATTAGTTGTATAAATTGTGTATTTGACTAAGTGTTGTTGAAAATATTATTGAGAATAGAAAATTAAAGCTGCATTGCTATTGAATTTGTTTGTCAATTGTGAATTTGTGAATGGAGTTTTATTTATAATGATATGTCTTAGTTTAGTAAACTATTATAAGAGTATAATTTTAGATTGTTATCTAATCCAAACTTTAACTTAAATTTCAAAATCAAAAGAAAAAAATACTCGAGATATTTCAAGTTTTTCACTAAAAGATTGCCCACTTTAAAATCCTTAACTCATGCATTAATTATTGATTAGTATACGATCGATGAGTAACGGTGACACGCTATCCCTAAAATCCTGGATCCGCCACTGTTGCAGATTGGCCGTCGTCTGAGAATATAGTATGTCAATGGTCAAATATTCATTTTGGGAAACCTCAAAAACGGCTGTATCTAGAGAAGAGGCAGCCAGAGCGTTTGCGGCTTTTACCTCCTTAATCTTCTCATTAAACGGCCTCTTAAGACCATTTACCCGCAACATAACCTGCATTCGCCAAAGGAAAAAGGTTAAATACAAGCGGCATGAAAAATTTGGATACAAAAAAAAATTTGGCAGCTTATTATACCTCTGCAAGGAGTGCAAGGATGGCATCAAAGTTAAGGGTGCCGACTCCTCTAACTGACTCTCTATCCTCGATACGGATAGCCCTCAACATGGACTTGGCCATGTTTTGGAAATCCGGCCTCGAAGGAGCATCTGCACATTCAACACTCTGTAAGTAGGAGGCATAGATCCGGCCAAAAGACCAGGTGTCTTCAAAGTTACTTGACGACTGTTGAGTTGAACTTAACCCTACAGGGATAGGGCAAGGGTCTGAATGCGCTTATACCTTCCGTCTCCGCCTCATGCCCTTCCTTGGGCAGCTTGTCTCCCGAAGCCCACCCTACTGCTGAGCCACCAGCAGTATTGAGTAGACCTTTGCCACTCTTCGATGCTTTGACAGCGTCTGGCTTTCTCAAGCCTTCAAGGCTTGAAGGGGATTTCCCTCCAGTAGAAGGATTGGGGTCGTCTCCCAGCTTCTTATGGAGTTTGTTGGCAATGTGCTTCCAGGAGTAGCCGGGAGTCTTCACATCCCTGGCCAACTGCTTCTGCAGTTTTGGATCCGGTTTAGTGGGGGTACACTTGCTCGATTCTCCTTGCACGCAAATCAAAGTATTATAAGCAGATAAAGGGGAGTTGACCCACAAAACTCTAAGTATAAAGAAAGAACTTACCTTGGGAGGTCTATCCACCTCCTGATCGGAAGGCTTCCTCTTGCCCAGCACTTGCGCCCGGTAATGGGCAGCGCTGGCAGCCGGCTTCTTGTTGGCCGAGAGCTTCTCCATTGCTTTATCTGCAGAAACAAGAAATCTAGTTTAGTGATTGTCAGAGAAACATAAAGTTTGGCCAAGTTATTTAAGTCATTCGGCCAGCTACTTCTCAGCCCTCTCAATACTTAGGCCACAGGCGACCAAGTAGGTCTTGTCAGAGAGCCACTCATGGCGGGGAATGTAACTTTGGGGAATGACCTCCTTCTCCCCAGTCTCTTTGATAGAACTCACGGCCACCCTGAAGAGACTTTAGTAAAAAATTTGCTCTTTGGTTCGCCTGGGAACCGGCGGCAGTTCAGCTCCACCAGAAAGAAGGGGAGGGTTTCGGTTCCATTTGTTGTACTTTTTGTTCTTCAGGCGGTCAGGGGAGGTGATGATGTAAAACTTGTTCCTCTAGTCCTTCCACTTGGACTCCTTCCCCACCGCCATCATAGAGCCTTTGTGGCTTGACAATGTATACTATTTGAACTCGCTTGCCTTTGGGGTTCGGCTGAGGTAGTGCATATGGGCGAACGCCTCAAAGCTTGGCTCTACCTCGAGCATTTCACAAGCGGCAACATACCCTAGGATGTTAACCCAAGAATTTGGGGCAAGTTGCCAGACACCCAATTGGTATCCGTCCAAGATCCTCTCCACGGCCGGATGGAGAGGTAATCGGAGACCAGCCTTGATGGCCGCTTCATAGCAGCCAAAGCATTCGTCCCCTAGCTTGACCCCTCATGCCAGACTACAGTGTCCACATAATCAGGGACACTAAGAATTATGCCATGTCCCATAACATGGTCAGCCCTGAACTTCCCCTCCTTATCCTTCATGGCTTTTCGCCTCCCAGCAAGGACATGGTGGAAGTAGGCGGCATACTGCTCGCGACGTCGGGCCGAGTCATCAGCCCACCCCTCGCCCATTTCAACAGAGAGAGAGTCTCTTGATGTCTTTAACCGAGAGTGCCTCTCCTTAGAGTCGTCGGAGGCTATACCAGAGGTAGACGGCCCGGAAGCACCGTCAGAGCTCTCGGACTCTAAGTCCGAATTGGGGGCCTGATGGCTAGGGCCAGCAGTGTCCTCCCCCAACTCCTCATCCGAAGCCAGATCAATCGGCTCGGAGACGTTTTGTCGTATCTCATCCTAAGACTCCTCCAAAATTGAAGAACCCGGGGTATTGGGAGGACTAGGCGGATGGTAGGAAACCTCACTTACAGGCGCCCCAAAGGAGCCGTCAGAATTTTCAACTCTGTCCGTTCTCTTCGTTCTGGCCATTGTGTCCTACACAGACACAAAGTCGTTCGGATTCGGAGAAGTTCGCAAAGGGGAGTCCAAGAATGAGCATTTGGAACTCCTAGTTCTAGATTTAGCCGTCCCCAATGACCGGTTGATCGCTAACCTAGGCCGTGCCATGCGCATTTGGGAAACCATTTTCAAAAGGAAAAAAGAGAACTAAAATAAAAAGAAAGGAAAACAGACGGTTGCCTTACAAGTGAAGGTATGAGAGCCGGTTGAAGAGGCTTAGACGTCTGCTGAACAGGCGGCTAGGTCACGAACGGCGGATGCTTTCACAGAAAAGGACAAAATTTCAAAGTCAAAGATTATCTCTCAAAGATTTTTTATGAACGTGCGAAAATGAGGGGGGTCAAAGGCTATTTATAGAAAGGTGAAAACCTGGGTAAAACCCTAATTTTTACCTAGACAAACAGTAAAAGCATGCGCCAATGCATGCGTAACACATGTCACGCGGCCCACGTGGCATGCCACGTCCTCCTTGTGAGGGGAAAATTATTTGGGTATTTCTACCCCACCACGTGGACCTATACGAGCCTGGCACATGTCAACCCAAGGAGAGCCCAAAGTGGACCAACTGGGGCACGAAACGTGGCAAGCGGATATTCAAAGTGGAAATGGCGACCTCTAAGGCCCAAATTTATAGAAAGCTGAAAACCGGCACAACCCAATCGCTCCTAGGTTTCTGTAACCTAGGACAGGGGCACACATTTCTAGGACCCTATAAATAGGGAGATTCCCCTGATTATTGGGGCATCTTACAATCATTACATCATTTATAATTCTCGAAAATAGAGAAAACACCTAATCTCGGAATCCGAGAAGATATTTACTTTTCGCACATTTTACTCCGATCCTATACTAACTTAACCGTCGGAGGCAGACCTCCGAACATCCGGAGTTCCGTTGTTTTACAGGTACAGGAAGATTAGATCCCGTCTGTGAGATGTAACTCTCCCAAGGGACACAAAAAACCCCAAAACAATAATTATTAATTACGTATTAATTACAAAACACGATCAAAGGAAAGTGTGATAATGATGCTAATGTCAAAATATGTCAATTAAAAAAAAATGATCGGAGGTAGTATTTTTTATTTTTATTTTTAAAAGTAAGATACATGAAGGAGATTAGGTACGTTTTCTCACAAGAATGTGACCTAATCTATCAAGGAGTAAAAAATAAGAAAATTTACTATCTAGAAATGGATCTATATCTCATGGGTAAAAAAAAAGGATCTATATCTTGATGAGTCGGAGTAGAATGACCGAGAGAGGCAACATAATCTGCTACCCGATTCCTTTCCCGATAGATATATCTTGCCTGAAAGCTCGAGAAAGAGTCCAAAATAGCCTTAGTATTTTCCATAAGAAGATGAAGTTTCCATGAACAGCTGAAATGACCCTACAAAATATTAGTAATCGTTAGATTATGGCCTTCAATAAAAATATTTAAAATATTATATTCCCTAGCAAAAAGGAGTCCACTGTGAAGGGCAATAACTTCTGCAAGGAAGGCCTGACAAGAGCCTAAATTATAGGTACAACTGGCCACATGATTACCTTGCTTGGCTCGAATGACCACACCTGCAGTAGCAGAATTCTGATTGGTTGAGCCATCAAAATTAAGTTTACAAAAACCTTATGGAGGAGGAGCCTAAGATATGATGGGGGGGTGTAAGAGAAGGTGGCAGAGGTGATGCAATAGTAAGACTATGGATGACATCTAAAAGTGGAGAAAATACAAATTGATATCTTATATTAACAAAACTTGTTAATATTCAAGGCTAATTTTGTAAATTTAACAGCCACACCAAGGGTAATTTTGTAAATTTATCAACCACACCCCCTTTCTCTCCCCTTTATCACCACCGTGCAACCTCTAGTATTACTTGCCGCACCACCTTTAGCTTCACCAGCCGACCAACGCACACCCTTTACCTTCACCAATCGACCCCAACCGACCACCGCACGGCCTTTACCTTCACCAATCGACCCCACCCGACCACCGCACGGCTTCACCAGTCGACCACCGCAAATCTCTAGCATCACCAACCGACCGAGCACCACCATTCTACCGCGGCAACACCACCCACATGAACGTATCTCTTTCCCTAAGAGGTTTGTTAGGCCCAATTTTCAGAAATTGCTATTAGGGTGTCTTTTGTTTGCCCGGCCGGTTGGCCACTTTAGATCCGCGAAGGTGGTCGATCTTGGGCATGGGAATGGAGGAGAGAGAAGGATGTAGTGGACATGGGAATGGAAGAGAGAGAAGGAAAAATTGGACATGTGATTAAGTGATCGAGATTCCCATTTTTTAAACAAAGAGAAATCTCGTATAAAAACACTATAAATATTAGTAGAAAAATTCTTAAAAATTAATGCATTACAATGTTTGTACTATGGACTGTGTGGAGTGTGTTGTTTTCAAAATTTGAAATTTTGAATATGTTTTCCCATACGCTACTCTCAATCTCTCATATTGATTTACTCGAGATTCAAGAACAACCACCCCTAACTCCCTAAGTCCTACTAACATTGTCCTTTGACTCGATGGTCTCGATCTATGTCTATATACCTATATTTCTCCGCCAACCAAGATTCCCCGACAACAGTCTACTCTTCTTTCATTCCAAAAACAAAAATGCGAAATTCAGCGGCGAAACTCCCAGCTCGCCGCCTAAAACTCCTCCTCATCCTCCTCTTCACAACCTCCACATTCTACCTCCTTAACCGTCACCACATCCTCCTTAACCTCCACTGCCCATCTCCCCCCACCCCAATCTCCGACCTCTTCCTCCACACCTCCCTCTCTTCCACCACCCCACCACCCGCCACAACTCTCCGGCACCTCTTCTTTTCCGTCGCATCCTCCGCCTCCTCCTTCTCTCGCCGCCTCCCCTTCCTCTCCCTCTGGTACTCCCCCAACACCACCCGCGCTCTCCTATTTCTCGACAAACCTCCTCTCTCTCCTCCCCCTCTCCCCTACTTCGTCTCCTCCGACACCTCCCGGTTCCCCTACTCCTTCCCCCGCGGTCATCGCTCTGCTGTTCGTGTCGCTCGAATTGTTAAGGAAGTCTTTGATCGCGGCGAAACTGATGTCAGGTGGTTCGTGTTTGGGGATGATGACACTGTTTTTGTTCCTGAGAATTTGGTGGGTGTTTTGTCTAAGTATGATCATGAGAAATGGTATTATATTGGGTGTAATTCCGAGAGTTCGGAGCAGAATTTGAGGATGACTTTTGGGATGGCTTATGGTGGGGGTGGGTTTGCTATTAGCTCTCCTTTAGCTAGGGCTTTGAGTAGGGTTTTGGATTCTTGTTTGATGCGTTACCCCCATTTGTATGGGAGTGATCATCGGATTTCGTCTTGTATTTACGAGCTAGGTGTCGAGTTAACTCGAGAACCCGGGTTTCATCAGGTATGATTAAGATTGATGGTATCTTTTATATTATGATTACAATGTGAATAGCTTTGGAATTGTCAAATTTGAATTGACTTGATTAGGAGCTGATTGTTCTTAGTAGCCTAGTACTAGTATTTTGTTCTGTGTTCTTATGAGCTGCTCATTACAATGTGCTTGGGTTTGACTTGTTTTCGGAATGTTGGAATTTCGTGTATTGTTCTTTGAATTGCCATGATTGCGGACCTATTTTTCATATTCGTACGTAGCTAGTTCTAATATTTTGTTTAAAATTAATGTTCTTATAATCTTTATTATGTTTTTTTAAAAGGAAATAACTGTTTAGTTGATATTGTTTAGGATAATAAAATGTATTCCATTTATAACTTCCTAGTGAAGCTTTAACAGATTTTGTAAAATAAGCCCTATAACTACTATGCATTATGTAATGTATTAATGAAGTCACTTCTTTTAATTAATTAAATTTTTACTTCAAGTTCCTAAGAGGTGGGGTTAGTGTTCTATTGTTCTTAGCCTGTTTTTGAGATCTAATCTTGGATTTTGCTTAGTACTTGTTAGTTGGATACATATCCTTTGTCTTTATTTAATTTTTTTCCATAAAAGTATTTCATTATAGTGTAGGGTGCGATCATTCCTTCCAAAATTGATGCACATTTAGGAGTGATCTTTCTTGTCATCTCTATCATTTCTTTTCCCCTGTATGAAAAGGAATCTGTGCTAGTCCATGATCGGGTCCTTGCTTCCAAATGCACCTGTTCTTCTCTTTCTGCCCTCAATGGTTACTAAAACAAGCTAAAAAGGCATTGTAATATGAAATAGAATTTTAGTTAGTTGTTTTTTGTTATTGATTTCTAGGCTTGTTTTGCTGAATTTCACTATTCTATAATTCATCTATTTATTCCAAATTTGAATTACTCCTAAGGATGAAGTGATGCTATTCACAAAGAATGGGTTAGAAGAATTTGAATTCATATCTCTTACTTCCTCTGTTTCTATCTACTTGACCAACATTCCTAGAATAGAAATGTCATTTTACTTGACCCATACTATATTTGGTAAGCTTTTGGTAGATAAATTCTCTAAATTACCCTCATAAAGTGCACATGAGAATAACTTTTGGGGTAATAAGGTAAGCCATGTGCAGCAAGGGTCACAAACTACACATCTCTTTTTAAATATTGTGACAAAGTCTATGAGTCAAGTAAATAAAAATTGAGGAAGTAGATGATTTATGACTTCAAATGGGATTGTTAGTAATTTACTTATATCTACTAAATAATTGTTGGCATGTGGTCATATGCGTGATTCTGATGAGTATGAAAAGGATGTTACATATTTGAAAGATTGAATTATCACTTTGTGAACTCATCATGTAGCCAAAATTTCTGTTGTGGTGGAGTTCTGTTGGTACTCTCTAACCACGGACCACCTGGCCTTCTATCATGACTCATGAGTGATAGCTATTAGCTATTTTCTGTACACAGTTAGACAGAACAGTAGCATATGAGCTTAACTATCTCCTTTGTACTACACCCGAAGCATAATTAATATGGACTTAAGTATCTCATAGAAGGCCAGGATATCTATTTTATTTTTTATTTATGTATATCTAATTAAATGAAATTGCTTCATTGGTCTAAGGCTCTAAGCTATGAGCAATCTAGAATGCTTAGGGTATGAGCATAAATGGAGCATTATCCCATTATCTTCCCGCAGTTACTCTACTTTGTGGATCCCTTTTTATTTCTTAGCAGTTTTTGTGACTTCATTAATTGAAGCTTTGTGCCAAATCTTATATTGTTGTTCTTAACACTCAAATTAGTCAAATCTGTCAAATCAAAGCAAGCCAATGTAATGAAGGATAAATGTTAATCAAATACCACCATTTATTTCTTTATACCTTTTTGAGTAGAAATTGTTCTGCAACTTCTTATGATTCTCAACAAATTATAGGTGTCTATAGATAACATAGGCAAAACTAGCTTCTACTGGGAGAAAAGCCAATGAATAGACTCCCTACTGCCTTTCCTGCTGATGAGCAACAAGCCTACAATACATAGGCAGATTGAGGCCTGGAGCTTACCTTAGGATTAAGATTTATTTTATTTATTTATTTATTTTTTATTTATATTTATTTATTTATTTATTTATTTTTTCCCTTTTTTGGCGAATAACAGTAGTACCACTCATTGTAGCATAGAAATGCATATTATAGTAACAAAATTATGAAGCAGAGAGATATACCTCTTATTTGTTTATGCTATTTGTTTAAACCAATTGACATTAGATGCTTTTGGTCAAAGTTTCTGTATATAAGTTTTGATTGCCTTATGCCATTCACTTTTGACTGGAGTCTGTGTTTTCATTATTCTTATAGCTTTATTTGGGTAACGAGTTGAGTGACTGAATTTCTGTTTTTTCACTTGTCAGCTCGATGTCAGAGGAGACTTGTTTGGTTTGCTTACTGCTCATCCTTTGTCACCTTTAATATCTCTTCATCATTTGGAGATTGTGGAGCCTATTTTCCCTCACAAGAACCGGTCAGAGGCAGTACAACACCTTTTGAAGGCTGTACGTGCTGATCCTGGTAGAATATTGCAGCAAACAGTTTGCTATGATCACTCAAGTAATTTGACTGTTTCAGTTGCTTGGGGCTATGCTGTTCAAGTATTTGAAGGCCATCTACTTCTCCCGGATATTCTTGCTGCACAGAGATCTTTTACGCCTTGGAGAAGGCGTGGCATCAATATACCAAACCAATATGTTTTTGACACGAGGGACTATCCTCAGGATCCATGTAAAAGACCTGTGGTTTTCTTTTTGGAAGATGTTGCTTCCGGGACAGGAAGAGTCTGGAGCAAATATAGGCGGAATAATTCTCATAGCTGCTCTAGACCTGATGCTATTGAGAACCTAAAAGATGTGAAAGTGTTTTACAAAAAGCTACAGCACAATGCTGGACTGGTAATACTTTCTGTCTTGCATAGGGAGAGATTTCAGCTTTTGGTACCGTTTGTTGAGACTTTATTGCTGTTCAACTGTTCTTTATCTTTATGATTTTTGTCTTTGCTTTCTTACACTACAGACTTGTCTCATTTCAGGCAAAGGCACTCCGCCGGGATTGCTGTGACATAATACATCCGTTTAAGAAATCAATGGTCATTGACATCAGGCATTGTGGCGTTAATGAGTTGATTGCCATGAATCCTTAGCACCAGGAGCGCTGATGACTAGCTTTTTCCTTGTGCTGAAGTTCTGTGGTGGAGATCATGTATAGCTGCTTTATGAAATACTGTTTGATTGCATCATCAAGGTATTCTCTTTTCTTGTCCTCCTTTTTCACGTGTCAGTTACTCAGTTGTCATAGATGGCATAATTTTTCCTTCATTGTATGATGCATATCATTTCTTTATCCAGTGAAATTACGTCCATTTTTCCTATGATGCGAGTTTTTTAAATTAAATGATGCAACCAAAACTAAACTTTTCATACTGGTTTTGAGAAAAACAGTTTTGCAATTATTAGTGCTTTTAAGTGGTAATTTGAACATTAAATATTTTATATAGTTGTATAATAGTGGTTGTGACTCTTGTGAGTGGCACCCATATTTGTTGACCATGCCTTTGTCATCAGCAGGTGTCTGTGGATCCTTCGGTTTGTATTAGGGCTTAGCCTCCTTAATTTTCACTTACACTTTGTTTGGATAGAAAGAAATGAAAGGAAAAGAAGAGAAGAGAAAGGGAGGGGGACAAATTCTCTTGTTTGGGTAACGGGTTGGGGGAAGGAAGGGGTAGGAGAGGGAGGGATCCATTTTCCCTCTCTCTTTAATAAGCATAATCCCTTCAAAATTAGAGAGATTTGGAGGGAAAATGGAGCTCACCTCCCCCCCCCCCCCCCCCCCCTCTTCTTTTCCCTTCCCTTCCTCCTTTTTCCCTCCCCTCCCCTTCCTTTCCTTCCTTCTTTGCTATCCAAACAAAGTGTTAGGATTACAGAATTACAGTTACCTTGATAACATTCTGCAAAGATCTAGTTAAATAGCTTCTCTTTGCAACCATGGGTTTACCTAATGAGTTGAATATATTTAAGCACCAGCCTTATTTTCACTTAGCATCTTAAATGTCAAGTTTGAATCCTCCTTGGACAAGACATCCTTTGTTGACATAATACCTTTTGAGTTGGGATACTCAGTAGAAGTGTATATAAATCCTTTGGCAAATTTTTAGGTTGAAGGACTTGTAGCAATATGTCCTGTGTTTAATTATGATGGTTAAACTCTACATGAAATCAAACCAATTTGAGTTGTCTTTTGGTTCTAGGAGCCAATATTTTCAACTTGATTTGAGAAGACATGAAGACATTGAATATTTTTCCCAATATTGAGACATCCAAAAAGGCTATCTCAACTCTGAGGCACTAGTTGACATAACAGGAAAATGAAGCAGATTATCAAGGCTACTAGTTGACTCATAATTGGTTGATAGAATCAAACTTTACATACGTATAAAGTACTTCCTCTGTTATTTATTTGTTGACTCACTTTGACTTTTGACACTATTTACAAACTCTACTTTGAGTCTTTGGCTAATTTTTGTGATTTATAGCCTTATAGGTGTGATAAAACATAATCACGTGGGATCTTATTAGAATTGTCTCAACTTATATTTTCATATTAATAACTTTTGTATAATTTTTACTCATTGATAATTAGATATATTAATCGTTGAACTTGTGCATTGGCAAACGTGATAAAAAAAAAAATAAAAAAAAAAAAACACGTCAACTAAGACAGATTAGAGGAAATATTACTTATAAATGTATGTATATATGATCATTCTAAAAATATTCATGCTTGAATCTTAAAATACTAAAGTCTCACTCTTGTAACTTTGTATGCATGCCTCAATATGGAGTTGTAGCATACACTTCTATTTTTGAACACATAAGATTTCTTGCACGAAACAGTCTCTTAGAAGGTTCTAAACGAACAATATCTTTAAGTACAAATTTTATTAAGTGCTAATAATCTTTTATCATTAAAGTATTATGAGTTCCTAGATTTGTCTTGAGATCTCAATGTTTTAGCCTTGTCGTGTTTTTTTTTTTTTTTTTTTTTTTTCAAGAGATCCAATAAGTATTAAGAACTAACAGTTAAGCTTTGATATTTCATCAAATACAGCCTCCACTCAGCAAACAGTGACAACCTTTACCATTATTTCCTTTTATTGCCGATCATTGGTTGGCTTTCTATTGCAGAGAGGTGTAAAGGAGAAGGAAAGTATGCTTTTTTAGTGAGAGAGGGGTTAACCATAAAAGCTTAAAAGGGATGATTTATTAGATAGATAAATATGATGAGATGAGTATGATGGATAGATAGATAAATATGATGAGATGAGTATGATGGATTCATAATCCTTGGATAAGGAAGGAGACATGCAGCTTTTATTCAACATTTTTTTTTTTTTTTTTTATCTTCTCACTTTCTTCTTCTTGACCCCCCTACATGGCTTCGTCATCCTCACATATTTAAATTCTAAAGGGGTAGTCAGCCAGTTTCTTCTCAATGGATTGCAGGATAATAATGAGGAATATTCACGCTAATATCCATTCTTTGCCTGAACTTTTTTGTAAGTGAACTTATTATAAGACCGTTCAATTATCAAAGAATAATATTCCATATTAGATTTCTTAGCCACCTGTGCTGCTACTGGAGAAGTAGAAATAATGGCAATGGACTTCATGCCTCACTGTCATCATGTAATTTTCGAACCAGTTGCAGGCTGTAGAAAACCTGAATCACCACCTGTCCATGTTGAGGTATTACCTCAAGTTTCCTACATTTACTATTTTTACCATTAATGTGGTGCAGCTAACAGGAATGTTTAGATCTTAAACTCTCTGTTCTTTTTGATGTTTACATTTGGAACCCAGCCACTGTCATAAAGCTTATTTGAACTGATTAAGACTTATAACCTATTAATACCTAAGATTATTTTTTAACTCCTTGCTGGGAGCAATACTGATTTCTGCAACTCCTGTTCATGTTTTAGAAGAAAGACCTTTGACCCTCTTATTAAACTTGTATCTTTCTAGAAACTAGTTCGCGTCTTCTCCGTGATAAACTGATTCCCTTTGCCAAGATAGATCTCCTGTATTTCATTTTCTGGAGGATGAAGAGTTGCACTCTGATTTTTGCTAATATGTAAATTTTATTTGCTAAATGAAGGTGGTGTTGGTGCCAAATATTGGCTCCGTTCACATAATAATTGATTCTGGCACCTGCTGTTATGGTGTATATTAGGAGCTGAAGCCTTCATAGCCTATTTTAGAAGTCTGCAACACGGCACCAATATAGGAATTTCAGATTTTTTTTTTTTCATGTACTCACTTGTATGTCTTTTGTTGAAGGTAATTTTTAGTAGTAGACGGGTTCATGCCATTAGACTGAAAGTGTCGCCTCATTTATCAACGAAAGTCAACATGTATGTTGTTATTAAAGTTGTCCTTGTCTTGCCAAACAATCATTTATTCTGTTAATATATTCCCAAATCCGGTTATGATGTGGATAGTTAGATACATTGTGATCACCATTACAATGGCTTGTTACTTCTTGTTTTTTAAGATGAATGATTTTATGTTATAAGATCGCTTGGAATAATGAGCGTGTACCGTGTAGCATGCAGGTTCAATTCTCATAGTATGTTGTGCAATCTAATTGAAATCATTTTGTTTTAAGGTATAAAATATGCTTTAGGAGATGCTAGATTGTATAACTAGAGTACTTTCTTTTGAGTTATTGTATCTCACCAACTAAAGGAAAAATTACTCAATCACTTAAAAGTGGTATTATAAAAAAAATTAAAAAAAAATAAAAAGGAAAATTGTCAAAAGTAATATAACCTTTTAAGTGATCAGCCAAAAACAAGTCAATCTTTTAATCACTTAAAAAGTGGTATTATTTTTTATAATTTCCAATCATAAAACTTAGCTAATATATAAAGCAAAATTTTTAGCCAGGTCAAGAGGTAGCGACACTTGGCGTTCCAACTTTTCGCCAAGTGTTACGCCACATTGGATAGATTTAAATAAAAATGTTTGTTTAGAATTCTATTTGAATAGAATTTTAGCATAAAATTGTTAATTTAGAATTTTATTTTCGATAAAATACCAATATTTAGATGTACAAGTTGAATTATAATTTTATTCATAAAAATTATTAGATTATAATTCTAAAAAATTATCATATAAATTTATTTTTTATATCATAATATTTTTTTGAGCGAAGAAAATAGTTGAAAGCGCAAAACATCCATTTATAATATATATGTACTAATCAGTTAAAATAATATACTTCACAATCTAATACTCCCTCCGTCCCCTTTTGATAGTCCCTTATGGGCAAATTTTAGTCCCAAAATGTTCACCTCATTTGCTTTTTCCAACAACCATTAATATTAATTTTTTACCAAAATTCCCTCCAATTTGTAACAATACTTGTGCAAATTTAAATTTCCCATGTAAATTTTGTTTTCCCATGTACTTTTATTACTTTCTCTCTTTACTTTTTTGCATACCCAATGTCAATTTACCTTTTCAATGTATTTTAACTATTCTTATTTGTGTTTATTAATTCCCGTGAAAATTGCCCATAAGAGACTATCAAAAGGGGACGGAGGGAGTAGAATTTTATTACTATGTAGACCTGTCAATTAGGGTGGCTCATGAGTCATCTCGTATTGGGTCACTTCAGGTTACGAGTCAAAAAATGTTCTACCCTTGCCCAAAGTTTTGGGTTCGGGTCAACTCAATGGGATTTGAAATTTATTTATTTATTTTTTCTATTTTTTTTATTTTTTTAATTTATTAAATTGAACATTTCCACCAACATTATTATTAGTCATTACATGCCTACTAGATAGCAAATCGTCACAAAAGCACATCAATTCTTAACTAATTTTGTATCAATGGTATATTTAAAATTTGACATATAAATTAAAAATTTATCTTAAAATTCAATAAAAAAAAAACCCGGACATCCTAATATATAAAGCTAAACTTTTAGCCAGGTCACGAGGCAGCGACACTTGGAGTTTCAACTTTTCGTCAAGTGTCGCGCCACGTTGGATAGATTTAAATAGACTTCATAAGATAAAAGGTTAGTTTAGAATCCTATTTGGTTGGATTTTTATGATAAAATTTATAGTTTAGAGTTTTATTTTCGATAAAACACCAATATTTCAGAGGTACAAATTGAATTATAATTTTATTCAAAAAATTATTAGATTATAATTCTCAAAAAATATCATATAAATTTATTTTTTATATCATAATATTTTTTGGAGTGAAGGAAGTAGTTTTTTGTATCAATGATATATTTTAAATTTTGACATATAGATTATAATTTATCTTAAAATTCAATTAATAGCACAAAAGATCAGACGGTGTAAAAGCCCTAAGATCTTTCCAACCTTACATATAATCAATTCAACCGTTTTAAAGGTCACTACATACTAAAATAAGGTAACTTTATCTAAATTGACGACATTTACATAAAGTCACTATATATAAAAATAACATAACTATATCAATTGTGACGATATTTACACAAAGGTCATTATATACAAAAATAAGGTAATTATATCAATTTTAACAACATTTACATAAAGGTCACTATGTACAGGAATAAGGCAACTATATAGACTTTGAGTTTTTGACACCATTTACATAAAGGTCACTATGTACAGAAATAAGGTAACTATAACGACTTTGAGTTTATGACACCATTTTCATGATGCTAAGGTTATTATATACAAAAATAAGGTAACTATATATAAACTTCGGATAATTATATCAATTTGACACCATTTATCCACAGGTCACTACATACAAAAATAAGCAAACTACATCAAGTTATAACAATTTTGACAACATTTACATGAAGGTCGCTCTATATAAAAACAAGGTTACAATATCAACTTTGATAAAGCTTGCACAGAGGTCACTATATTTAAAAATAAGGTAACTATATTAATGGTTTCTATAAACTAAGGTCACTAAATATAAAAACAAGGTATCCATATCCTTAATAAGTACAAGTATATACAAAATAGAGGTCACTGTATACTAGTATAAAAACAAAGATATCACCCCATGCCAAAAAAGAGTTACTACATGTAAGCCTATCACTCAAGTAGCTCCACCTCCAGGCTCCAGCCGCACAACCAGCTACTGTGGACCACCCTGCAACTAGCAGCTCGCCACCGCACCAAATCTCGGCCGCTGCACTGCTCACCAAACACCGATTCAAGCAGCAACAACTCCGGAACCACACCACGAGCAGCCGCCTCAGCAAACAGCAACAATAAAGCCAAGTATTATAACTTTCACTTTCGTTTCTCGAATTTAATTCCCAGAAAAGTTACTGCCTGTCAAAATCATCTTTCATATATCATATAGTCAAAAAAAAAAAAAAAAAAAAAAAAAAAAGGTAGGCAAAACAACTATGACAATATGGCAATGATGAGCTTAATTGGTGGCAAACGACTAATCGAGGCCTTGTAAAATTAGATTCAGAGTGCTATGCATGGAGTGATTGGAGTCTATAATGCATCATTTTCCAAATTTCCACTGAATTTACATAGTGTACTCAAACAAAATACAAAGTGGTAATACCATTCAATTAATCAAGAGATATGAAAAATCTGATAAAAAAAAGTAAAGCTAAAAACAAAGATGCAAAACAAGCTAAAAACAGAATCATATGAAACAGAAAAACAAATTAACACCTCACACTTGAATTCGGAATCAGAACAAAATCGAGTAACATAATCGATTAACAATTAAAACATGATAAATATTATCTTAAATCAATTAGAATTTTAATAACCAGCAATTATCCAAGTTATTAAATCAAAGACGTAAAACCAAACTAAAAATCAAAACCCTAAGTGAGAGAAAATCAAAGTAACAATAATTAACTGCAGTTTACGAAAGCAAGAGAAAAAATTGCTCTATAAAACATATTAAAGCTTGTATCAGCAATATCATCACCATTCTTCAACAAAATCATCAGATTCGTACAAATTCTAAGATACAAAATAATTTTCGACAAATTTCAAAATAATAATAATACTCAATTTTTGTTAAAATAACCATTAATTGATAAATTTAAAATTTACCTGCTAGCTTGAATGCAAATTGTAGAAGAAAATTTGATGAATCGAAGAAGAAATCAACAATGTTGAGAAGAAAGAATTCCCAAATTGTTGAGGAAAGAGATGAGAAAAAAGAGAAATCTGGACGTCGAGAGGAGAAATAATACAACTGTCAATTGTGGCTGGGGGGGGGGGTTAAATGTATAAAAATGCGTTAAACGTTAGATGGAATGTCATCCGCTAGATTATAATCTACGGCTAGGATAAATTGTTTTCAGTGTAAGAGTTGTTTTCACATGTTCCACTCCCTGTGTATATAATCTACGGAGGAATTCGGTAAGATTATAAGAATACCTCTTTATATAAGAACACTAGTATATATAATAATTAAACGGTCATGATTAAAGGAAGTCAAGTAATAAGATAATACTCCACATAAACCCTAATTTTCTCTCTCCTCAAACTCTTAAATTTCTCCATCATTAGAGCAATTTGAAAGACTTTTCAGTGATTCCAATCAAATCTCTCGCAATTCGGTAAATTAAGGTATGATTAATCAATCAATTTATTTTCAGCGCTTTTGTTAAAATTTTTTTTGAAATTTTAAGGAATTTGTTACAAAATCGCTTCAATTATGTTTGATTATTCGAAATTGCATCAACAATTTAATTTCAACTATTTTAGGGATTGAATTTTCAACGATTTTTTTTGGTGATTTGTTTTAAAATTTATGGTTTGAATTTTCAAATGCAATTTTGTTTGATATTTTTCGAATTTCCAAAAAATTCAATTTTGTTTGATATTTTTCGAATTTCCAGCATTTTTGTACTGCAATGTTATTTGATTTTGTACTGCAATTTTTTACTTTTTTGATATTTTCATTCTTATTAAGTTTACCTTTGAAAAATATACAGGAATGTTTGGTTTGGATAGCTCATTGTTTAAATAATATTGATGAATGTACTTTCAGCTGTGCAAATTTAGTCATTTAGGTTCGTTGATGTAAAAATAAGAGTATTATGGTAAGAAATTAGGATAACACTTTTGTATAAGATGAATTTGCATAATAGTTTACAGGAATGAATGAACAACCAACTATAATGTCCTCTTTGTGACTGATATAATTACGTATTACATATTTCTTAGGCCTTGCTTGGATTGAGAATAATATATTAAGGGGTAATAAAAGTCAAACTTGAAAAAACATGAGTAATTAGCTAGAGATGGTGTTGTAGGAGGCATGGTGTTTACAAATGAAATAAGGTAATTGTGTCATGAGGAAAAGATAGAGATGGAGGAATTAATACCCTCATAATGAGGGTAATAGTTACCCACCCTCCCCCTAGTGTAACTATTACCCTCAAAATGAGAGTATTAGTTCCTCTTTCTTCACCTCATACCATCACTATCACTACATAATTTTCCTTACAATCACATCATCACTATCACTACATAATTTTCCTTATAATTACACCGTCAATATCACCTCTTTCCCTATTTTTACCTTTATTTTGCTTAGTTTGACTCTTATTATCCTAGTAATACATCTCCCTCAACCCTCCTCTATATAAGAACACTTTATATTGTAAGAATGAATTTGAATCGTAAGATTAGATTTAATCAATCGGTGAAATTGCCCTTAGTGTAATGTAATGACATTTTTGTAATTTAATTTTTTTTATGTTCAATATTTTTCTATGGCATTTTTGTAAATAATTTATTATTTCTTTAAATAGACACTTGTAGGGAATATTTTAAGCCATTAACCCCAAGCTTGAACCCCACTGTGATCATACACTTAAGCATGGTGGCGTCCAAAGGGAAGGAAGCTAGAGCAAAAGAGTCGCCAACAAGTTTTAGGAACTTGTAAACCGTTCATAAGGTGAAGGTTACACCCCTTAACGATCCATGAGATCGTCAACTCCAAAAGGTCTTGAACCAAATAGGGTTTGGGGATGAAGGTACAAATCCAACCTAAAAGAGATTGAACCTGCCCTAATAATAGGCCTCTACTTCATTCTTCTCGTATTCATGTGCGCTTTTTGACTAACATGCAATCAATAGGTTTACCCTAAACCTATTTATCTATGTTGGTTGAATTTAATGCACAAGAAAACTATTATTGGCGATCACTTGAATTATAATCAAATTAGCCTAAACAAGATTATTAATTATCTTATTAAGCGTGATTACAAGTACAAATTCCCTTTAAACATGCATAAAAGGCGTGATCAAGCAATAACAATTATAATCATCAAACAACATAATAATCATTAATCATAATTATAATCATAATAATAATCATAATAACGCTAAAACATAATAATAGCAAGATCCTAGGCATGATACTAACAAGATTAATAACAAATCCTAGCATGTCACTAAGCATTAAAGATCAAAGCTTTAAACCTAACATGGTACTAACAGATATTAGAAAAGAGTAAAAGGCACCCTAAACATGATACTAGAAAGCAATAATAACATCCTAACATCATACTAGGAATTAAACAAATTTAAACATGCTTTCTACAAGAATAGAGAAACAAGATTACATACTTTGATGTCTCGTACCTCTTTCTAATAACAAAATACACGCGTTAGTAATTTCAAGGAAAATATAAAATCAAACAATAAAATTAAATAATTGAAAGAAAGATTAGGGACCAAACCCTCAGAAATTATAACCTTTCACGTTTAGGGCAAAGGCAACTTCGAACTTGGCTAGGTGTTTCTAGATCTCGTGTATGCGGAATTGTGTGTGTGAAAAGCTAGAGAGAGATGATGATTGTAGAGAAAAGATTGATGATTGTGAGAATTGATGATTATTGATTAAAAACGGAGGTTCAGGACCCTATTTATAAGAAAACGGTCCGGAAATAGGTAGAATTTGATAAGGAATAAAACTCCACTCTGTCGCCGCAAAACCGACTTTGTCGCTTGGCGACAGCCTGGATTTCTACGCGCTTTCAAACACGGAGTCCATTTATCAATCAAAATTGATTTGTAAAGTCCATATGAAAACTGAAATCGTATTTTTCATAAAATAATATTTTATTCCAAGTAAAACTTATCAAAATATAATTATTAATTCTAATTCTATTAGGATTAAAGAACCTTCTAGAGAATTCTTGAAGACTATAATTAATTCTAATAACCTTAGGAATAATAATTAACATTGGGCCCTACCCTAGATCATCGGGCCGCAAGTAAAGATCAAACCGGGCCCAGTTTAGTATTTTGGCCATAACGTCCTAATGTTCTTAAAAGTTCTTTTACATGTTTTAAAAATTGTCTTTTACTTTAAATAGGTGAATATTGGAATGGTTAAATTTTTCAAATGATGAAGGAATTATTTGGAGGATATAATAATAAAGAGTGAAAATCAACATGAAACAAATTATAATAAAATAATTTATAAAATATAATGATACGTGAAACTAATATGTGTGACTACATAATAATAAAATGCCAGTGATGTCTGTTGTTTCCGGAAAACGATTTCCGGTGGTCGAGAGGAGAGAGGGGTAAAACAAACCCTAAAAAGAGAGAGTCACCTTTTTGGTAGAGCAAAACCTCAAGCTCCTTGTTAAAAATATCCTTTTAAGTAAAATCTTGTTGCAAGTTTAGGAACCTTCTCACTGCAGTCTTGAGTGAATATTACCCCAATATCGCTTGTTCTTGATGTGCGAAGGACCAAACCGAAAACTTGTCACTAAATTTTTTGGACACCTTCCATATTTGAGTTCCTTGTGACATCTTATGTCTTCAATTTCTTTAAAATACATACATTAACATCAAAAGATAAAGATAATAAAACTAGTTATATATAGAAGAAGTACCTTTATAATATAATCATGCATTAATTAATCTTATTGGAAGTTAAAACTAGCTATCAAAATAGTGACTATCCCAAGTCAAGCATATCATCAGAAGGTGCTTAGAAAATCAAGACTATTACTTCAATTGTTCACAAGGTTCAAAACGAAAGTAGTTAATTTGCATAAATGATGCTTTTAAGTAATAAAGTCAGTCTCCACATATAATGTTCAAGGTAAATATTTGTAGAATAACTAAACAAAAAATATGCTGCTAGTTTGTATTATGTTATGTGCAAGCTGATAAGGTACCAAACTGTTAATTTAAGAGGAAAAAGTTAAACTCAGCAATTCAAGATTTAGATGAAGTGCTAGAAGCCTTATTGTTCAAGAGTCTGGTAAAAAACAGAGCAACCCTCCTAAATTCCAGCTACTATTAAAAGATAGGAAATCATAACAAACCACCTGAAAAACCAAAAATAGAGCAAATATCTTTGAAGAATCAGGTCAGAAACTTTTCATATGTAATTATTAGAGTTATAAAATCCTATAATAACATACATTGTATTTAGGAAACGCATTATCATGCACCCTTTATCAACAGATTAAATGTTAGATTTAGGAAAATGCCATATAATTCTAATAATTTACATATAAATACTCATATTTTTATATTATCTTGCTTATTAGGTTAATTAGTTCAATGGTTAATAAATCATTTATTCTTCATCTTTCAAATAAATATATTACTCATTAATCTTATACTACCTCCGTTAACCATTATCTGCAACTTTTACCAAAAATGGACGCTAAAAATTATGTGCAACATTTCCAAACCTTTCCATATTTGGTTAAAAAAAGTTAATAAAATTACAAATATACCTTTACTTAAAACTTTATAACGTCAATTATATTCTTAAAACATGATTAATTAATTACTAATCTAACCTAATTAATCTAACTGCTCCTATCAAATTTAATTCATCTCCCCCAATAACTCATTGAAATCAACCAAACTAATTCAAAATCATCCATTTCTCCTCATTCATATCATAATTTTTCACCTTCTTCATCTTCCCCATTACCTTTCTCCCTCCTCCTTCAAATTCATTCCAGATTTGGGACGGCGAACAAGAAGACGACGAAGAAGAGGACGACAAAGGCTGTTGTTGGATGGGCATTCGGTGGGTGTGGCGGTTTCTTAGGTGGTTTTGGGTTCGAATTGGGGTGGTTCGTGATTATGGGTTCGAGTTGAGGGTTTAGTTTTTGGTGGGTTGGTCATTTTCGATGGGTGGATTTCAGTGGGTGGTCGTTCTCGGTGGGTGGTTTTCGTAGGTGGTCGTTTTCGGTGGGTGGGTGGGTTTCGTAGATTCTGGGTTCTGGTGGGTGGATGGATTTCGTAGGTGGGTGGGTGGGTCATTTTCGTAGGTTCTGGGTTCTGGTGGGTGGGTTTCGGTGAATCCGTCAGTGGGTTTTGGAGGGTGGTCGCCGATCTGGGTTTTGGTGTGTTCGTGGAGGTGACGAAACCGTCGGTGGTTTCAGTGGCTGGGACGTTGGATGGTTCTGGCCTTCTGGGTGCTTTCAAAATTTTTTTTTTTTGATAGATTAACTATTAATGACATACCCTTACTTTTTGTTAAGCACCATTAAGAAGTTTTGCATTGGAGTTCGTTCCTCTCCCCAAAGTTGCAGATAATGGTTAACGGAGGTAGTATTATCTATTCAAATAATTAATGATTCAACATTTTTGGAAGATATTGCATTTGGGTGCACCTAAAATTGATTTGATTAAAAATTTATTGCTTTTTCTTGTGAAATTAAACATGTCTGGGTGACGAGGAGAAAAACTAGGTCGTTGACTAATCCTTCCTAAGCTAAACAAAATTTATAAACACTTAACAAACCTAAATACAAAGTATAGAGGTAAGTTAAGGGTCGAACCCAAAGGAACGATTATGTTCAAGTGCTTTCAATTGGGCACCTAAGCTAGGTCGAAGTCGGAAGCGAAGAGGTTACACTAATAACTAACAAAACAAACAGCCAAACAAATAAAACACTAGAAAATGGAGTCAACAAATAATCATGACAATTGCAACAACTTGGGAAGAACAGCCAATCAATGGTTGTGAAGACTAATGATAAGAGTTATCAATTGGAATCAAAGAGCTATCTCTTAATCGTTAAGCTAGTGGTCTCTACGAATAACAAACTAGGAGAATCACAATCCAAACCAATCGATAATTGCAATTCCTAAATCAATTGGTCGTGTCATTAGCAATTACAATGCAATTTAGCATAATTCTCTAGGCCTAATCGAATTACACACATGCAAACTTATATCAATCACTTTAATCTCAACAATCAATCAACACAATTCCCAAATTAATCACAATCAATCAATCATACAAGTTTCACCCAACCCCTAGCCTAACAACTACTCAAGAATCATCATCTAACAACAAACAACTAAGAAATCAAGAATCAACAAAATATCAAGAACAATTACACTAATCAAGATCAAACATCCAAATCAAATCAAACAAACATGAATCTAAACAAAACAATAAGATGAGATAGTGTTAGAAATGCTTATTGATAATAGTAAAGATCTTCAACACAATTGTCACCCTTGTATCATCAATCTCTCAAATCACCATTGAAATCTTTCACTTTCTCTCTCTAAATCTACTTCTTAACTAACCCTAAAAATAGAGAGAGAAACGCTCAACTAAGCTAAAATTATCATCAAAATTATGTCTAAAACTTCTTACAAAAATTGGGTTAAGAATAGGTATTAATATGAGGCGCGGAAATGAAATTGAGTGAAACCAAAAACAGGGAGGCACGCTCGCGCGCTTCTGGGTTTCTTCGACTTCTTCGATGCCTCGTGCGCTCGCAAATGGGTCTTCGTGAGGCTCACTTGATGAACATTGGGGGTGGCAGTTTCTAAGGGCCGCTACGGTGGGTTCAACACAAACTTTCATGAGAGCACGGCTTGAGAGCGCAGGAGCTAGAACTTGGAGCATCCACTTCCTTGCATCTTGAGCTTTCCCAATGCTATAAGTTTGCTCCAAATGCATCTTCCAACTTAGTTGGCCACCAATATCAAGACCCAAATTTCGTACAATACCTACAACCACAAAAAGAGAGCAAATAAAGGAGAAAACACTCGAAAAACCATAAAAACACAAAATAAGAAAGAAAAGGTAAAATAAAGAGAAAATGCATAAAACTAAGCATTTATTAAGTAAGAAAGCTATGAAAGAAGGTAAAAACAACCTAAATACTCATCAAATAAGTGCCATAAATGACACCCATCACTTGGTAAAAGTTGTTTGGATTGGTATTTAAGCACAAAAGCTCCACGATCACTTGTTACAAGTGGTCAGAGCATATTTTCCAATTTGATTGGAATAAGGAAATTCTAACTAATTCTATCTAAGACAAATATTGTTTATTTGTGATAAACAATTGTTGCAACTTCATCATATGCACGGATCTCGGCACAAAAAAAAAAAAGAATGAAAAAGAGATAAAATATGTTGTGTATACCCTAAACCTTAAATGAAATATGGGTAAATCATTTGAAAGCGAAAAGATTTGCTATGTTATACAAGATAATTTGATTTTATTGCTCCTACTAATTATAAGAAAGATTTTAATGACGGTTATTATTTTCAATCGGGATTGTTTAGGGTAAAAATACCTTAGACACGTGGCCCAATCAGAGAGGGACACGTGTTAGCCCTGGACAGGTCTAATATGGGCCACTCAGCAGCTGACACGTGTCAGCCTCAGATAATAAATGGAATTGCGGCCTTCAGGGCCCAATTCCCAAGAACGCCACAAAATGGCGCAACCCATTAGGTCATCCTGACCTAATGAAGGGCACTTTTTCCAATGACCCTATAAATAGGGAGATTTCCCCCATTTCTGGAACACAGTTCATTTATTACAACTTACCCTACATTCTCTCACATCAGAGAAAACACCTGATCTCGGAATCCGAGAAGATCTCACTTTTACCTTTCTGCACTTTTTACATTCTCCAACACGTTCTAACTTGATCGTCGGAGGTGAAGCTCCTACCAACCGGAGTCTTCGTGTTTTTCAGGTACAGAGCGCGTCGGACCAATCTTTTAGCTGTAACTCTCCCGAGGGACAAAAACACCCAAAACAGGGATGACAAAAATAATTAAATGCTACTCCAACTTTTTTTTTTTTTAATATAAATGGTTAGGTAAGATTAAACCCCATGCAATAGATGCACGATTATTTAATAAGTATAATCACAACAAATTTATAAAAACAATATAATTAAAATAAAGACTCGGTAAACCAATTATTAGAAACTATTTTAATATATTTAAAAAAAGCTTCGCCAATGAGTGCCACTTTGTGGTATTCACCGCCGCTGAGTGTCACTTTGTGGTATTTACTCCCTGTCTGAAGCTTGGATAAAGAAGAGTTGTTGTAGGCCAGTGGCGGCCAGCTGTAGACACCTAAAAATGTCTTCCTAAAACCAAATCCGACGATTAACAACCTTTTACCACCATTATTAGTCGGGTTGAATATTTAATCTTTGGAGTGCTTAAATCCATATTCAATCCAATACATTTCATAAACCAACCCAATTCTTAGCAATACGTCTTAGTTGCACTATAGTGCAGCTAGGATAGCTGCAACATGCCCTAAAATATGAACATTCAGTAATAAAAAATTAACATATAATCGATTACTTAGTATATGAAAAGTGAAAATGATTATCATATAATCATAAAATTGATGGACCATTACCTTAAAAATGAACATTTAGTAAAAAAAAAAAAAATTGAGCATGTAAAAATAAAATGATTATTTAGTTATAAAAAATGAATATTTAGTAATAAAAAATGAACATGTCAAAAAAATATATGAACATTTAATATAGTAAAAATGAACATTCATAGAATAGCTGAATCATACCTAATAAAATGAACATTTCATGAAAAATATAGGAATGTATTATATAAAATGTACATTTAATACACAAAAAAAAAAAAACACGTAAACAAACGAATATGTTTAAATATAGGTTTAAATTCATTGTACAAAATAATTAACAAGAAATAAGATACAATATATCGTTAAATTATCTTATTTTTTATATACTATTGTCTATTTTTAGTGTAGTAAATGTTCATTTTGTACAAAATATTCAATTTTAAAGTATTGTATGTTCATAATTTTTTTTTTTTTAATTTACAGAACACTAATTCGATTGTAATTATTTTAATTATAAACATTTGAATATTCACCTTAAATCTAATTTTCGTTCATCATAGAGACAATAGTTATTAATCTATAACATAATAGATTAGGAATCACAAATGTGAAACTGATAAAAATCAATATTTTTTCAACATTTACATATTTTTAATTAAAAAATTTAAAAACTCAAAACTACCTCAAATTTCACAATTGTGACGAAGAAGTTGATGATGATGGAGAATAATACAATGGTGATGAACTGGAGAAGCATAAAGATTGAAAGAAAGTGAGGTAAAAATAAAATTAACTTTTAAAAAAAGGGGGAAAAAGAAGAGAGAAAATTTCAGATTGGGTAGCGTAGAAAACAGAGGGGAAAGAAAATTAATAGAGGTAAGAAAGAAGAAGAGAGAGAGAGTTAAGATATAAAGAAGGAAAAAAAACATATGTTCTTTTTTGAATTACTGTATATTCATATATGGGTGTAGTGGTGCGTCTAGCTTAGCTACTTGTGTAGCTAAGAATTTGCGCAATTCTTAGCCCATTTCCTCAAACCATAAATTTTCCACTTTTCGTGTCCACATCACAAAAACGAGCTAAACTACTTTCGTACCCCAATAATTTTGATCTAAATATTAGTTGGTTGCATAAGCGTTGAAATAATCTTTCCAACGATATATCATAAGCCCAATTCCGATTTAAAACGAAAAAGATATGGGAAAAACACTAGACTCGTCCCAAAACCGACACCCTTTACCTAAAACGACCCTATCTTAAAATATACAAAAGTAGACTTGAAGATCTTTCCAACGGTAATTTATATGCCTTATTCCGATATATGGATCAAAATTTATCATAGTTTTAAAAACACTTAAAAACTAGAATTTATCGCGCCACAGTAAAAATGTCGTGACACTGTAGATATTGTTATGTGACGGAAAATTGTGCTGTGACACGACAAGTTTTAGGGTTTTTTTTATATGCGGCACTTCAATTCTAGGGTTTTGTACCTCACCCCTCATATTTTCTCTATAAATATAAGGCTGATTTCCTCAATTTCGGGGCACCAAATAATTCTCTCTTCCTTTCTAATCTTATGCACAGGACAAATCATTTTCTCTTTATCTCTTATGCTCTAGCTTAAATACTAGCCTTCCCTATTCTCTCATAATACATCCCTTTAGCACTCCCCAGAGCCCATACAATACCCGAAGTTTTATACTTAAATCTAGGCGTGACAGGTAGAATTGACTGAGGATTCGGACCAAATTAACTATTTTATTTAATTTAATTTCAATTTGATTTTATATATTTTTTTTTATTGAAATTACTAACAATTTATTCATGATGTAGCAGTTCAAGGAAACGCAGAACGTAAGTAATTTATTCACTTAATTACTCTTTTTATTATTCTTGTTGCTAGTATCATGATGAGGTTATTATTATGATTTGATTGACTAACGATATTATTGTTAAATTGCTTCCAATGTTGGTGTTTATTCTATTGTATTTATTGACCGCTATATTGCATATTTAAAGGAAATATGTAATTGAATATAACGCCTAATAAGATAATTTGGACGACCGGTTGAGGTTCCTTTTTAATCTTGTTGTCTAATCAAGTGATCACGATATTTTAGAATTATATGTGCATTAACATTCAACCAATTTAGTCTTTATAATAGTTTGGAGCAAATTGAAGCTTTGTTTGTATGCCTTTGAGATCGCAAGAATCACTTTTCGCTACAAGAATCGAGTAGAGGCCAATACCGGAGAATGTGACTTCATGACTCACTTCTTACCATCATCCTCGATCCTCCTTTTGTGGTTCCGAACCATATAGAGTTAGTAATCTCATGAATTATAAATAGGGTGTAACCTTCACGGGTTAATCGTTGTTGCCTATTGTTGTCCCTTATTCGTGGTTACCTTTAATGATCCATGAACGGTTTACAAGTTTCTTAAAAAGTTGTTGGCGGCTCCCTACTTTACTTTGTCCCTAATCATATGTCGATTCTCACTTCCTATGAGTGCCAAACATATTCACCACATGTAATACCCTTATATTTTGTATATTATAATAATATAAAAATCATATTTTACTTCGTATCTTTTACATTATATTTTATTATTTAATAGAAGTTTAAAACCTCATTTTAATTTATATAGGACTCTAAAATTTTAAGCATACATAAACTAATTTAAACCCTATAAAAATTATTATCCCACAAAAGATATTTTATTAAAAAAAAAAAAATGGTTCGCCGTACGTATCCCTTTTGTGTGTGAATTCCATGATCCAACCCCAAACTTGATTTTCATAAAACTTTTTCTTTCATTATTCTCCAATATCCGTTCAATATTTCATTCTCCAATTAAACTCCATCGGATTTGTATAATTAAAGCTCGCAAATTACAACAACGCTCCATATACTTTGCCTTGAATATTGTAGTTTGATTGTAATTTGTTGAAAGGTAATCACACGAATTTATTAAACTTTGGAGTTGTATATGTATAATTTATTGTTTCTTATTTACTTTGGAATAGTTTGTATAGTTATTGCTTTATATTATTATTGTATGATTTGGTATTCATATGCTTGAGTTTATATATATGATTGATGTATATAATTTTATGATATGATTTAATTATCTTGTTATTATTGTGGTGTTAATTGATTGTGTTATAATTTTTAGGGTTTTTAATGTTGTTTTTATAGGGAGTATTGTTTTATCGAGATTTTATGGTTGTTAATGCAAAGTATTATTTTTAGGTTGTGAGTTAATTAATTTTGGGTACTAGTATTAGCCCTATAAGAGTTTAGATATTTATGAATCGAATATGTCGTCATATATGAATTGGAAACTTGTGCCAATATTGAGATATTATCAATTAGTTTGTGAATGATTATTTGATCAAAGTATGAGATCAAAAGGTTGAGAATTATATTTTATTCTTGGTTTGAGACTCGGCGTTATAGACCTTAGTCCTTGGCATGTTGGTAAGGAGATGATAATCATGAGTTAAGAATGGAGTACAATCTTTATTATTTATTTTTCTATATGGCCCCCTACAGTGGGATTTGGCCCGTATGTGGTCTCGTTCAAGGTGTTTTTCTGGTTATTGAGAGTATTCAAGTTTTTATACTTGTTGGTTTGTTATTCGAATTAATCATGTCCAAAGCTAGGTATAAAACAAATAGCGTGGCACACTTATGGGATAGATGAGCTATTTGAGTAAAGGTTCGTATTATTATTCAAGGTTGGGTTTGACAAAGGTTACTTTTCAGAGTACAATGTGTAATGTAGTTTTAAACTACATTGTTTAATTAAGCTAGTAATATTTATCATTTTATTATTCTTTATATTTTGGTATGTGATGATTACTCATCTTTTTGCTGACGTGTGTGTGTGTTTGTTTGTTTGTTGTGCTACTTATGTTTGCGGCCATGTCTTTTTCCTATGGTGGCCTTACGACGATCTATTTTGGAATTTGTCCTTAAATGGTGAGCAGTCAAGATTTTCTAAGCTGGATAAGCAAGTGATCGTAGCTAAAGGAGCTCAAATGTTTCGATTAGTATGCTATAACGAGTCTGTAGAGTTGTATTTTGAGTTATAATTATTGGGATTTTGTAAGCCTTAACACTTGACAGTTGTTGAGTGTGGCGGTAATACCTCCGATTTAGGTGTATGCTTCCGCAGTTTTTATTTAAAATTTGTTTATTTTCCTTTAATTCTTATTTATTATTTCAGTTAGTAAATAGGGGGTGTTACACCACATGCTTAACGTAAGCGCGTTTCGATCGACGCCTACACTAGCGTAAAACTAGTCACATCTTATGTACATGAATCGAAATTTGGATATCATGCATGGGGGTGCTCCCTACTCAATGACGACCTACACTTCATAGGCTCGGGTGTAGTGAAAAATATGCAAGGGTTGCTAGGTGTTGCCAGGAAGCGACGCACCATCCCGATGTCCGAGGATGGTGTCAAATACCCAAGGGTTCCCGCATGACAAACGAATGCGGGTAAAGAAGCTTGTAATCCCCTAAATCTCCCACTGCCGAAGTACTAATATAATACGTGATAAGTGCATAATATACCATATTTTAGTCACTAATATTAGTCTTATAACTACCTTATATTAGTTATTTTATGAAATTATTTACTTTAATAATTTCAGTTCTTAGTTTACGTTAGTATTTTATTTTATAGCTATTTTTATAATAATTAATACTTAATACCAAGTTGTGTGTTTAGTGTTTTTGATAAGAAAGCAAGAAGAAAAAGGAGTTGATTGGAAAATACAATCAACTAAAAGAAAGCCCATTTGGTTTACTACTCCAAGACACCACCACTTCCAACGTGTTATAAGCTAAAAGCAAAAAAGATAAGACGATCTCCAATGGTGAGACTCAACTTTGAGTATTGAAATACAAAATGAGTTGTTTTTTTTACCCCCAATGGTAATACCCAACCCATTTCTCAATTTAGCAACTCATGTGAAGTCTAATTTCCCAATGGTAAGACTCTCTAAAGTATACTAATGTAACTTTCAAATTATGGCCCACCGAATCCATATTGTAACTTTTTTAAAAAATAAAACTTAAATAAATTACAAAATATATTATAATATTGATAAAGAGCCCACACTTTTTATCAAATGCGACTCAAAGTTGAGTTCTAAACTTAGCAACTTTCTTTTAGAGTTGCTAAGTTTAGATTCCAACTTATTGGTATCATTTGCAAAAAATATTTTCTCTCTCCTAAAAATACTCTCTCAAGTCTCGCCATTGGAGATGGTTTTAGAAGGAAAAAAGAGGAGAAGATAAGAAGGAGAAAGAAGTGCGTGAAGACCAAGAACCGAACCCACCATTGTCAAGTTTCATCCCAACAAGAATTGCAATTATCCCCCGAAATTCAAGGGCAAGATATGGAGAAGATGAATTTCTATCTTATTTCACAAATTTATCTCTTTAATCCCGAAAAAACTAGGTCGTTTTTGGTGTATAAAAATCCTCAATTATTCTTGCTGAAAACACACAACTTAGCCAAAAATTATACGAAGAGCGAGATAGTTCGAGTGAGTTCGTAGTTGGGCAATTGGTGAAGAGAAGATAGCCATTGGAGGGAAGCTTAGTCTCGAATCCAAGGTAGAACAAGAACGAAGGTGAACCGCATGGTCGAAGCCTGGTTTATTTGGGTGTTCTTAGGAGTATATTTCATAAGTCTCCCTCTTGAGTTGTTCCATATTACTGATTTATTTGATGTTCTTTTCTAATTTGATGAAGTACTTTTATTGGATTATTGGTATATAATTGTTTTCTGATTATGTTATTTTTCGATTAAATGGGTATTTGAAATTTGCTTGTTCTTGATTATCTGCTTGTTCTTGATTATCAAATTTGTAATTTGACATCGATTGTTATCTTTCATGTTGTTAGTTGTGAATTATTGCTATCTATATGGTTTAGCTTAGTTTAAATCGTATAGTAAATTAGTCCCTAATTTTATATGGAGTCTGCGAATACGGTTTGGTTTGAATTAGAGAGCAAGTTCAATCTTAGTAATCTGACATTTATGTGTTTAGATTGGTTAGGACTAATGAGGTTTCCTAGATTTCAATTCTTCCAAGACTAATCCATACAATTTGCGACTATATTTGTGTTAACTAGGTTAGTTTAGAGTCGATTTCGGCTTAGTTCGGAATTGGTTTCAAGTAAGGGAGATAACAGGAAGTCTTTGTTACTAAAGTCTCTACGATTAGTCTAATCGTTAAATTGAATACTTTAGCAGAGTCGGTCAATTATTGTTATTAGTATTATTATTATCAATAGTTTAGTCTGAGTAAAGTTATGAATGGAATTGGTTAAGTGTGTTATCACATGTAATTGGATAATTATTTAATTCTTGTTTAGTTTACTGAATTGTTCAAGTTAACCTTCCATTCTCATGTGTATAGTGTAAGTAGTATTCTTATGTGTTTTAAGTTTAATTTTCGAGTTGACTTTGAATTTATAGAGTTGATTAATCTCCTCGTGGGATCGACCCTTACTTACCCCTTTTATTAGTTGTTAATATTTTTGAAGGTTTAAGTGAGGTAAATTATTAATTAATTTTATACGGTAAACGACACGTATCAAATTTTGGCGCCGTTGCCGGGGAGATATCATATACTTGAAAATTCATAGTCTAACTTTGTTATTTATGGTTTCACGCTATTCAATTACTGAGCTTTACCTCTTATAAGGTCAAGCTTGTTATTGTTTTTAATTTATATGAAGAAGTTTAATTTAATTTGTAGTGGATCTAATTTAATTTTCTGCTTTCTTGTTTTGGTTTTCTTTAGTTTTCTTTTGTTATTTTCTTTGGGGCTTGTCCCTCTCCTTTACCAAAAAAAAAAAAAAAATATCCTGCCTAGTTATAAGTTTTAAAGTTCTAACCAGAAATTGATTATTGAACTCTACATTTTTGCACTAATATTTTAAGCTTATCTCTCATTAATTTCTGTTTTCTTTATAGGTTCATGTACGCTTACGATAAAGAAGGAAGAATTCAACGCATAAAAGCATATGTAGGCTTCTTAAACGAGGCAGAACCAGAGAAACTTTTTCATATTTTTAATGCAGAACCTAAACTTGAAGTAGAAGATCCACTACCAATCACATACACTTTCATGGTTGAACAGATGTTGAAGGAACTAGGAGCTCCCAAGCTGGAGGATGAGCCCTTGTGCATTAATTTTCCTACTCTGGAAAAACCATTGAATATCAATTCAGGTTTTCTTTATCTTATCCCTAAATTTTATGGGAACGCAAGTGAGGATCCCCATAGACATTCAAAAGAATTTATTGTTGTGTGTTCCACTATGAAACCTGAAGGAATTATAAAGATCACATTCAAATGCATGCTTTTCCATTTTCTTTGCATGATATAGCTAAAGATTATTGGTTATATTCTCTAACTTCTGGATCAATCACGACTTGGGAGGCTATCCAAAAAACTTTTCTTGAAAAATTGTGGTATTAGACAACATGCTAATGAGCCACTTTATGAGTATTGGGTTTTCTTGTGTTTTCTCTTTTATTTATTCTTCTTTCTTGGTTTGTAGGAGTAAGGTGAAGCTTGAGACCCGTCACGATGATTTTCTTGGTTGAAGAGGCTTAAGGTGCGAGGTGGAAGCTTATGTATAACTCACACGGGAAGGGATGCATAGCTCCAATACTTGATGTTTTCGCTCTCATGTTGCGCTATCATAAAATCATGGTGTTGAACCCACCGTAAACTTCATTTCGAAACTGCCATGCCTAGTGACTAAACATGAGCATCGTGTCGTGCGTTGCCAAATTTTGGCACACCCCAGCCCACGGCACGGCCCACGTGCTTGGCGGGCCGTGCTTTGCCGGGCAGCGAGCCAACTTGTATTTTTTTTTTTAAAAAATATATATGTATATAAAAAAAATCAATATATATATTTTTTTGAACAAGTTTATATAAATAATGTTACTAATTTATGTTTATGTTAATGTTAATATATATTTTTTTTGAACAACTTTAATTTAATTAAGTTTATATAAATAATTTATGTTTAAGTTTATATAACATCAAACGCATTAAGAAACTTGTACAGGAAGGTATTTTTGACACATTCGATTTACAATCGTTTGAGAATTGAGAAGGATGATTATTAGGCAAGATGATAAAGCTGCCATTCTCCAAGTTGGGAGAAAGGGCAGGTGACTTGTTGGGCCTAATACACACCGATGTATGTGGACCAATGAGCACAACCACAAGAAATGACCATCGGTATTTTATCACCTTCACAGACGACTATAGTAGATATGGATATGTCTACCTGTAATACCCCGCATTTTTGAAATGTATTTTCTAATTAGTATTCTCTTAAAAAGGGTATTTTAGTAATTTATTTTACTATTTGAATTTTGGAGCCAAAATGATATTTGAATTTTGGCGCCAAAAGTATTTTAAAACTCAATTATTATTTTTGGATTTTGGATAAGATTTATTATCCATTTATTTTATTTTAAAAACCGGATTATTTATATATATTTTGGATATTTTAATTAAACAAAATTATATTTTATTATTTATTTAAAAGGGCCGAAAATTCCTAAATTATTAAGTATGATTTTCGGATTTTCTATGTGTAGAAAATCTAATTTTCTTAGTTATTTTATTTAGTGAATAATTGGAATTTTATTAATTAATTATTTTATACAATAAATATTATTTACACAATTATTTTTAATTCCTCAAAACTAGCAAATTAATTCCCTAAATATCTAAAGCCACCATGATGGATTTTTGGGTGACTTATTTTGGTAAATTATATTTTAATTATCTCCTCAAAATATCTTATTTTCCTTAATTCTATTTCTCCATCTTTTTAATATCTAATCATCATATTTACTCACTTCTCCAAGTAATCCCTTAAACCCTACTTGCCATAATTCTTCCCACATTCTCTTGCCATAATTCTTGCATGAGCTAGCCTATAAATACCCCTTCATACCTCTCATATTCTTCACACTAAAACTCTCTTCTTCTCTCTTATTCTTTTTTTTTTCCCTAAACCTTTTTATACTTTTCTTCTCCTTTTTTCATACAAATATTATCCCGTATACCTTTGAAGCCAGTTTTCGGGCACTTCTGGTCAGATTTTGGGGTATTGATGTTTCACAGAAGATTGTTCCTCTCAAAAAATCCTTGAGGTTAGGCTCAAGAATCACCCAATTCGGAGTTATATTGAAGGATTTATGACCTCTCCAAGTTCTGCCTATTCTTTCCTACGAAAATTCAATTCTCTTTAATCCTATTCTTTTATTTTCTTTATGGTTAGTTTTCTAAAATACAAATACCTATTTCAAAGCTATAATTTTATATTAAAGTATTATTTTAAAAGAGTTTTATAGTCCATGCACATTAGATTTGAGTTTATGTTGTGATAACCTTATGGTTATGTTATTTGCAAGGTGTATTCGTGATTGAAGTTTGAAAGTGCAAAGTGTTGATTGATATTCGGAATCAAGGTTCTTGAGGTTCTTTTTGTGTGGTTTTTCTAGCAAGGATCAAGGTACGTTTAGGTGGCTAGATACCTTTGAAAGTGATTGGTTTGAATAACATGTTTTACATGATTTGATTGGTGATTGAATTAAATTGATTTGAATTATGATTTTGAAATAAATTATGTTTGAAGGTATTGATTTTAATAAAAGTATTTTGAATGATTGATTTTTAAATCATGTTTTGAATGGTTTGAATTACTTATGGTGTTTAAATAAAGGAATTGATTTTAAAAGATTTGTTGAATTAAATAAAAAAGGTTTTTCAAGGAAGAGTTATTGATTTTGAAAAGTTATTAATATGAGATTTTATTCTCAAATATCTATTTAAAAGGTTTTGATTTTGAAAGTATGTGGAATTATTAAAAAGGAGTTTAAATTATATTGGAATTTATTGGATATTAAAAGGATTTATTGAACCATTGAATTATTATTATTATTAATGCTTTATAAGCATGTTGGTAATCCCACTATGCGGATTTGGTATATTGATAAGGCCTTGGACTTTGTATGACCGGGTCTTTCCTCAAGAATAGCCTTGTAATATAAGGAGACTAGCTTGGGGGGTGTGCACACTTGGATGAGGAATTGGATTAGAATAAATTGGTTCTTAATAAAGGAATTGTTTTATTAACTATTATTTTGATTGTTGAATCATTGGAATCGGCTTTGGAATAATGAGTTTGAAATTATTAGATTAATTATTGGAATTGATTTTTAAAAGCATGTTTGCAAATAAATTGAGTTTACATTATCTTGCACTTATCGTACTTAGCATATTTTGCTAATCCGTATTTCTTATTTGTTTTGGTTCGCCCTGTTTATCGTAATGGTAAGGAGTGTTAACTATTTTCAGATGGAGTCAATAATTGAGCATATGGAGTCCCGGGAATGGTTTCACCTAGATTTGGAAGTGTTGGTCTTGTGTCTTTATTTTGAGTACTCATAACAATGTTACTATTTTTTTAAGTATTAATAAAAGAAAGTTGAGTTTCTACTGCAAGTTTTGTTATTGAGTTAAGTATTTTGAGTAGCCTTGCGTAATCACGCGGCGGTAATACGCCTAAATCTATCTCTACGGTATAATTATACGTATTATACTGGTATTTCCGTAGAGGGAGATTTGGGGGTGTTACACTACCTTATGTCTCACAAATCTGAATCGTTTGAAAAGTTCAAAGAATTTCAGAGTGAAGTTGAAAATCAGCTTGGCAAGAAAATCAAAGCCCTTCGATCGGATCGAGGTGGTGAATACTTGAGCCAAGAATTCAATGACCATCTGAAAGAAAAGGGTATACTTTCAGAATTGACACCTCCAGGAACTCCACAATGGAACGGAGTATCCGAAAGGAGAAATCGAACATTGCTGGACATGGTACGATCAACAATGGGTCTTATTGATCTTCCTATCTCTTTCTGGGGACACGCACTTCTAACCGCAGTACTAACACTGAACCGTGCTCCATCAAAAGTTGTAGAAAATACTCCATACGAGCTATGGACGAAGAAACCTCCAAGGTTGTCTTTTCTAAAGATATGGGGATGCGAACCATATGTCAAGAAATTAATTTCTGACAAACTTCACCCCAAATCTGACAAGGTTTTCTTTGTGGGATACCTGTTTGGGGGTAAAAATACCCCCTATATGTGGACCAATGCCACCGCGACACGTGTCCGCAAGCTCAGCGCTCAATGAGCCAATTAGAGCATGACACGTGTCACTCAATGATAGAAGGGTGAAAATGGGCTTTAAGCCCACAACCCTAGGAACTGTAAAACGGTGGGAAGCCAATCTATTTAGGTTAAATAACCTAAGAGGCACATATCCCAATGCTCTATAAACACTGATCTTTACATCAGTTTCAAGGAATCCAATTCTCTCTCCAAGGGCAATGCCCCCCACATTTAATCTCCCTTCTCTCTACTTTCTCTCTCTAAAATACATTATTTTGGTCACTGACTTGATCGTCGGAGGCGGACCTCCGGCCCCCCGGGGTCCGTTATTTTGCAGGTGATCGGGCAGTTCGAGTGTTGCATTACGGATCTGTTTCCCGAGGGACGTACACACCCTCCATTCGGGTACGTACAAAAAACCCCAAAACATTTGGCGCCGTCTGTAGGGAGACACATCTGTAATGGCACAACGGTTGTTGATCACCGACTCAAGAGGGGAGCCTCCTTTGGGAGGCAGCAGGCGTCATGAGGTCGGATGTCAAGTACAGCAGGCGTCATGAGGCTGAATGTCGAGAGTCAGGCGGCCAAAAAGGCCTGTCAAACTAAGTCATGCATTTTTGAAGGTTAAAGGGCAATGTCGTTTAATCTAAGTTTTATTTGGGGAGAGACGGCTAAATTGGCCAACTCCACTATTTCAATCTAACTCATTTGATGAGTCGGCCGCATGCTCAGGTCACTGAGCCGGATCATACAACCGGCATTTATGCTCAATCAGGTGGCCACATGCTATCTTTGATTGATAGTTTAATACTATCAACATCACACAAATTGTATTATTACATACGTAATATTACCCAAGAGTAAACTCTTGTAATTAGTGGAAGTACATGCGGCAAGTGACATTCACTTCCATACTTCCAAGTTTTGACAGCTAGCCTGTTCATTAATTCACTAAAGTTCACTAGCTCATTAACTAGTGGAAGGAGAGATTCCATCATTTTTAATTTTTAAAATTAAGAGGCTGCCTTGCTTGCATTAGTACAGTTGGTTTTTCTTGCATTATAACAGCCGGCATTTCTCCATTTGAGGGAATTTGTGAGCTCCATGATTAGCAATAACTCAAGCGGCATGATAAATTTTTGGCAAACAAGTCAGCCGTAAGAGCAGCCTGGCTCTTAAATTAAGTTCGGCTGCAATGCTGAAATTTTGATTATTTGATTAGTCCGGCGACATTTAGAAAGTGGATGCCTGATTGATATAAATTTAGAAAGTGCATGCTATTCTTTTTTTTTTTTTGACAATAGCAAAGGAACAAAAACAAACTAGTGATCTAAGTTAGAAAGGGAACAACGGCATGACTTGGCTATATCATTAGCGCGTTGCACTTGTTCTCTTTTAACCTTGATAATGGCACATTTCGCAAACCAATTCCCGACCTTTCTGATTTCGTCCACCATCCAAGCAATGGAGATGTCCTTACCTCGAGAGTCCTTCAGATTTTCCAGCAAAAGGATGGAGTCTGTAAGAATTAGCTCTCCTCAAATCCTTGTGATTTACTCCACTTAAGGGCCTCTATGCAAGCCCATGCTTTGCATTGTAGAGCTGAAGATGCGGTCCCATGTTTGCCTCCACCATCGAAGGTGTAAGATTGATTTGGACCCGTGATGGCCCATCCATTGCCTGCCATTAGAGACGCCTTCTCCCAAGAGCCATCAATCTGCAGAATAAAATTTGCAAACCCGGATTTATCTTCTCCTAGTTGAACATGGTTGAAAACTGGTGGCCAAGCAGTAATATTTTCACTCTCTTAAATCCCACTTGAGTGTTGGCCTCTGGTCTCTTTAGTGAAAATCTCATGTTCTTGGGTTGCACTATTAACAAATTCTGTAGCCGTGGTAATGGTTACATCAATTCCTTTAAAGACTCTTGCATTCCTAGTCTTCCAAAGACCCCATAAGACAACAATAAATATGGTGATCCGATTGCTATGTCTACCATCCTTGCTATAAAAGAGCAGGATACAGTGTTGGATCCAACTTATCAAAGGTTGGACACCTGTGAAATCAGAGCAAGAAACAGTAGGGTAGTTCTCCCAGACTGCTTTTTCTAGAGGATAGAGTTGAAACAAATGTTGGCTATCTTCCAAGCCCATGGTACAAAAATCACACATTGCATTAATTTGTATGCCCCGGTTGGCCAAGTTTACCTTTACCGCTATCCCATTATGGAGGAGCTTCCACATGAAGATTTTCCATTTTGGTTGAATGTTCAAACTCCAGATTAGCCTTGCAAACTCTTCATCTTTGGTGGAGAAAGAGAAGTTATTAATCTCTTAATTTCTTGAAAGGAAGTAATAGCCAGTTTTGACACTATACTTCCCTGAGGGATGGAGTTTCCAGTACAAGTAGTCTTCTTTTGGCTCAGACGGGAGTTCCATAGAGATGATATCTTTGGCACTATTCCAATCAAAACACCGTCTGATCTTACCTGGTTTCCAAGAGGCTTGACTCCTGTCAATAAAATCACTTACCATCCACCCCATAGAACCTCCAAGTGTTTGGTTGGAGTTGACAATTGGAATTTTCCCTTTTACCCAGGGTGTGCTAATGGCTTTAATATTTTCCCCGTTACCAACCTTCCAAGCGAAACCTTCCTTGAAAGAAGAAATCACCTTTTGTAAGCCTGATCTACCCATAGAGAGATTCCTGCCCTCCTTAATGGTGCCATGATGTTGCAAATACCACATGGTTGGAAGCTAGTATGCACCTTTGATATAAGAAGCTGAGGGTTGAGGTGCATTCTAGAGGCTTGTTTGAAAAGCAGGGCTTCATTGAGATTAGAAATGCCTCGGACACCCAAGCCCCCCATACTCTTTGGTAGTTGGATGACCTCCCTTTTCACCCAATGCATACCCTTGTTCCCGTTGTTAGACCACCAAAATTTTGTAATGACGGAATCAATCTTGTTGGCAATGCTTTGGGGAAGCTTTATGCACTTCATAACGTGAGCCGAGATACTAACCAGGACCGTGTTGATAAGGATTAATTTTGCCGCCTGTGAGAGACGTAAGGAGGCCCAGGAGACAATTTTCTCCGTTACCTTGTCCACCAAATACTGGAAGGATAACTTTTTCTTTCCCTGGATATCAATTGGAGCACCTAAGTGTATGCCCACATTTGTAGTCTCAGACATAGACAAAATCCTTTTTAGAGAATCTTTAACCTCTGCTGTCATACCTGTGGGAAATTTCACAAAGGACTTTTGAAGGTTTAACCTCTGTCCTGAAGCATTCCCAAATCGATGGAGAATGTCCCGTACACACCGACAAGAGTCTTCGGTTGCCCTGAAAAAGAGCATAGCATCATCTGCAAAGAAAAGGTGTAAAATAGCAGGTGATCCCCTAGATACCTTTAATCCCTTAATCTGGTTTATATCTTCGGCCAGGGTCAGCATTCTTGATAGGAAGGACCTATTCATGGTGCATGCTATTCATGATTGATAGTTTGATACTATCAACATCATATATATTAACAAATATATATATGTACATGAATATTAACAATTGTTTTATTATATTGTTATGGGGTAATTTTGTACAATGGTTGACCGATAATGATAGTCAACGATCGATGCTACAAGACCATGTCAAGATAGTTAGTGGTGGTCCCTAAAGTCAAGGAGAAATAATAGGTCAACAAGAATAAGTACTCAAGGTTGTTACGGCGTATCTACACCCTAGCTCAAGTCCACATTCATTCGAAGACCAAGTAAAGATGTCAACAATCGCTTCCTACTTTCAAGGAGACCATCCCCACTACTCTCCAACCATCTACTGTGTACTACCTAAAGTTCTATAAATAGAAGGGTCTTCTTCTCATGAAAAATACACACATCCTACGTATACTAGCCCTTATATACAATCATGTAATATCTATTTCTAAGCCCAAGCCTTCCCACCATAATTATCTACTGCCAACCCCAATATACACCCATGAATCCTTCGTATCAATGTCATTTCATCCTTAATAAATCATCCACCTAGACAATCCATTACAAAGGACCTATCTACACTTCGTAAGCCTTGATTCTACTCTATTTATCTCCACATATACAATCCACTAGCCATACTACTATATTTTAACCCTTAAAGAACAAGCTTCCACAAATGCATTCCGATTATCCCCCCTGCCATATACACTACAAAAGTCCTACGCCCAAGATATGTACATACATTTGTTTATACTCACTTATGTTTTTACTAAGTATCAAATATGCCTTGTAATTGTAAACATTGGCTTTATGCCCATATTATAGTGGATTGGTGGCCTCATTGCCACCCGCGGTTTTTACCCATCTTCATTGGGGTTTTCCGCGTCACCATATTGTGTCTCCCCTCTCTTTCTTTATTTTTCCGTCATTTACTTTCCGCATCCAACATTCCTTATTTTAATTTAGTTGATCCGTAGCCCGTATCCCACATCAAATCCTACTTGACGAAATTTAGCATAAACAATTTGGCGCCGTCTGTGGGGATGCAGCTAGATTAAAATCCTAACCCCACAAAAGTTTCTTTCCAAACACATTTAAACACATTCCCATTATCAAGATATATCCAATCCCATAAAGTGACTTCATAAGAATTATTGTTCGTGATCCCGGCGATGAGAAGTGGTGATCGACGCCAACTTAACTCAATATGCTGCAACAAGGGCGATTATCTTTGACAGCCTTAAGAGTTATGGTAATAGTCCTCCTTGAGATTTAATTTAACTAACTATTTTTGTGTCTTCTTTAAGCTATGACAGACTATATCATCACCATCGAAGTAAACGTCACACCTTAAAGGGAAGGACGCCATGGAAGACACTACTTTAAGTCATGGGTCTCATGATGCCACAAAAATTCAGGGTTTGTCTTCATTCACAATATTATTTTTTGTTAAACTAACGTTATTTTTAGGCTATGTTGTCAGTGTCAACGATGGCAACAAATGTCAACGACAGCAGCCGGTGTCGACGACGACAGCCAGTGTCAACGACGACATCAGCCAGTGTTGACGACGACGGCCAGTTCCGACGACGACCAGTGCCGACGAAGACATCAATCAGTTTCGACGACACCAGTCAGTAACGTCGTCAGCTGCCTAGTATCATCAACTAGTGACGACAACATAAGGACAAATGTTGCTTTCACGACGATGCAAGTAAGCTTTTGCCTAATGTAAAATTTAGATATTTTACTTGACACTATTCTTTACGAATATTATATTTTCATAAACTTTGTACTATAACTCATGAGGTCATGACATTAGCCTGTATAGTGCTTAGATTTATATATATCTTGTGACGATTAAACTATGTAGCAAGCGTACTTTTAGATAAAGTAAGGTTACATGTGGAGATTTAATAACGTTAATTGATTGAGACATTGGAATATTGTCATCAACAACATCAAAAAATCGACGGTAACATTTTGTGGCTAACTTCATTTCATATTATTCGTATTTTTCATAAAGTTGCCACAAGGGGGCAAGATAGTATACTTTGAATATTAATCTAATGCTTCGATTATTTTTCATCATTTAACTCTTGTTAATTCTTAATTTGCTAATATTTAATGCTTTAGTTATTATGACTATGTCAATACTTTAGTGTCTAACGCTTTGATCGTCATACTTTGATTAATGGTTGATGCTTTGATTATTATTTATTCTTAATATGATTATAAATGCTTTAATGCTTTTTTGAATACATATGGTGGATAATGTTATTTGTTTCATGAATAATTTACAAACGTGTGGGTATATATGAGAATGCTCTTGTAGATAATTCACTAATCTAGAATATGACATCGGGGGCTAAACCTGACTTAATCTTCCCGAGTGATCCAACATTGGGGGCTCGATTTAAATGACAATCAATTCTTATCAAGGTAACTTTCTTTAATTAAAAATGTATGTCGACTTCCATCAATCTTGTCACAAACCATGGTAATCACCGACACTATTGAGGTACACAACATTATCGCTTTTAGTTTCTACATTTACATTGTCATGATCAAGCTCTTTAATTTATTGTCTAGCTTAAAGTATTTATTTCTTTTTCCATTGATCATCTTCATTAACGTATTATTACTTTGATTTTCTAATTAGCATTGTCATTGACATGATTTTACCGCCTTAAAGTTTTACTTGTTACGACTATCATCTTTGTTGACGTAGTAATACACATAGTTGATTTATGTTTTTGTTATTTGGCTTACTTATTTTTATTAATTGATTATCAGTAATTCTTGTGATGAAACATGTGGTTACATCTTGGCTTATGAATCAACGTCATATGCAATATCTAAATATTTTTACGCATCGTTTACAATTCATATTTTCAATTTATTTATGACTTAATGCAAAATCCGACATTAGTGTTTAGAGTGATGACGAACAGGTTACTGGACGCCAAGATTAAGCATAGAGATTTTAATATTATGTATGAAAACATCATACACCTCGACGCCATGATGATGATGACGTAAATAAAGATCACGACGACATGTGTGAATAGGGAACCTCAATGTCACGACGATGACAACCAAGGGTCACACCAACAAGTTATAGTGACATTGACAAAGGATCGAAACATTAGATAATTATGATCATGGGTCATAACGACACCAAAGTAAACTCTAAACCACTTAAATACATTTGATTTGATCATCTTGTATGTTCTTTATCACTATTTCCTTATGTTTCCTACATATCTATGATATATGCTATTCTTAGAAATAGCGATTATTTTAACAAAATATTTCAAATGCTTACGATAACTCACTAACTAAGTCGTCAAAAGAATATCCATTGCTTAATCCTATATTTTGCAGAATACAATGAGCGACGGTGTCAAAGGAAAAAAAGTTCATGACCAAAGCTCCAAACAACGGTTACTCACAAAGGCGTCAGTTACATTGACATCCCCAAAAGGGATGAGGAAAACTGCCGCTAAAAAAATACCCCCTATATGTGGACCAATGCCACCACGACACGTGTCCGCAAGCTCAGCGCTCAATGAGCCAATTAGAGCATGACACGTGTCACTCAATGATAGAAGGGTGAAAATGGGCTTTAAGCCCACAACCCTAGGAACCGTAAAACGGTGGGAAGCCAATCTATTTAGGTTATAACCTAAGAGGCACATATCCCAATGCTCTATAAATACTGATCTTTACATCAGTTTCAAGGAATCCAATTCTCTCTCCAAGGGCAATGCCCCCCACATTTAATCTCCCTTCTCTCTACTTTCTCTCTCTAAAATACATTATTTTGGTCACTGACTTGATCGTCGGAGGCGGACCTCCGGCCCCCCGAGGTCTGTTGTTTTGCAGGTGATCGGCCAGTTCGACTGTTGCATTGCGGATCTGTCTCCAGAGGAACAAAGACACCCTCCATTCGGGTACGTACAAAAAACCCCATCATCTGTTAACGCTGGTCAAAAAACACCATTCAGGTACGTACACACCCACCATTCGAGCAACAAAATCAGATTGACAGTCAAAGTGCTCAAACTTCATCTGTTAACGCTGGTCAAAATGTGCAAAGTCAAACCGACAATGCAAATGCTCAGTCTGTTACCCTACGTAGGTCGTAGAGGCCGAGGTCTCAACCTGATAGGTATCCTGGTGTTTTATTAACCGAGAATCAGGACATCCTGGTAATGGATGGAGACGAACCGGCAACCTACAAGCAAGCGATGGTGAGCAGCGACTCTGCTAAATGGCAAGAGGCCATGAGATCTAAAATGGATTCCATGTTTGAAAATCAAGTCTGGGACTTGGTTGACTTACCCGAAGGTTACACACCTATCGGATGTAAGTGGATTTTCAAATTGAAAACCGACAAAGATGGAAATGTATTCATTTACAAAGCTAGACTGGTAGCAAAAGGTTACAGGCAAATTCATGGTATTGATTACGATGAAACCTTTTCTCCGGTCGCAATGCTTAAATCCGTTCAGATCCTCCTAACGATTGCTGCATATTACAACTATGAAATATGGCAGATGGACGTCAAAACTGCCTTCCTCAATGGAATTTTGGAGGAAACTGTGTATATGACACAGCCTGAAGGTTTTGTCGACCAAAACAATGCTGGGAAGGTATGCAAGCTTAAAAAGTCCATTTATGGGCTAAAGCAAGCTAGCAGAAGTTGGAATCTGTGACTCAATGAAGCCATCACTAAGTTTGGTTTTATCAAGAATCCAGATGAATCTTGTGTTTACAAGAAGGTCAGTGGGAGTGACATCACCTTCCTAGTCTTATATGTCGATGACGTATTGCTCATTGGAAATAGCATTCCGATGTTAGAGTTAATAAAGGCCGGCTTGGAAAATGTTTCTCAATGAAAGACTTGGGAGAGGCTTAGTACATATTGGGCATCAAGATCTATAGGGATAGATCTAAGAGGATGATTGGATTAAGACAGAGTACTTACATCGATAAGGTACTGGCACGATTCAGTATGTAGGAGGCCAAAAGAGGTCACCTACCCACGTCACATGGCATAACCTTAAGCAAGAAGCAGTGTCCAAAGACACCCGATGAGCGAGAAAGGATGAATCAGATTCCATATGCTTCGCTTATTAGATCGATCATGTATGCCATGATATGTACTAGGCTAGATGTATCGTATGCCTTGAGTGCTACGAGCCGATACCAATCAAACCCAAGAGAGGTGCATTGGACTGCGGCCAAGAATATCCTAAAGTAACCGAAAAGGAACAAGGATAAATTGCTAGTATATGGTGGCTTAGAAGAATTAGTTGTTGAAGGTATACCGACGCAAGCTTCGAAACAGACAGAGACGATTTCAAATATTAATTTGGATATGTGTTTTGTCTAAATGGAGGAACGCTTAGTTGGAAGAGTTCCAAGTAGAGTACAACTGCAAATTCTACAACTGAAGCCGAATACTTGGCAGCTGCTGAAGCGGCTAAGGAAGCAGTTTGGATTCGTAAGTTCGTTGGTGAACTTGATGTTGTACCCTCCATCAAGGGTCCAATAGCCCTCTATTGTGACAACAATGGAGCTATTGCTCAGGCCAGAGAGCCAAGGTGTAGGGAATATTTCAAGCATCCCACACTTGAGTCCCACTGTGATCATATTGTTAACCATGGTGGCGTCCAAAGGGAAGGAAGATAGTGTAAAAGAGTCGCCAACAAGTTTTAGGAACTTGTAAACCGTTCACAGGATGAAGATTACACCACTTCACGATCCATGAGATCGCTAACTCCATAGTGGTCTGGAACCATGACTGGATATTCAGGGATGAAGGTACAAATCCAACCTAAAAGAGATTGAACCTGCCTTAAATAGGCCTCTACTTTATTCTTCTCATATTCATGTGCGCTTTCTGACTAACATACAATCAATATATTAATCCTAAACTTGTTTAATCTATGTTGGTTGAATATTAATACACAAACAAATCTATTATTGGCGACCACTTGAATTAAAATCACATTAGCCTAAACAAGATTATTAATTATCTTATTAAGCGTGATTACAAGTACAAATTCCCTTTAATCCTGCAAGAGAGGGCGTGATCAAGCAATAACAATAATATATCAAGCAACACAATAACATTGATATAAATCATTACTAGAATCTCAATAAAGCTTAATAATATTAGCAAGATCCTAGGCATGATACTAACAAGATTAATAACAAATCCTAACATGTCACTAAACAATAAAGATCAAATCTTTATCCCTAACATGATACTAACATGATAGAAGAAATAGGAAACAACCTAAACATGATACTAGAAATATTAGTTATTACCCTAAACATGATACTAGGAATCATAAAGACATCCTAACATGATACTAGGAATTAAAATAATCTAAGCATGCTTTTTAAAGAAATAGAGCAATAAAAACTACTTACTTTGTTGCCTCGTATCTCTTTTTATCAAAACAATACACACGTTAGTAAGTTCAAGGAAAATATTAAATCAAACAATAAATTTAAATAATTGAAATAGGGATTTGGGACCAAACCCTCAGAAATTATCAACCTTTCACGTCTAGGGCGAAGGCAACTTCGAACTTGGCTATGAGTGTCTAAGTCTCGTGAATGCGGTATTTTTATTTGAAAAGGCTAGGCTAGAAAGAGGAAGAAAGAATAAGCTATTGCTTAAGAGAGAAAAGAAAATAGAATTAGATGATTGTTGATGATTAAAAATGGGGAAATACGACCCTATTTATAGAAAAAATAGTCCGAAAACGATAGAAAAAGTCAGAATTCGAACCAGAATAGAATTGGTTCTGTCGCAGGCGACAAAGCTGTCGCGGCACGACGAGACAGTTTATTACGGATTTTGCTTTTATCATATCTTTTGATCCAGAAGTCAAAATAAGTCATGTAATATGTCGTTGGAAAGCTCTCGAAGTCTACTTTCCAACCCAATTTGAATCAGATAAAATCTTTTGTAGAAAAAAAGATATGGCCGAAATAGTGGAAGGGTATCAATTTTGGATAGAGTTTCGTATTTCTTTCATATCTTTTTCGTTATAGCTCGAAATTAATATTATAATATATCATTGGAAAGATAATTTCAAGATCTATCCAACCATATAAGATTTGGATAAAAATTATGAGGCTCAAAAATAATATCTGACTGTCTTTGAACATCTTTAAATTCGAATAGAATTAGGACTTAAAAAAAGGAAAGTTTTTATTCAATTTCAAATTCTTTGATCTTATCTTTTCAAAAAGGATAATTAAGACCTTTTAGAAACTTATAGAAGCTTCTAATTAATCTTAATTAGTTTAGGAATGGGATTAAACCTTTGGACCCTCCACATGATCATTGGGTCGTAGGTAAAATCCGGTTTAAGCCCAGTTTAGTATTTTGGCCATAACTTCCTCATTATTCATCGGAATTGAGCTTATAATATATCGTTAGAAAGGTATTTTCAAGTCCCATCAAACTACACTATTATTAGACCCTAATCATGACCAAAATAAATTTAATGGACGTTTTTCATAAATAGGGTACAAAAAGGAATATTTTCAAAAACAGAAAGAAATATTTTTGTTAAAACAGAAGCATTCACAAGTCTCTTTCACATTTCACCTTGTTTGATAATCAATTACATGAAAGATATTCATCACCGGGTTTGGTTTTTGGGGAGACACAATTAGGTGTCTACACAAGGGAACATCAGAAGGTCAAACATCTCAAGCGGGGATTTCGCATGATAAGGGAATGGAAATCAGAGGGTGAAATCAGAATTTGTAAAGTTGGAACGAACGACAATGTAGCCGATCCACTTACTAAACCTCTGCCTCAAGTGAAGCACAACAAGCACGTTGAGGCAATGGGAATCAAGCACGTTGGAGATTGGCTTTGATTTCCCTTTTTAGTGTTTTAATTAATTTTTGAACATTTTAATGTAAGACACTAAGATGAACCATTCAGGTTTTGGAGTAATTTAATTTCATGCAATTTTATCACTCCGTTTCTATTTAATTGTGGTTTAGAATTAAATATTGAGTCCATTCGATTTTGAGAATATTCAAAATAGGGTATCAAGACTAGTCTTGGATAAAGAAACACCTATTAAGTGAACATTGAATATTATAATCAAAAATTATCCCTAATCGTGGTCATTTAAATGATGGACGATTAATGACCGCTTGAGATTAGTGTGTAGTTTGATTTATAGCACCGTTTCTTGTGCTACAAGGACATGATTGTCATAAATCATTTGCACAGGTATTGGTTTAAAACAATACTGGATCGACCTATGAGAATACTTTAAGAGATTTAAAAATCATCATAAGTATACTTCTCATTATGGCTATCGGAACCTCTTTCCTCGACCATGAGTATGTGAGTTCTCTTGTTTGAGTACTAGTCTGTTTTGATGTTAGTCAAACGTCTGTCGTACATGGAGATTATAACGGCAACACTCGGATGGCTAGGTCCTCTTACTAAGAGAAGCTGACAGTACAAGACTGGGAATGTCCCCCTACTAAAAATACGGAACATATCTTTGTTGTTTACAAGGCCTCTCGAAGAGCGAGACTGTGAAAATGCATGGCCGTGCTCGGATGGATTTTAGAAATCATCTGTTTGTTGACAGTCAAACTCGGATTTCGAGAAACACTTCTGGACGTAATAAGGATGACGAATAATCTTACCTTATAGTTCATGAAGAGACATTAAGTGACATAGGAAAAAGGCTATACACTAAAAGTACACTTGTCCGGAAGGACAAGTGAGAGATTGATAGGAATGTTGTCCTTCGAACAAGTGTATTATTCCGATAGAGGGATCAGAGCTATTAGAAAGCTAATTATTTAGTGAGTTCAAGTGATCGGAATGCCTAGGTGGAGGCCGCTTTCGATCAGTAATATTAATTATGAATTAATATTACAGCTCAATCTTGACTGAACCCTTCGGGTCACACCCAAGCAACTAACGATCTGACACGACGAATTAATTCGGAAGGAATAAATGAGTCTCTCAAGTATTAAATATTTAGACGTCGGAAATGTAGCTACACTAGTGGAAAAAAGTCTATTTGTAACGGCTTAATCATAACGGTCATGTTGTTACCCGTTACAATAACAATCATTCGTAACGGGCGAAATTAAGGTCCGTTACAAAAAATTATCAATATGCGTAAAAAAGTAGTATTTGTAACGGGTGGTAAGGTGTCCGTTACAAATAAATACTTATTCGTAACGGGCACCTTTCTGTCCGTTACGAATAAATATTTATTTGTAACGGGCAATTACTGCCAGTTACAAATACTAAGTTATTCGTAACTGACATTTTATGTCCGTTACAAAAAGTAAAGTCAAAACGGGATTGACCAACTTATTTGTAACAGACTTAAAGTGTTCGTTACGAGTAAATGTTCAAAATTAACCCTAAAATCTTTTCAATCCCCTTTTTTCATTTTCCCTCACTCACGCAGTTGCTCTCGATCTGTTCCCCATTGAAGCGCAATCTCATCTTCTCCGGTGGTCCTTTGTTTCTCCGTCGCCGGTCTTCGTCTCTTCTCCCTTTCTCCCTTGCAAGCTCCGATGGTCCTCCTTTTCTTCGTCCCTTCTCCCTTTCTCCCTTGCAAGCTCCGGTGCACTACCCTATCTCCCTCGCAAGTTTCGTCGTTTGCTCCGGTCTCCTTTGCAAGCTCCCTCGTTTCCCCCTCGCAACTCCGGTGGTGGTTTCTTGCGGTTTTTTCCGGCGGCCATGTGAAGAACTCAAGGTAATAAGTTTAATTTTTTTTGTTAGCCTTAATTTTTAGAAAAATTAAATCTGTTAAGTTGTTAGCCTTAATTTAAGTAATTTTAATTAATTTTTTTGGTAGCCAGGTGAAGAACAATTCTGTTAATTCATTTTTTGAATTTTTTTAGTTGAGTTTTTTAATTAATTTTTTTCTTTGAATTTTAATTAATCTATTAAGTTTGTTATCATTTTTGTTTGAATTTGGGGCATTTGTATATGAGAAATTTCTAACTGATGAAGAATGTGATAATTTGATATCAATTGTAAGTCTTAATCTGAATTATTTTAGACCATCAACTGTTGTTTTGATTATTTCTGTTCTTTTTGAACTTGAAGTTTTGGTTTTCGATTCATTGTTTTTGCTTTAATTTTTGCTTGATTTTAGATGATTGTTGATTGAGTGATTACTGATCACGTTTTCGCCGTTCTGATTAATTTTTGGTTTATGCTGGATATATTAGGGATTATTTTAATTTATGTTAGAATTCATGATTGTTTATGAAGGAAGAGTAATTGAGCAATGGTTTCAGCTTAATTTAGGTATGTTAATGCAATTATTGATGAAATTTGGTTGGGGAGAGTGATGCTGAAAATACTGACAATTTCCAGGACGGTATATACATGAGAATATGAGGTTTGATAAAGAATTGGAGTTTCGAGTAGTCGGGAAAAATGTGAGGGGACATATTGGGGTTCCATAGTGCGCCAGGACGGTATATACATGAGATTCAGGAAATAATGTACTATATCAAAAGTAGATTGACCAACTTGATTAATTGAGGATCTTTTCCTTCAATTTATCTAGCATTGTTAAATCGCTTGGTTTCTTATGTAAAAGTTATTCAGTTTTGTTTTCTGTTCGTAGTTGTTATGAAAGGTACTGAGGCCTATTTAAAACAGAAATAACTAAAGTAAGTGAGCTAACCTGGCAATAATATATTGCATATTAGCTCTTACTATACGACTAACTAGCTAGTCAACAAGAAAACTGTAGTAATCGAGCTAACCTGGCAATAACATATGGTCGCTTCAATAAGGAACTTTTTTTTTTTAGAGTTCAAATACATTTGGGGCGTTGAGCTACATATTAAGGGGCGATTTGATGTATTGATTACTGCCTTATGTAATACCCTGCCAATTTAAGTTGTTCTGTTTATGGTCATTTTTATAAACCATTTAGCTTTTGCATGGTTTAAGAGGCCTTGTAATTTATACATTTCGTCCTTTTATCCACATGTCTGAAATTTTTTCTCTACACTATGATCATGAACCATTTGGACTTTGTTTCAAGGTTTATCAAGTGCATGACACCATGGCTTTTATGAGTTCTATCTTTAAAAACTTACCATTGTGTTTTAATCACTTAATGCATTTCTGTATTGTCTGCAGGAACCGTGTGGCAGTAATGAGTCTGGGATAGCCAATTTAGTGAGGTCAGGACAAGCTCCGGCGCCTTTATTAGCAAGGGAAAGGTCTGATTTTACTCTTAATTTTCGGCATTTTTGTTATGGTGTAGTGTATTTTGTTGATTGATTTTGTTTTGTCTTAAACTTTTAACGATGATTTGTTTAGTTGATTCTGAACCTGATATGAAACTAAGATTGATTGTGTATTAGATAATGTGATTAGCATAGACTATGGACCAGTATACTGTAAACTAAGAGGATGACTACTAGGGAATTATTTAGGCAAGAGTCTTTATGAGGATGACTACTTGGGAATTTATTTAGGCAAGAGTCTTTATGAGTTTGCTTTCAAGATTTAACCTCAATCTATAATTATTTTTTTCGTGAAGAGCTGATTTTACCCTTTGTTTCTTCTATTTTGTTTTTTTGTGTGTGTTAATAATGGATGTTCTATGTTTTATTTCTATAATTTGGACCATTACATGAAAGATGGGAAAGATAGAAGCCCCTTAGGCAAATTTGAAGTCTTTTTAGCTTTATATGCTACCAAAAGTGAGTAAATGGTCCTATTTCATTGATTTCAATTCATAGAAACCAAAATATAAGTTAATTATGGATGTTGTGTGTTTTATTTCTATAATTTGGACCATTACATGAAAGATGGGAAAGATAGAAGCCCCTTAGGCAATTTTGAAGCCTTTTTGGCTTTATATGCTCCCAAAAGTGAGTAAATGGTCCTATTTCATTGATTTCAATTCATAGAAACCAAAATATCAGTTAATAATGGATGTTATGTGTTTTATTTCTATAATTTGGACCATTACATGAAAGATGGGAAAGATAGAAGTCCCTTAGGCAATATTGAAGCCTTTTTGGCTTTATATGCTCCCAAAAGTGGGTAAATGGTCCTATTTCATTGATTTCAATTCATAGAAACCAAAATATAAGTTAATAATGGATGTTATGTGTTTTATTTCTATAATTTGGACCATTACATGAAAGATGGAAAAGATACAAACCCCTTAGGCAATTTTGAAGCCTTTTTGGCTTTATATGCTCCCAAAAGTGAGTAAATGGCCCTATTTCATTGATTTCAATTCATAGAAACCAAAATATAAGTTAATTATGGATTTTGTGTGTTTTATTTCTATAATTTGGACCAATACATGAAAGATGGGAAAGATAGAAGCCCCTTAGGCAAATTTGAAGCCTTTTTAGCTTTATATGCTACCAAAAGTGAGTAAATGGTCGTATTTCATTGATTTCAACTCATAGAAACCAAAATATAAGTTAAGAATGGATGTTGTGTGTTTATTTCTATAATTTGGACCAATACATGAAAGATGGGAAAGATAGAAGCCCCTTAGGCAATTTTGAAGCCTTTTTGGCTTTATATGCTCCCAAAAGTGAGTAAATGGTCGTATTTCATTGATTTCAACTCATAGAAACCAAAATATAAGTTAATAATGGATTTTATGTGTTTTAATTTCTATAATTTGGACCAATACATGAAAGATGGGAAAGATAGAAGCCCCTTAGGCAATTTTGAAGCCTTTTTGGCTTTATATGCTCCCAAAAGTGGGTAAATGGTCCTATTTCATTGATTTCAATTCATAGAAATCAAAGTATAAGTTAATTATGGATGTTGTGTGTTTTATTTCTATAATTTGGACCAATACATGAAAGATGGGAAAGATAGAAGCCCCTTAGGCAAATTTGAATCCTTTTTAGCTTTATATGCTACCAAAAGTGAGTAAATGGTCCTATTTCATTGATTTTAATTCATAGAAAACAAAATATAAGTTAATTATGGATGTTGTGTGTTTTATTTCTATAATTTGGACCAATACATGAAAGATGGGAAAGATAAAAGCCCCTTAGGCAATTTTGAAGCCTTTTTGGCTTTATATGCTCCCAAAAGTGAGTAAATGGTCCTATTTCATTGATTTCAATTCATAGAAACCAAAATATAAGTTAATTATGGATGTTATGTGTTTTATTTCTATATTTTGAGTTTTAAAATTTGGACCGTCACATTTATTCAAATGATTGTTTTTATTATGGATTATTTTTATTTTGTAACCTCATTTATATGGTTTTTTTTTTTATAGGATTATTGTCCAAGGAAAGCCCCGTAAGATGTTGACGAGTTGAATGTGGTTCGAGAACAATGGGCGCACTACTTTAGGACAAAGTATTTTATTGAATGCATCTATTTGCTTAGGTAGAACATTAGTAATATTATTAGTGTTGTTCGTTGTATGTGTTGGATAAATTTATACAAGTTCTTATTTGTAATATTATACTAGAATTTTTATATTATGTCGTATTTAATTTTTACGAAAGTCGTTATAATTGTTTATCTAGAAGAACAGGTTTATTATAACAGGTTTTAATTAAAATATATTAATTTTATATAAATACATGCTGCCGAAATTTAATCAAAAAAAATTAAATTTAATGACTATTTGTAACGGGCAGGGGATTTGTCAGTTACAAATAAGCACTTATTCGTAAAGGGCGTTTTGTTGCCCGTTACAAATAAGTACTTAATTATACACCATAAAACCTTATTCGTAACAGGCGATAAAGTGTCCGTTACGAATAACCCATTATTCGTAACGGGCGTTTTTAGTGCCCGTTACGAATAAGGACTTATTTTAGTTCAAAAAAGGACTTATTCGTAACGGGCACCTGAAACGCTCGTTACGAATAACCGGTTATTCGTAATGGACTTTGTATATGTCCGTTACGGATAACCGGTTATTCGTGACGGACAACGCCCGTTACGAATAGTAATGGCCATCCGTAACGGCCGCATACGTAACGAACACTGCCCGTTACGGATGGGCCCTTTTTGCCCATTACGGATGGCGTTTTTTCCACTAGTGTAGGAGCGTCGAGACTAGGGGTGCTCATAACCGGGTACCCGAGTTTTCCGGTACCCGAAAGTGCGGGTACCCGGAAGTGCAGATAGTTATTCAATCGGCCTATTACCCGACCCGCTAAAAAAGCAGGTACCCTCTTATCAGGTACCCGTTTTTACCGGGTACCCTAAATTTTAATATATATGTTTTTTTTTAAAAAAAAAAAATAAACCTTTAATAATATGGACTTAAACCTGCTGATTTTATTAAAAATTAACTTTTTTCATTAAAAACAAAAGGTGATGTTTTTATCTATTAAAAGAATCTGTTGATTTCATTAAAACAAAATTTGATATTTTATTCTCAAAAAAGTTGATGTTTTCACAAATTCACAGTGAACCTGCTTCCACCAACAAACTAGCAAAATCACATTAAAAACCTGCTTCCACCAAAAAAATAACCTGCTGGCTGCTGAAAATCCCTGCAATGCTTCCTATATGGGGCTGTACACCTGTTTTAGTACAAATATTCTCATAACTCAAACAAATTCTAATTCAAAGTACAAAATGCAAACCAAAGTTCAAAGTGTCTAGAATGCACAAGCCATAGCCAGAGAGTTTAAAGAGTCTACATCAAATTAAAACAACAAAACAACCAAATAAATTACAAAGTCCAAACAATGTCTCAAAGCCACAAATCAAACTAAATAGGAGAGGGGATAATTTCAGTCACTTGTAACATCCGAAGCTTCAATAGTTTCATCAATGATAATTGTTGGTTTCTCCGAAACCAAGTCTTTAATCCCTACAAAAGATAAATCATTCAAAAAAAAACATGAATCAATTGTAGAATATCACAAAGGATAAAAAGCAAGTAATAAATTAAGTTATAATCACCTTCTTCTTCCATATTCTCCAACTCAAGCAAGCTTTCCTCAATAGCAATAGGGGTATTAGAATGATGCATCCAATCTTGGCCACAAACAAGAGCTTCCACCATTTTAGAACTTAGAGAAGTGCGAAAGGAATCCAAGACACGCCCCCCGTGCTAAAAGTGGACTCCGAAGCACCGGAAGAAACCAGAATTGCTAGAATGTCACGAGCCATTGTCATAAGAATTGGATATGTTTTTCCTTGTGCACCCCACCATGCCAAAATATCAAAATCTCCATTATTAGGCTCTAGTTTATCCCCTAAATACTTCTCTAATTCGGTGATTCCTTTGGAAGCATCTTCATTACCACTCTCCCTCACAAAGCTATTCCTCAATCGAGATGCATTAAGAAGACCCCTTTGTTGTTCCATCTCACCCCTTTCACCATGAACAATAGGCACACTAGAAGAAGATGGTTTCACTTTGTTTGCATAACAATCAAATAATGAGTTCAATACATCTTGAATACGTTGGCATAAAATAAAAGAATTGCTAACATCATAGGAACTATGCACAACATACTCCGTATACTTCATCTTATTCCTTGGATCAAGAACCAAGGCAATAAACATCAAAATGTTAATATTACGAACATTTGACCAATACTTATCAAATTTCAACTTCATTTGGTTTGCCATTTTCCTCACATCCTCATTCGGGTCATTAGCATAGTTATCTATGGTGTACCCAATATCATAAATCTCTTCCACAAAAGTATTACCCGTCACATAACGAGAACCAGACAACTTCAATGTGGCATTATAAAAGATTTCAAGAAAAGGCAAAAAACTTTCAATTTTGTCCCAATCCTCATCATCGGGAGCACCCCCCACCAGTTGCTTCATAAGCTCTCTAGTGTAAGGAGAGAACTTAGTTTTCATATTTTTAAAGGCTTTTCTGAACACTAATGCAGTTTTAAGTATCAAGTAGGTGAAATTCCACCTTGTTTCAATATCTAAACAAACAAGGCCTTTACAAGTGATGCTCTCTTCTTGTACACAAGACTTGAACTTTAACAATCTAGAAGGAGAAGACCTCACATATTTCACAGTAGCACGTACTTTGAGAACAGAAACATTCACATCTTTCAAGCCATCTTTAACAACCAAATTCAATATGTGTGCAGCACATCTCATATGCAAACACTCACAATTCAACACACACCCATCCCAAAGGTTAAAGATTTTTTTCAAGTACTTTATAGCTAAATCATTTAAGCTAGCATTGTCAACCGTAACAGTCAAAACCCTCTTCAAATTCCATTCTAACAAACACTTTTTAACAGATTTACCAATAAGCTCCCCAGAATGACCAGCAACAGGACAAAAGTTAATGATTCTCTTATGCAAATTCCATTCATCATCAATAAAATGAGCAGTAAGACACATATATGACAAATTTTGAGCAGAAGTCCATGTATCCGTAGTAAGACAAACTCTAGAAGACAATTTCTTGAAAAAATTCTTTAACTTTTTCCTTTGTTCTATAAAAAGACCATAACAATCCCTCGTAATAGTAGCATGTGAGGGAGTAACAAAATCAGGAATAGCAACTTTGCAAAATTGACGAAAACCTTCACGTTCAACAAAAGCAAATGGCAACTCATCTACAATCAACATTTTAGCAAGTGCTTTCCTAACCTCATCATGATTAAATCTCCACAATTTAGGAACATTATATGTCTCAACACTCCCATCAGTATTAACTTTAGTTCTAGACTCAAAATCTAAAAGTGTTTGTTTTCTATCAACATAACAGGGAGACTTTTTACACCTATTACTGTGACGTGACATAGCATTAGTACCATTTCTAGCAGTACAATTAATTTTTCGTCCACAATAAGCACATTTAGCATGATTTTCATCATTAGGAATCTCATGAAAATGTTCCCAAACATTAGAGGATATTTTTCGTTTACCTCCAACATTTTCTGTTTTTGGTTCCTTCCCAACCTTCCTGTTTTTCTTAGGCATGGATGAAGCCTCCTCCAAGATCTCAAAGTCATCAGATTCGTCATCTCCATTAGTCTGATTCGATTTTTCCCCCATCAAGTCATCAGAATACATTTTCTGATCAAAGAATTAACAAGCAAAGCTTCAATAACTTGAGTATAATCAAACATAAGCAGCGAAATTAACCAAAAAAATGTATTTGAATGACTATAATCATACATAATCAGCAAATTAACCCAACAAAATGTAATCATACATAATCAGGAAATTAACCCCAAAAAAATTCGAAAAAAAAACCCCAAAAAATGTAATTGAAAATTACTTTAGTATAATGACTATAATCACACATAATCAGCAAATTTAACCCAACAAAATTCGAAAAAAAACCCCAAAAAATGTAATTGAAAATTACTTCATTATAATGACTATAATCACACATAATTAGCAAATTAACCTAACAAAATTCGAAAAAATAAACCCTAATAAATGTAATTAAAAATAACTTGAGTATTCCTCAATCGTACATAACGAAATTAACCCAAAAAAACGGACAAAAAACCTTAAAAATGTAATACAAAACAACTTGAGTATAATTAAACATAAGCAAAGAAGTTAACTAAAAAAATTCGAAAACAATACCAACCTTACGCGGCTGACGGAGGAAGGACGTTCGCCTGAGAGGGAGGAAGGACGTTCGCCTGAGAGTTGAGAGTGTGTGTTTGACTGTTTGGGAATTGAGAGAGAGAAGAGGAGTGAGGAAAAATGGAGTGCGGCTGCTGCCTGCTAGTATGCTACTGCAGTATTGCTTGTCTGAGAAAGTGAGGAGAGAGAAGAGTAGATGAAAAAAAAAATTCCGGGTATTTAACGGGTTCCCGCAACACTCCAAGTCCGGCCCATTACCCGACTCGCAAATCTGATATTTTAGCGGGTCGGGTACCCGACCCGCAAAATTGGGGAAAAAACAAAATTACCCACCGGGTACTTTGCGGGTCAGCGGGTCAGGTCAAACGGGTCGGGTATTTTTTAACACCCCTAGTCGAGACCGAGCGTCGCGAGTCGGGTCGAATTAATAAAAGACGAGATGATAAAATCAATAATTAATCAACAAGTTACCAAAATACCCCTAGAATCGGAATGCCCTGATCAAGCCGAGTGCTAGGGGCCAATGGTGCTAGCATGCGCACCACACCAAGGCAATGGTGCTAGGTGCGCATGGCTAGCTGGCTACTGGCGCATAGCTAGCCTAGCTAGCAGCACCAGCTGCACGCACGCAAGCAGCAGCCCGCATTGGTGCGTGGTGTACTGCGTGTATGTGCGTGCTTGGTGCGCGCCATGCTAGCAGCGCCTAGCAGCTAGGAGCTAGCGCTGTGCTAGCATGCAAGCAGCCAGGCGCGCATACCTTGGCCAGCAGCCCGTAGCTTGCGTGGCTTGCTGGGCCAAGGGCAGTAGCAGCCCAGCCTAGCACGCACAGGGCAGCAGCCCAGCCTAGTACAAGGCCGCTAGCTAGGCGCGCCTTGGTGCCCAAGGTTGGGGTGCCATGTGGCGGCATGAGAGGGCAGCCGAATATGGGGAAGCTTGGGGAGGAAGGCATGATCCCCTCCCCTTGTGGTCCTTATTACCTCATCTCTCCTCTTAGAATGCCACTTGTTAATTAATTAGTTGTTGGTTATTGTCTTTTATTTTTTATTTGAAAATAGAAAGGGAAAATTAATTTTACCAACTCTCCCACATTAATGGGAGAATGGATTTCTCACTTGAGTTTCCCTATAAATATCCCACATGGGAAATGGGAAAACTCACTTGAGTAAGAGCTCAATAAGGCATCTCTACTTGAGAGAAAACCTTTAAGCTCATTAATTACTCGAGTAGTGTTTTGGTACAACTTGGCTAACCTCCAAGTAAGAGACCGGTTGGGGTCGCGTTGTGGGTGGATATCGTCGGAGGTCGTTGCGCTTGTGAGGCTTAGCTTTCTCAAGTAAGAGCTCCGGTGGTCGAGCAAAGCACGCTACAAGGGTAATTTAGTCTTTTCTCTAATCTTGTTATTTATGCATTTTGGTTATATTAATTGTGAGTTTTTCCTTGGGCTCGGGTTTTATTTCCGCGGTGAGTTGGACTCATCGAAACCCAACACAGCTCTGTGTGGAATTTCTTAATCCAAACTGATCCTTAGCTGCTTCAACTGCAGCCAAATACTCTGATTTTGTCGTAAAGTCTGCGACAGTGCTTTGCTTTGAACTCTTCCCGTTCACTGCTCGTTCATTCAGACAGAAAATGTACCCTGAATGGGATTTGAAATATCTCTGTCTGTTTGGAAACTCGCATCTGTATAGGCCTTGACAACCAACTCATCCTCTCCACCATATACTAGAAACATTCCTTTAATCCTTCTCAAGTACTTAAGGATGTTGTTGGCAGCTATCTAGTGTGCTTCACCTGGATTTGCCTGAAATCTGCTACACATACTTAGAGCATATGTAATATTCGTCCTTGTACATATCATGCATGGCATACATGATTGACCCTATTGCAGAAGCATAAGGTTTATCAACAATACCTCTCATCTCTTCTGGCGTTTTAGGGCACTGAGATTTACTAAGCGTAATGCAATGAGACATGGGGAGAAATCCTCTCCTAGAGTCTTTCATCGAAAACCTGTCAAGAACCTTATCAATATAAGTCTCTTGACTTAGTCCAATCACCCTTCGAGACCTGTCTCGTTAGATCTTGATTCCCAAAATGTACTCAGCCTCACCCAAGTCATTCATGGAGAAACAACTCTTCAACCATTCCTTGGCTGACTCAAGCATTGGTATGTCATTTCCCATGAGTAGTATGTCGTCTACATACAAGAATAAGAAAACTACGTTACTCCCACTAGACTTCTTGTATACACAGGGTTCTTCTTCACTCTTGAGAAAATCTAACTATTTGATTGCCTCATTGAAACGAAGGTTCCAACTCTTTGATGCTTGCTTCAATCTAAAGATGGATTTCTGAAGCTTGCATACCCTTCTAGGATTTTTTTTGGATCTTCAAAACCCTCAGGTTGTGTCATATACACTTCCTCCGTCAAGAACCCATTCAAGAAGGCGGTTTGGATATCCATCTGCCAGATTTCGTAATTGAAAAATGCAGCAATCGCTAGAAGAATCCGAATAGACTTAAGCATAGCTATTGGGGAAAAGGTTTTGTCATAGTCAATACCATGAATCTTTCTGTTTCCTTTTGCAACCAATCTTGCTTTGTGGATGTAGGAATTTCCATCCTTGTCTGTTTTAATCTTGTAGACCCATTTGCAACCAATAGGTTTTACCCCATCTGGCAAGTCTACCAGGGTCCACACAGCATTTTCAGACATTTATTCCATTTCGGACTTCATGGCCTCAAGCCGATTATCTGAGTTGGGGCTCGCCAAAGCTTGCTTATAGGTTTTGGGTTCCTCATTCTCCAATAAGAAGATTTCAGAATCTTCAGTTAGTAGAACCTCAACAAACTGTTTGTTTCTAATTCCAACAGACCTACGTGGGGTAAGAGAAACAATAGAAATATTCTCTTCAACTCTTTGATGATTTACGCAAGAATTAGATTCAAGTGGGACAATAGGAGTCTCGCTAGTTGAATTAGCTTGCTCCGGCACATGATTTTTTGAATTAGTTGATTCATGCGCCCTCGCCTTTAATGTGGTGTTATCCACATCCATTTGTTGCTCGTCTCGAATTTCTTCGTGAACCACTTTACTCCCACTTGGCTTTCTAGAGATAAATTCCTTTTCTAGAAAGACACCATCGCGAGCAACAAACACTTTGTTATCTGCGCGATTGTAGAAGTAATACCCTCTGGTCTCCTTGGGATAACCCATGAAGAAACATTTGTCTGATTTAGGGCCTAGTTTATCGCCTTGTAAACGTTTTACATAGGCTTCACATCCCCAAATCTTAAGAAAAGACAACTTTGGAGCTCTTCCATTCTACATCTCATATGAAGTCTTTTTTACCGCTTTGGACGGGCTTCTATTTAGTACTTTTGCAGCTGCTTCCAATGCATATCCCCAAAATAATATGTGAAGATCAGTAAAGCTCATCATGGATTGAACCATGTCTAGAAAGGCTCGATTCCTCCTTTCTGACACACCATTTAACTGTGGTGTTCCTGGAGTTAACTGTCAAAGTATTCCACAATTAATCAGATGATTATCAAATTCTTGGGTTAACTATTCACCACCACGATCAGATCGCAGTGCTATAATTGTTTTCCCAAGTTGATTTTGTACTTAATTATGGAATTTCTTGAACTTTTCAAAGGCTTCCGACTTCTGCTTCATTAAGTAAATATAACCAAATCTACTTAAATCATCAGTGAAAGTAATGAAGTAACTAAATCCACCCCTAGATTTTGAACTCATTGGTCTGTATGTATGAGTCCTAAAAGGTCACTAGCTCTTTCACCTATTCCCGTAAAGGGTGACTTGGTCATTTTACCGAGCAAGCATGACTTACAGTTTTCAAATGATTCATAATCAAATGATGAAAGGATTCCATCCTTATGTAATTTCTGGATGCGCGTTTGGTTAATATGACCTAGCCTACAATGCCATAGGTAAGTTGGGTTTGAACCATCTGTTCTTTGCTTTTTATGATCTATGTTGTAGACATGGGTTGTATAATCTAATACATATAAACCATTAACCAATTTAGCACTAGCATATAACATATTTTCCCTTGAAATAAAACAATACTTGTCTTTAATTTCAAAAGAAAAACCTTCAGTATGTAAAATAGGAACTGAAATAATGTTTTTAGTAATCGCAGGAACATAATAACAGTTATTATGCACCAAAACGAGTCCAGATGGGAGCTTCAGTTCATAGCTTCCAATAGAAAGTGCAGCAACAGTTGCTCCATTTCCTACTCAAAACATCATCTCCCCTTTAGCTAGCCTTCTACTCACTCTTAAGCCCTGCATTTGATTAACAATGTGAGCACCACAACCGGTATCGAATACCCATGTGAAAGAGGAAGTAAGGTTAATTTCTACAACAAAAACATTAGGTAACTCTTTACCTTCGGTTTTCACTGGTGTGTTGTGGGGACAACCTGGTAAGTGGCAAGACCACCTGCCGCAATAGAAGCATTAGCTTCCCTCCTTCTTCAAGTACTCCTCTGTATGGTTTATCACTAGATAGACAGGCATCACTGTCAAGCCTTCATCATCATGAATTAGCTTGACAAGATCAAATCCATTATGGAGTGAAAATAGAATAGTGTCATGTGCAAAGTCATCATCAAACGATCTCCCAAAGATGTCCATCCAATTGAGTAAATTAATCAATTCCTTTACATGGTTCTTAACTGACTGACCAGGAGTGAGTTTCTTAGCCATTATCATACAATGAATATTATAAGTCTCAAACCTTACACTATTAGTCTTGGAGTAGTATATTTGAGGGATCGAATTAACAACCTCTCTAACATTTTGATCATTGATGCCTCCACTTCCTAATGCCCCAATGCCACCTCGACAAATGGCACGTAGACATTCTCACAGATGGGTTAACTCATAATCCTTGAACCTTCTCTTCCAACAAGTTAAAATAGATGCCAATATAAGATTCCTGGTTTTCTCTGCATCCGAAACATCTTTCGCATGCCTATCAGGAGTGAAACCCACTGTGAATCTGCTTTCAATGGGAATATATAGTCGAGCCTCAAGCTTGTGGCTCTTAAGAACATTCTTAGCTCTTTTTCCCATTCCTTGAAGCTTCTGAGATTTAGCCTTTTTTTAGTTTGGTTGTAAAATTAGTGTTGTCGTTAAAGCTATTCATCTACAAACAAAATAAAAAACGAGGCAAATTTCAATAATTATGTTTAATAAATTTAAAGTACCATAAGCGAATTAAATTGGTAACTTTAAAACATTTTATTCAATATTAATTGATCCTAATTGAATTAAATGATTCCAATATCCTTTATTTGTGTAATAGTTGACCGGACTGAGGCCCTACCATCAAGAATTACATTTTCAAGGTGCGTGAACTCTTTACTGATTACAACTCTTGTAACTTTTGGTTGAATAATTAGCCATCACATGTTTAATTATTACCCTTTGCTTCAAGGTTCTAAACTCTTTAGGTAAACTTGTTGAGTATAACCAATTAAATATGTAGAACGTGATCTACCCCAAACCACCCAAGATAACAAGTGACACTCTGCTGAGGCCGACCCATCACTTATGGTCGAAGGATTGTTGGGTATTTAATTAGAAAAGCAACCTCAATATTACCGGGACCTAGATTTATTATGTTGTGATTATTTAGTGAACTCTAGCACATCATCACAACCATCAATAAAATCTAACATGCATAAACTACTAATGCATAAATAAAATGACATAGTATGGCCCCTTAATCCTATGAAAACTAATAAATCAAAACTCCCACTTGAACCTTCATGGATCTCATCCATCTAGCTCCTTTGGGACTTCACTCCATTGGCTTCTTGGATTAACTGCAACTTGTAATACTATTCTATTCTATATACTACTTAAATAAAATAAAATGATTTACATAGAATACTTAACGGTACGCAGACTGTATTTAGATTACAAAAATAAAACACGATGCGCAGATCGTATTTAAAATCTATGGGCCTTACTAGTCAATATATAGCAATAAATCACATCATATATTATAAAGTGCCATATAATAAATCACCCATCATGCTTTCCTAAACTACAACATCAAATGTTTACAATTAAGGAATCATGGCATCTAAATATCTCATATTTTAATTAAATTACTACAATTAGATAATATCTTATATTATTCATGAGCATTCATAAAATATCATATATTCTATTTTTAGGTATGAGATAGAATCAAATCTTATTTTAATTATGGAAGATAAATCGTATTTATTTTCCATGATTATCCTAACTAATTTAGGAGATTCTATCCTAATTTCCTAATCAATCACAATATTTTAAATCAATTATATCCTAAAATAATTATGGGATAATCTCATTATTTAATCAATTATTATCCATATAGAATCTTTTGCTCAAAAATTATCCAAACTAATCAAAATTAATAACTTTCATTTTGACAATTATCTTTTCAAAATTTAAAATTTATCATTTATTTTTTTTTCAAAAAAAATCTGATATTTACTAAAATAAAATAAATTTTTTTTGTTTGGAAATACGCGTCAGCCACCGTGGTGTGGCAAGCCGAAGCCAGCCACGGTGGCCGTACACCGTGCTGGTGTACGCTGCACAGCAGCAGTGCGTGCAACTATTGTACGTGGCTGCTGTTGCTGCCACTGCTGCCCGACCTTGCTGCCTTGCCTTACTCTCCCTCCTTGACCACCAGCTGCGGCAGCCGCACAAAGCCCTTTTTTATTTTAATTTTAATTAAAATAAGTATTTTATTTAAAAATTAAATTAACTTAATGTGGTCCAATTAATCTTAAAATTAAATCACATTTAATCTTAAAATTAGGGTTCTTCATGAAATTAATCCCCAATTCAATTTAACTCTTAAATTAAATAATTTGATCATGAAAATTTCATAATTTAACATGAAATCAAATAGATTAAATTCATGAATCACATAGCAATCGAATTAAATCAAAACCAAAACACAAAAATAAAAATTTAGGGGTTTAGGGTTTTGGATTTTTCGAATTTTAGGGTTAGGGAGTTCGAATTTTTCGATCTTTTTAGGGCAAAATTCGGACCTTTTAATGGCTAATTTTGAGCAAATTAAACAACTTTTAATTATTTCGTATGTTAAATCACATTTAAAATAATAATTGACCCATAATTAAATTATTCTTCCTCCTAATTGAATTAAAATATGGATATTCAAAGAATTAATAATTCAATATGTGTACATGCATAGGCTGACTGATACCACTGTAGGACTTTAGATACTCTAAGAGGAATTGCATGAATCATATTCATAAGCATCTAAACACCAAGATCAATGCATAACACATAAAGAACAAATAATAATACCTTTGAAGCGTGAATCCATGTGCAATCGAGCAAGAACAACGGGATATAAAGAACCCCAAGCGTGATTCTTGTACTTAGTCCACGGGCACATATCAAACCTCCACTAATGCTAGTTAGTTGTGATTGAATGCTTCAATCAACCTTCAACGAAGAAGAGAGACACGAACTGACCATGATCCACCACCACAAACACCACGCGCCACCAAGGAGGTAGCCGGCAGTACGGATAGGGAGAGAGAGGGGAGGGCTGTGAGTGAAAGAGAGAGATTAGGGTTTGGGACTTGGTTGCCTTGATTTACAATTCACTAAATGTTAATTATTATTTCTACCTTAGTCATGGATCTTATTTATAGATCATATCTCCAAATAAGAGTCCATGTCAAGCCCAAATACCTTGTCCTAATCAAACTATCCTAGCCCAACACTCCATATGGTATGTCATGATTTTATGAGGCCCATTAATGGGCCTCTTACTTGTTTGACCCAATACCCTTGTTGTGTGACCTCAAAGGATCCATTATATTGGGCTTTGGACTATTTAACAAGCCCAAAGATCAGTTTCCATATTTAGCACCAGACAATGACGACCCTATAGAATGAACTAATTATCTCCATAATAGTGATCCTTGATATATCTAGTAATTGCACTTATCGAAAACATAATTCCTTTAAGAAGCTAGAGAGATAATTTGTTGATTACAACTTTGATCTTCATTTCAATTCAATTCAAGCACCATTTCTTTTGATCAATTAAGTTTGTGAGATTCTTCTACTTCCCATTCAATTCCTTTGCATTTTAATTTTTTTTTATTGATGCAATTTCAAGTTACTTTGATTGTTTGAATTTGATTAGTTTGATTAATTTAGTATTAGTTTCAATTTCAATCATGATTATGTTGACGGTTATTAGCTTAGCTTTCTTCCTTCAATTCAATATGCTTAGTGAGTAGTTTGTTTAGCTAGGGTGAAGGGGAATTATGCATGACTGATAGATTGTTGTTAATTTTGGGATTTTGATTGATTGATTGTTGTGATTAAAGTGATTGATGGATTTGTGCATGTGTGTGGTTTGATAGGAGTAGCTAACTTAAATTTCCATGCTAGATTGCATTGTTGATCATAATGAGATGACCACTTGATTTAGGATATTCAATTATGAATTGGTTTAAATTGTTATTATTCTACTAGTTAAGTCATTTATAGTGAAAGCTATCTTGACAATTTGATGATAGCCTTTTGTCCCGGCCAACTGCCATGGGCTTGACGTCTGAGAGGTAGCACTCTTGAGCCATCTTCTGATCTTCATTCAAGGAGCCAATACAACTATCATCCTTTTCAAATTTTTGCACCATGAGGGAGGGAATAATGACGGTCTTGGACTCATTCAGATTCGGACGGTACGACCTAAGATGAGATTATAGGTGGTCGGCTCTTCTACGACCAAAAACCGGACTACCATGTGGCTCCCTTTTCCTTTCTCTCCCAGCCAGATGGGTAAATCAATGTGGTCGATGATGAGTGCCAGTGTACGAGGTTTGAGTCTTGATATTGGTGGTTTTCTAAGTTGGAAGATGCTTTTCGAGCAAGCTTATAGCATTGGGAAAGCTCAAGATGCAAGGAAATTGATGCTCCAAGTTCTAGCTCTTGCGCTCTCAAGCCGCCCTTTCATAAAACCACGGTGTTGAACCCACCGTCAAGTCCATTTGAATCTGCCATGCTTAGTGACTATCATGAAGACCTTGCGAGCGCGCATGAAGAATCATTTGCGAGCGCACAAAGATGTGAAGAGTCGAAGAAACCCGAAAGAGCGCGAGCGCACAGCCCACATGCGCAGGCGCACAAGGCCCCTGCACGGGCGCGCACCCCTGCTAGCGCGGGTGCTCCTCCCTGGGTTCCGATTTCTCTCGTCTTCTATTTTCGGCTACCTATAAATACCTTTTTGATAACCGATTTTTGAGGAAGCTTTTAGACATTATGTTCATCATAATTTTAGCTTAGTTGACAGTTTCTCTCTCTAGTTTTAGGGTTTGTTTGGAAGTAGTTTTTAGAGAGAGAAAGTGAGAGATTTCATTGGGGTTTTGAGAGATTGAAGATCCAAGGTGACAATTGTATTGATGATCTCCATAATCAATCAATGTGGATTTCTAACACTATCTTTTTTAATTGCTTTGTTTAATTTCATGTTTGTTTGATTTGATTTTGATGATTGATCTTGATTAGTGTAATTGTTCTTTACATTTTGTTGATTCTGGATTTCTTTAGTTGCTTGTTGATTAGATGATGATTCTTGAGTAGTTGCTTTGCTAGGAAATTGGTGAAACTTGTATGATTGATTGATTGTGATAAATTTGGGAATTATATTGATTAATTGTTTAGATAAAAGTGATTAATGTAAGTTTGCATGTGTGTAATTTGATTAGAACTTGAGAATTATGCTAGATTGCATTGTGATTTCTAATGATACGGACCATTGATTTCGAAATTGCAATTATCGATTGGTTTGGATTGTGATTCTCCTAGTTTGTTATTCGTAGAGACCACTAGTTTAACGAATAGGAGATAGTTTTTTTATTCCAATTGATAGCTCTTATCATTAGTCTTCACAACCATTGATTGACATGTTTTTCTCAAGTTGTTGCGATTGTCATGATTATTTGTTGATCTCCATTCCCTAGTGTTTTATTTGTTTGATTCTTTGTTTTGTTAGTTGATTAGTGTTACCTTCTTTACCTTTGACTTCGATTTAGCTTAGACGTTAATTGAAAACACTTGAACATAACCGCTCCTAGTGTTTCGACCCTTGACATACCTCTATACTTGTATTTAGGTTTGTTAAGTGATTATAAATTTTGTTTGGCTTAGGGAGGATTAATCAACAACCTAGTTTTCCCCCTGTTAAAATGGCGCCAACATTTTTAACCTACTGCAACCCCCAAATCCGTTACATTAGTTGTGAAAATCTGTGGCATTAGGCCTAATGCAACAACCATGTACCGTGGCATCTACTAGCGTTGCAGTAACGTAGGTCTTATGCAACGGCATATGACACTTAATGCCACGGCATCCATAGTCCGTTGCCTTAGATTAATACCTGATGCAACAGCAACAATATTGTCGTGACATTAGCCATAATACCTAATGCCACGATTCCCTAAACCTAATGCTACACAGTGCATACATTTAATTCCAATAATAATAATACAATTAAAATCATAATTTTTAGAAAAAAAATTTAGAATTTTATTAATATAAATTAAAAGTTTGTACATTGTTATCTATAAGGAAAATTACAAAATTAAATTATCACTAGTTAAACAAAGAAAAAAACAATTAAAAGTTAAACTAAATCATTTTGTCCCCTAAACAATTTAAGCAATTCTTTGGACCGCATTATCATTTATTTCTCCTGCTTCTCCAATTTCTCAAGTAAAGCAATTCAGGAACAATTCAGGAAGCATCTTCTTCAGCTTTAGTATCCACCTCTAGCGTTGTTTACACATATCCAATTAATCTAAATCCCCTGACAAACAAATCAAAACGGGATTATATATAGAAGAATTGTGTATTTCATAAAAGCTCTCCACTTCTGGACTCTCGAGTTGTAGTAAAACAACTCTAACAAAGCAAGTAGATGTGACTAATGAACTACTTACTAGGAATTATGTGTTTCACAAAGATGGTGATTTGATGAAGGAAACCCATAAAGTATAAAGGCAAATGGTGGCATCAAAAGCAATATAACTAAATGATGAAAAAGAAATACCATCTCTGAAAAACACAAACAGAATAATAGTGCTTAATTGAAGTACAACTGAACAAGCTAGAAGAAATGAACAGTTTCTCTGAAACCCCTACCTTATATATTAGCAGTGAAATTGATTTCATCAGATCCACATTTAGACTGTAACTCATGAGTACCATCATCCCGAAGCATCCTTTAGTTTCCTTCTCTGCAATGAGTTGCAGCATTCCATCTTCCACAACAAAAACCAATATTCTTCCCTGTAAAATTTACATGATAAAATGACATATTAGTTATCCACTTTGCAAAATGTGTAGAACATTCCAAGAGTAATTTTTTTACTGAAAGACTCCAATATACTGTTAATTTTTCGATCCCTAATGCCAATTGAAAAAACCTTCTTCCATCTATGCAATGAGAAGGTAATTGAAACTGGGAAAATGACTAATGGGGCAGCTTTCAATAATTTTAATTCCTGACCAGAAAAGCAAGGCATAAAAAAACTTGAGTGTTTTGTACACTGATTACTCTTTCTAATTGAATTATCAAGGAAATTTCACACAAGATGCCAGGATACATTAGCAATACTATTCCACCGAATGTTTCTCTATTATTTGAATCTTTTGACAGACAATATCAAATGACAGATGCGTTAAAAGTGTACTTCATCACAACCTAACAGGCTAACACTTTACCTTTGTTGGCTCATTTTCCTCAGGTAAAACGTATGCTGTTCCAACACAGTAATAAACATTGATGTCATCTGAGAATGAGCAGCTCAGTATGGAGCAACCACATTCATAGGTATCAAGCACATAAGTGGATATGATCTCAAAGGTTTGGTCATCCAACAAACGCACAAAATGCATTTCAGATTCCTCTGCACTAGCTTGGTTGTACTTCAAACTACAAAATGGCAAAAGTGCGAGTTTGTTCCTGGTGGCAGATATGCCGAGCATGTTCCCCCAGAGGGATAGACCTAATATGAAGCTTCTGAATTTCATCAATGGTACCAATTGTAAGTTCAGCTTCTTTAGCAATTGCAAGACTATCAACTGAGGAAAAAAGGGAATGCTAGCACAAAAATCACCAAAGATGCATATTTTACAGAAGTAAAAATGGGTAGCTAGATGGTCAACATCATGCACAGGTATAAACCAGAAAGCATCTATAAAGACTAATGTGACTGATAAATAGCAAGGACACAGTCCAAGTTGGGTTAAGATAATGGTGATGCTAAGGTTTTATGTCCAAGATAAAATTCTTAGATGTAAGGTTCTTTTATTTGCAGGTATAAATTTGTAGGATAATTAAGCAATAAAGCAACACTAGCCATAACAATTTACTTGATTAATAATTCGATTAACTTTATGAACATCATCATCTCTCAGCTTTTAATTTATGATTCGAACCAAGTACAACAAGCACTCAGTAGTGCGACAACAAGTGGTCAGCAACAGTAATAGCACAAACACAGGCAGGAATGAAATAGTAGGGTAGCAATAGAGGGAAATACTAGGGAAGCAACAACATAACGACTGCATTCTACTATCAAATAAATTGAGTTACATATATACAAGTTTCGGAAACAAATTGAAAACGAGACTGTTAAGTGAAACAAATCCAGAAATTTCAAAGCTACTAATAGAAATCCATGAATACACACACTAACACAAGCAACATCATTGAGCTAAACAAGCACCTTTTGGCAAAAGCAATAATAAAACAAAAAGCATCGAATCAGATAGATTACAAAAAAAAAAAGAAGGATTAACATATACTAGTATATTTATACAACATTAGTACGATAATAAAAGAAAAATCTGATCCAAAACAGATAGATTACAAAAAAAAAAAAGAAGGATTAACATATACTAGTATATTTATACAACATTAGTACGATAATAAAAGAAAAATCTGATCCAAAACTATAGCAATGAAACAAAAATCAAAGAAAAAAAAGAGAAATTAATTGTTCTTCATATCGAAAAGCCCTAACATAATATTTTACAAACTCGAAACGAAATCAAAAATCAAAATTGACGACGAAAAGAGGGGAATGTTAGGATTTACCTTTGGGAGTCGATAAAAGGAGATCGTCAGGCAGATGAATCTTACGGTCGGCCATAGTTAGGGATTGAGATCAAAATCGAAAGCTGAGATTCGATGAATTCAAGAAAATAACAGAGAGATTCGAGGAGAAAATTAGGGGAAGAAGTAGAAAAATAATAATATTATTAATAAAAGATTGAACGAACATCTTACCCAGGAGCTGTTTCAATTGAACTGGAACTTAGAAATTGCTTCAATGGAGATTAGAGTACGCTTTATCGGGGATTAGAGAGAGAGCAACAGAATTAGAAAAATCTTCAAAATCCAAACAATTCATAGAACAAGAACCCTAATTTTTGTATATTCTTGTGGCCAATGAAGCTATTCTAGAATCTTTTAAACTCAAATCCTCCATGGCTGGACTGGAGAAAAAGCTCAACCTTTTGGAAATCTTCGGTCATAATCCTTGAGATTTGAACCCAAACGCAAACCCAGAACCAAATCCAAAGCCTGCTTCGTTTCTCAAGCCTGGGTTCTTCATGTAATTTCTCCAAAAATCGTAACAACCATGATCTCATCGTCAAGAATTCCCTTGTTACAGCTTTCGAAACCCGATCTTTGATCTATTTTCTCAGCGAATTTCCCTTTTCTCGACTGAAGTTATTGGGGATTAAGTTGTTTGAGAGGATTTGAACAAGATTTATGGTTATATTGTAGCTGCAAGGAGAGAGAATACGAGGGTAAAGCCGTAGAGGAATGAGGACATTCAAAAGGTCGAATTATCTAGGGTTTCTTAAAAAAAAATAAGGGGTCATGAAATTTGGGGGGAAAATATAAAAGGGAATTAACGCGCCTGTATAATATTTTCATATTATGATAGGCCGTTGTATTAGACCACCCCTAATCCAACAGCGTTGAACCCTAATGTGACGCCCAATTGCATTACGGTGTATTGTTGTATTAGATTATGCTATTGCAACGGCTAGTAGGTATCTGTTGCATTAGATATGGCTATTGCAACGGTATTGCATTTGACCGTTGCATTAGCTCTACTTTTGCCGTCGCATTTGATAAAAAAATGTAGTGGTGTTGGGAAAAACACGCCAATCAATGGTTGTGAAGACCAATGATAATAGCTATCAATTGGAATCAAAGAGCTATCTGCTAATCGTTAAACTAGTGGTCTCTACGAATTACAAAATAGGAGAATGACAATCCAAACAAATCGATAATTGCAATTCCTAAATCAATGGTCCGTATCATTAGAAGTCACAATGCAATCTAGCATAATTCTCAAGGCCTAATCAAATTACACACATGCAAACTTATATTAATCACTTGAACTTCAATAATTAATCAACATAATTCCCAAATTAATCACAATCAATCAATCACACAAGTTTCACCCAATCCCTAGCAAAGGAACTACTCAAGAATCATCATCTAATCAACAAGCAACCAAAGAAATCAAGAATAAACAAAATATAAAGAACAATTACACTAATCAAGATCAATCATCAAAATAAAATCATCATTGATTAATTATGGAGATCTTTAATACAATTGTCACCTTGGATCTTCAATCTCTCAAACCCCCAATGAAATCTCTCACTCTCTCTCTCTAAAACTACTTCTAAACTAACCCTAAAACTAGAGAGAGAAACTCTCAACTAAGCTAAAATTATGATGAAAATAATGTCTTAAAGCTTCCTCAAAAATCGGTTATCAAAAAGGTATTTATAAGTTGCCGAAAATAGAAGACGAGAGAAACCGGAACCCAGGGAGGAGCGCCCGCGCTGGCAGGGGAGCACGCCCGCGCTCTTTCGGGTTTCTTCAACTCTTCGTATCTTCGTGCGCTCGCAAGTGATTCTTCGTGCGCTCTTGCAAGGTCTTCATGATAGTCACTAAGCATGGAGATTCAAATGGAGTTGACGGTGGGTTCAACACCGTGGTTTCATGAGAGCGCGGCTTGAGAGCGTAAGAGCTAGAACTTGGAGCATACATTTCCTTGCATCTTGAGATTGCCAAATGTTATAAGCTTGCTCCAAAAGCATCTTCCAACTTAGAAAACCACCAATATCAAGACCCGAACCTCGTACAATACCTACAACCACAAAAAGATGAGAAATAAAGGAGAAAACGCTAGAAAAACCATAGAAACACAAAATAAGAGATAAAAGGGAAATAAAGAGAAAAAAGCATAAAACTAAGCATTTATTAAGAAACAAAGGTATGAAAAGAAGGTAAAAACAACCTAAATACTCATCAAATGAGTGCCATAAAATGGCACTCATCAGTCGACTGGGTGCACAACTCCACCCTCGAAACCAACTAAGGGGTGAGTGACCTTATGCATGATGCCTATGTTGTACTTCATATTTGACAATCATCGCCAACTAATGATATCAGACGAACTGCCGGTATCAATAAGGATCTGACCAACCCGTTGGTTAGCACTTGCATTCCATGACTATGGGTTTGTCATGCGGTCGGTGGAATTCGCCTTGGTCCTTTATAGAGATTACGACCTCAGGATAAGTATCGATAGATGTTTGGCCTTCAACGACTGAGCTGAAATTCATTTGTCTGACATGGTCCGTAGTGCCTATGATAATTGGGCCTCCAGAAGCAAAGCCGTCTACAATGATGCAGATCATGTCCGGATCTATGTCCGAACCATTATCAGCCTTTGATGGCTTTTTGGACGGTTGCCTAGGGTCTGTTTTCAAAGTTACCTTAGACTTGAGAATATAAGATTTCAGCACTCCTTTGTTAGCCAATTTATCCAGCAACCGCTTGAGGCTATAGTAGTCGTTGGTGTCATGGCTAATATCCTCATGGAAGTGATAGTACTTGTCCTTGTTTTGGGTTTTTGGCCAAACCTTTCACAGCTGTGGGCTTTTCAAGCACCACCCGTGCTTTGATTTCCATGAGGATGGTGTAGCAGTCTGTTAAACTCGTACTTGGGGAAGTACGACTTAAACTCTTTCTTTTCCTTCTTGGACAACTGATAAGAGTCGTCAACCGCCCAAACTTCTTTTCTCTTTTTGCTCTCTTCAGCCTTTTGAGTCAGTTAATCTTGCCAACTCCCTTTTTGTTTGTCAGACTTCTTTGAGTCTAACCGCTTGCAAAGATTCTCTTTCGGACTAGGTCAAACTTAAAAGTCAACCCGTCTTTTAGACCTTTGAAGAAGTCTTTGAAAACAACATTGTCAGATACCCCTTGAATCTAGATTCTACCAAATTGAACCGTCTGACGTAAGAGCAAAGCCCCTGTAATACCCCGTATTTTTGAAACGTTTTTTTTAATTAGTATTCTCTTAAAAAGGGTATTTTAGTAATTTATTTTACTATTTGAATTTTGGAGCCAAAATGATATTTGAATTTCGACGTCAAAAGTATTTTAAAACTCAATTATTATTTTTGGATTTTGGATAAGATTTATTATCCATTTATTTTATTTAAAAACTGGATTATTTATATATATTTCGGATATTTTAATTAAATAAAATTATATTTTATTATTTATTTAAGATGGCCGAAAATTCCTAATTTAATGACTATGATTTTCGGATTTTCTATGTATAGAAAATCTGATTTTCTTAGTTATTTTATTTAGTGAATAATTGGAATTTTATTAATTAATTATTTTATACAATAAACATTATTTACACAATTATTTTTAATTCCTTAAAACTAGCAAATTAATTCCCTAAATATCTAAAGCCACCATGATGGATTTTTGGGTGACTTATTTTGGTAAATTATATTTTTAATTATCACCTTAAAATCTCTTATTTTCCTTAATTCTATTTCTCCATCTTTTTAATATCTAATCATCATATTTTCTTGCCATTCTTTCTTCTTAATTATTCCCCAAGTAATTCCAATGTCCTTATTATTTTTCATGACATACATACATTCCATATTCAAGTATACACAATCACCTTAATATCCAAACTTTCCTTAATTCTTTTACTCACTTCTCCAAGTAATCTCTTAAACCCTACTTGCCATAATTCTTCCCACATTCTCTTGCCATAATTCTTGCATGAGCTGGCTTATAAATACCCCTTCATACCTCTCATATTCTTCACACCAAAAACCCAATTCTCTTCTTCTCTCTTATTCTTCTTTTCCCAAAACCTTTTCATACTTTTCTTCTCCTCTTTTCATACAAATATTATCCCGTATACCTTTGAAGCCAGTTTTCGGGCACTTCTGGTCAGTTTTTGGGGTATTGATGTTTCACAGAAGATTGTTCCTCTCAAAAAATCCTTGAGGTTAGGCTCAAGAATCACCCAATTCGGAGTTATATTGAAGGAGTTATGACCTCTGCAAGTTCTGCCTATTCTTTCCTACGAAAATTCAATTCTCTTTAATCCTATTCCTTTATTTTCTTCATGGTTAGTTTTCTAAAATACAAATAAGCTATATTTTATATTAAAGTATTATTTTAAAAGAGTTTTATAGTCCATGCACATTAGATTTGAGTTTATGTTGTGATAACCTTATGGTTATGTTATTTGCAAGGTGTATTCGTGATTGAACTTTGAAAGTGCGAAGTGTTTGATATTCGGAATCAAGGTTCTTGAGGTTTTTTTTGTGTGATTTTTCTAGCAAGGATCAAGGTACGTTTAGGTGGCTAGATAGCTTTGAAAGTTATTGGTTTGAATAACATGTTTTATATGATTTGATTGGTGATTGAATTAAATTGATTTGAATTATGATTTTGAAATAAATTATGTTTGAAGGTATTGATTTTAATAAGAGTATTTTGAATGATTGATTTTTAAATCATGTTTTGAATGGTTTGAATTACTTATCGTGTTTAAATAAAGGAATTGATTTTATAAGGTTTGTTGAATTAAATAAAAGGTTTTTCAAGGAAGAGTTATTGATTTTGGAAAAGTTATTAATATGATATTTTATTCTCAAGTATCTATTTAAAAGGTTTTGATTTTGAAAGTATGTGGATTTAATAAAAAGGATTTTGAATTATATTGGAACTATTGGATATTAAAAGGATATATTGAACCATTAAATTATTATTATTATTAATGCTTTATAAGCATGTTGGTAATCCCACTATGCGGATTTGGTTTATTGATAAGGCCTTGGACTTTGTATGACCGGGTCTTTCCTCAAGAATAGCCTTGTGATATAAGGAGACTAGCTTGGGGGGTGTGCACACTTGGGTGAGGAATTGGATTAAAATAAATTGGTTCTTAATAAAGGAATTGTTTTATTAACTATTATTTTGAATATTGAATCATTGGAATCGGTTTTGGAATAATGAATTTGGAATTTATTGTATTAATTATTGGAATTGATTTTAAAAGCATGTTTGCAAATAAATTGAGTTTACATTATCTTGCAGTTATTGTACTTAGCATATTTTGCTAATCCGTATTTCTTATTTGTTTTGGTTCGCCCTGTTTACCGTTATAGTAAGCAGTGTTGACTAATTTCAGGTGGAGTCAATAATTGAGCATATGGAGTCCCGGGAATGGTTTCACCTAGTTTAGGAATGTTGGTCTCATCTTTATTTTGAGTACTCATAAGAATGTTACTATTTTTATAAGTATTAATAAAAGAAAGTTGAGTTTTCGCTGCAAGTTTTGTTATTGAGTTAAGTGTTTGAGTAGCCTTGCGTAATCACGCGACGGTAACACTCCTAAGTCTATCTCTACGGTATAATTATACGTATTATACTAGTATTTCCGTAGAGGGAGATTTGGGGGTGTTACAGCCCCTCCCTGTCTCCTTATTGTACCGCTCTTAAGTCGATGCTTGTTTTCTTGACGGGTATATTCATGGAGAAGTTTGAGGCGAACAGGAACGCTAGCGTCCTAAAATTATTTATGCACCCAGACGACATATTACTGAACCATTGTTGGGCAATGCCTTTCAATGTAGCTAGGAAGCATCTACACTAGGTGACATCAGCTAACCCCTGCAAATACATGAGGTTCGTGTAGGCCATCAAGTGGTCTACTAGGTTGGTGGTGCCATCATAAGCACCATCTAATACATTCTTAACCTTGGCAGGCTGTGTAGCCTCGGTTATTTCCTTGGAGAGCGTAGTGGGTTGTTCTCCAAGCTTGAGAAGACAGAGCTCCCAGTCTAGGGGTTGGACTTGATATGCTGCCTGACTTCTAAAGAGGGCAGGTTGCTGATAAGGTTTGATAAACAGAGCGTATGATTGATGGGACACATACGATGTCAAGCCTATAAAATGAGGACCTATGTGGAAGGATTGGCTGCCTGATAGGGGCTCATGATAAGCTATCCGGCATTGTCGGCATTGATGCCGTGTCAAACAACTAGTTGTTCTTCCTGTGCTTGATGAGTTGCCATTATTGAATCTGGTTTTGGAAGGGAATTCTTTTCTATGTCTTTTCCTGTACAAGATGCCGATCTTTCCTAGCAAACATTCCCAAACGGGTACTCTAGTTAAGAAAAACAATGAACATCCATTTGATTATGTCAAGAAAATCCGATTCTACTGTTTTCACATGAGTGATGTCTTAAGCTAGGAAACAAGCTTTATGACCTTCCTGATCGTGTTTCTTCCATCATTATTCACTATCTTCCGGATGAACCCCCATATCTTGCTGTCAAAACAAAATTCTCTGATTTCTATTTACCGGGGGATATTCTAAATTACTCTAAATACAAAGATTATTATGGACAGTGGTATCCAGATTATAGATACTTGATTTCTTACCTCATTAGAGTTGAGAAATATCATTGTAAGCGCTTACACATTCCATATCCAAACTACTACTATGATGATCCAGTAGGGAATAATTCCCCTTCCTCTAGTCACCAGTCAGAAAGTTCTTATCTTACTCTGGGTGATCAAGCAGGGACAGTTGGAGAGCAAGAAGAAGGAGAGATGATGGATGAGAGTAACCATATTGTTGATAGTTCCATTATGGAGATTTCTAATCCAAATCCACCTCCAACTCCAATTATAATTGATATTTCATCTGGCGATGAGGAAGATCAAGAGTTCGTTCAAGTAGAGCACGATCCAGAGACACTTGAACTAATGGAGGTAGTAGATGATAAGAGATATTTTAGGTCGTTGAAACTGAAACACTTCTAATCAAATACAATTTATAACACTCAACTAACCTAATACAAGTATATGGCAAGAAGAGGGATCGAACCACAGGGAACAGTTTAGCACTACCAAATATTATCACCAACTAAGCTAGACCAACAAGGGGTAAGAAAAGACAACTAACACTACAAGACTAGACAAGACTAAGACAAAAGCTAAAACACTAAGTAAATTGTTAGATGTAGGCTTCACTTGAATACACATAGACATGGAAACGAATTAATCATGAACTAAACATGCTTGAATATCGAAGTAAGGTCCAATCTAGCCACCTGTTTTGGGTGTTTTTGTCCCTCGGGAGAGTTACAGCTCGAAGACTGGTCCGGTGCGGCCTGTACCTGTAAGACAAACGGAGACACCAGTTGGTAGGTGCTCCGCCTCCAACGATCAAGTTAGTAACTTGAAAGGAGAGAAAAAGATGCGGAAATTTAGGTGGGGATCTGCTCGGGTTCCAAGCTCAGTTGTCTCTATCAAAGGGACAGTTTGTAATAAATGGTAGAACGTGCCCTCCAAAAGAGGGGAATCTCCCTATTTATAGGGTCCTTGGGAATTGTGCCCCTGATTAGGTCACAGAACCCTAATCAGTGGTGGGCTGCGCCGTTTTACGGCTTTCTCGGGATTTGGGCCTGAAGGCCGTCATTCTCCAAATATCTGGGATGACACGTGTCAAGCAGGGATAAGTCCACTTTGGACCACCCTGGGGCTGACACGTGTCACCCTCTGGTTGGTCCACATGGCGGGGTAAAATTACCCTAAACATTTGCCCCTCACAGATGTGACGTGGCACGCCACATGGCATCTGTGACACGCGTCACTCTCTGATTGGTGGTAATTTTACCGCCAAAATTTTACTGTTCACCATTTGGGTAAATTACAGGAATACCCCTTAATTTACCCTCCTTATATAGCCGTTTACCCTCATTATTTTTGTACATTTCACAAAAATTTTCAGAGAGAACTTTGAGAGAATCTTGAAAGAGAGAGCAGAAGTCATCCGTCTGAGTCAAGCGCAAGTTTTAAGAAAACTCATTCTTCTCAACACAGGCGGACCCGTCTACCTTCAGATCTCAAATCTAAAGGTACCGTCTTTGACACTCTCAGCTCTTTTTCATTTTACCACTTGTACATATTTCTTGCAATAAATGGATTCATCACCAACACACACGGAACAACCTAGGTTAGAATCCAGCCGTTCACCAGGAACGACTGAGTCTAGGAATGTTAGTGCCGTCTCAGGGTGTTGGGACCACCCTCATGCTTGGATTTCGACCATTTGCGCGTCTGTGCAGGACACAATGGCTCGGACTATGCAGATGACACATGATCCGAATTATAGGAGCAAAGGCTCAGGCGGCCAAACGCCTGAGGGAGAGACGTCTGGCTCAGAACACCAGACGGCTCCGGAGAGATCCCCTCCGCGTGGCCCCCCAACTCCTCCAGACTCGTTTTTGGACGAGTGCGACCAAGGCGGTGAGGAGGCCGCCTCAGCTTCTGTCTCCCAATTTGGGGAGGAGACGGGGAGCGGATTTACCGTCTCCTCTTTTGAGAGCAGTGATGATCTTCCCCCGTTTGAGGATAGCGAGGAAGAAGAGAGGAAGAAATGGAATGAGAAGGACGATCCCTACAAGATTCACGTCTCCAACAAAGACAGGGACCTCATGGAAAGAGGCCTTGAAATTTTTTTGAAAGTGCACCCATTAGGAGACGGGTACAAAATAAGGGTGCCTCCTGCAGACGGCACCATTTCTTGGGAAGACACTGAACGAAACGCCAACGGCTACTTCTGCTGTTACGAGGCGGCGTTCAAGGCTGGTCTGCGCTTCCCCCTTCACTAGGCGGTGAAGGCAATCTTGAGAGGCTACGGCCTCGGAGTCTGGCAACTTACCCCCAATTCTTGGGCAAACATCCTGGGGTATGTTGTCGCCTGTGAGTTCCAAGGAATTCACCCCGGCTGGGAAGCTTTTGCTAAGATGCACTATCAACCGACCTTCTGGGTCGGAAATGCTGTCTGCCCCGGATCCCGGATGAGGACTTCGATAAAATAATTGAGGCTGACTTCTTCGGCCTCACAGACGCCACACTGTCAACCGGGGAGACAATAAAAGTCCCCAGAAACTAGATCCCTAAGAGCGCCTGGCTCAGGGACGAATGCTTCCTAGCCGCCTGCGGGCTAGGGCACATGTTCACCAGACGTATGCGCCTGAATCAATATCCGTCTGTAGTAATTTTGTATCGGAATCGTTTTTAATGATGTACTAACCAATTCCTTTTTGTTTTTTGCAGAAGAAGCGTTGAACATGTTGCCAGACGAGAAGACTCCCAGGCGGTCCTCTGCTCAAATCCGCAGAGACCTGACCGAGGCTCAGGCGAGGGAACTCAGGGCCAAGGTAAACGTCTGACTCTTTTCTTGAGTTTGCTTTCAAAGTTTGCTTTCTTCGACTGCTAACATTAACTTGTTTATTTTCTTAGGGGGGAGAGGTGGATAAGACGTTTGAGAAAAAACTCAAACGGGCAAGGGAGGAGACCACCGCCTCTAACCCCAGCAAGTCCTCGAAAAAGGCAGCCTCCACCGCAACTCCCAACGCCCCAAGCGGGAAGACTCAGATGCGGATAGGGGGAAGAACGGAGAAGGTGAGTGGCTCCCTAGGCCTCGACCTGGCCAACCCCCTATCTGCAACCGGGGGGTTCACCGCACCTGCCAGCGGCTCTCGTCTGGCCGGCTCTGCAGGTAAGAACCCTTTTGAATCCCCGCCTGAGCTGGGGTGGCCGTTGCAAGTGAAATCACACTCCCAGCAGACGTCATCCTCAGACGGTCGGAACCAGATTGGTGCTGCTTTAGTTTCACACTCTGACGCTGATTGTGGTGCAGATCAATCACCTCGCTGGCCAGACGTCCAGAAGCACGCCAAGGCCATGCTGGAGGTGTGAGCAAGCGGGATAAGGATGCTATCCCGGGGATTGAGACGTTCAATCTTGAACGTATCTTGTCCCTCCTGGCTGAGGTAAGACACTTGAATAATTTTGAATCATTTTTTCTCCAAGTTTTTCTCCGCCTGCAGTGCTAACCCTGTTTGCTTTTGCAGGCTCTTCTGCGGGTAGACGGGTCAAGCGTCCTTACACCCGCAAGCGGGATAAGGTAAGACGGGCCAAGCAGTCCGCCTCAGACGCCAATAATGTTGCTTTATACTCGTGTATCATTGACGATCTTGAAACTAAAGCAACCCAAATGACACAGGCGGCCAAGATCCAAGAGCTGGAGGCGGACTTGCGGGCGGCCAAGCAGAAGACGACGGATGCAGAGACGGCCCAGAAACAGGCGGAGGAGGACCTCCCCAAGCTCAGGGAGGACCTCCAGAAGGCTCAAGAGGACCTTGAGAAGCTTCAGGGTGTCTTGAAAGAGAACACTGATCTGAAGGGCAAGGTTGCCAAGCTGGAGAAGGAGGCAGCCAAAGCTCAGGATAACTTCCGAGCGACTCTGCAGGCGGATCAAAACCGCCTGGTAGCTGAGATGGCCGCCGACAGCGAGGCCATGATGAAGATCGCCTGGGCTGCCTTGTATCCAAACAAGGATTATGGCGTCTGGGCTCTGGCTTACAAATATGCTGAAGAGGTGATATACCTGAGAGAGAAGGGTGAGCCAGAGCCTGAGTCTTTCCTCGCCTGGGCCAACACTGAGCACCCCGAGCCTGAAGCCCTCGAGACTGAAGAAGAAGGGGAGAAGGGCCAGGAGAGACCGTCTGCGGGGTAATGAATTCAGCAGCTGTGTGCCAATTTTTTTCTTTTTTTTTATTTATCTGCGGCAGTATGCCACCAAACTTGCTTTTCCGGCCTGTGTGCCGAGTATATTTGTATCTTTACCGGCTGTAGGGCCGTGTTGTCAAACAATTTCCTTTACTCGGACGGGGTCCGGTTAACATTTAATCCATCACAGCCGTTTGGCTGGGTGGAAATTCAATGAATGCACCGACTGAGTCGGTTTTTATTACTTTGCGCTTGTGTTTGCAATTCAATTTCATTTCAATTTTTTGCATTTTCAATATTTTCCTAACTTATCAAAAGCATGCGGCGATCTCTGCCTAACTTATCAAAAGTATACGGCTGTCCTTGCCCCTGGATGGCTGTATGGTTGGTTTCAAGTGGCGTTGGTTGATTGACTTGGGAACGTCTGATGCTGCATAGAGCATGATACGTTTGTAAGTCAATCAATCACAGTAGTGATTGCCCCAAACCAAGTTCACAGCCGTACATTAACAGGCGTTCCAGTCACTATCTAGACGGTGTTAACCGTCTAGGTAGAGAGTGTATAGCCATTGCATAACTCTTTTGCCCCAAACGAGGATGTATGCAATTTAAAACGAAAAAATGCTAAGTAAGAACTTCAGTCGGTCGCCGACTGATGTCATTGGACATCCGGGTTCCGAAACTTGGTCGTTCCTTAGACTGTTCAGGTCAGACAGCTATGGATGGCTGATTCAGCCATCCAATCGTGGCCGCTTGCATTGGTACGTAGAGTAAGCAGGTTGGCTTCTCTCTGCGACGATTGCACCCGGAGGGGTGTCTCCGGACGCCTTTGTCCATGTTGGGATAGGCGAATTTATGGGAAAAGCAGCCATTCGGCCATTGGCCTTCTGGTCTTGTTTGAGATCGGTTGTATAGCCACTAAGCGGTTTTGTGCTTAGCTTAATTATCTGGCCATTGGCCTCTCGTCAATCAGACGTTAATTCAATTTTCAAGTGACAAACTCAGAGAAATAAACAAGTGAAAACAAAAAGCAATTTCTCATTAATTTGCTTCTTGTTTACAAACATTACAAATCTCAGAAGTAGTACTTTTTCAAATTGTCTACATTCCAAGTTCTAGGCAGGCGCCTACCGTCTGGAGTTTCCAGGCGGTAGGTTCCGTCTCTTACTTCTTCATAAATCCGGTAGGGGCCTTCCCAATTTGGAGTTAGCTTTCCAAGCTCATTGGCCCTACCGGTTGCCTCCATTTTCCGTAACACTAGGTCGTCCACTTTCAAAGGACGCCTGTGTACTTTCTTGTTGTAGGCTCTTGTCATTCTCAGACGGTAAATCTCATGACGCAAGGCGGCATTGCCCCTGCGTTCTGGGAGTGAGTCCAATGCCAGGCGCATTGCCTCCCAGTTTGCCTCTTCATCATAAAGCATGACTCTGAGAGTCGGCTCATAGTGTTCAATGGGCAAGACGGCTTCAGCACCGTAAACCATGAGAAATGGGGTTTCACCGGTTTCCCCCTTTGCTGTTGTCCGGATGGCCCATAGGACATGGATTAATTCCTCAGCCCATAAAGCCACCGGCTCTTTCAATTTTCTTCTTAATGCCGTCTAAGATCAGTTTGTTGAAGGCTTCAACTTGGCTGTTTGCTTGGGGACGGCCGACTGATGCAAAACAACTTGAGATCCCTTGATCTCCCAACCAAGTTTTTAGTTGAGGCGTCTCAAACTGAGGACCATTATCAAACACCATGGACATAGGAACCCCATACCGGGTGATAACATTCTTCCAGATGAAAGAGATGATGTCTGGTGTCTTCATATTCTTTACCGCCTCAGCCTCTACCCACTTGGTGAAGTAATCCACAGCCACCAAGATGTAACTCTTTCCGCCTGGTGCTGGCGTGTAAGGACCTAAGATGTCCATGCCCCATTTTGCAAACGGGATTGGGCTGTGGATGGCCGTCAGATCAGTAGCCGGACGGTTAATAAGTTTGCCAAATTTTTGGCACTTGTCACATTTCTTCACCAACTCCTTGGCGTCTGCCTCCAGAGTGGGCCAAAAGTAATGTCGTCTAGCTCTGACGGCTAGGGATCTGCCGCCTATGTGGGAGGCGCAGAACCCCGAGTGCAAGTCTTCAAGAACTTCTTTCCCCTTTTCTGGGGTTACACACTTCAAAAGAGGCTTAAGAAACCCCGCCTTGAAGAGTTCTCCATTTCTCAACTTGAAGCTTGCGGCTCGCTTTTTCAAAACGGCGGCCTCCTGTGGAGAATCAGGAAGTGTACCATCTGAGAGGTATGCCCGGATGCCATCCATCCAGGTAGAGCTTCGGTCCAGGACTCCAATGGGATCTTCATAGATGCTTATTTTTTCAAGAACTTCCCAAAAGACTGACCGAGGTGTATCAAGGCAGGCGGAAGATGCAAGTTTTGACAGTGCATCCGCCTGGTTGTTATCAGACCTGGGCACTTGATTCAAATGAAACTCCTCAAGTGACCCAGCCTCCTCTTTGATCGCCTGAAGATATTTGATCATAGCCGGGTGAGTTGCCTCAAATTTTCCCTCATACTGGCTAACGACCAACTGTGAATCAAAGTAGGCGTCAATTTTTGTTGCCCCTACCGCCTTACACATGCGGATTCCGGCTAGCAGGGCTTCATATTCCGCCTCATTGTTTGAGGCCTGAAACTTGAACCGTAGTGCATACTCATATCTGTCCCCCTCAGGAGACTCGTAGATTACGCCTGCACCACAGCCGTTCTTTGTAGAGCTCCCGTCTACATACACTTTCCAAACCTGATCAAGATTATCCGGAGCCACCGGACGGGTCATTTCAACAATGAAGTCGGCAAACGCCTGACCTTTCACTGCCTTCCTTGGTTCGTAAGTGATTTCAAGACTTTGCATTTCAATAGCCCATTTCAACATTCTGCCGGCTGACTTCAAAGTAGACATTGGCCGCTTGAGTGGCTGGTCGGTGTAAATCACCACCAGATGAGCCAGAAAGTAAGGCTTCAATTTTTTGAATGCCATGTACAAAGCAAGGCCAAATTTTTCAACCATGGGGTACCGGAGTTCAGCATTTTTTAGAATATGGCTAATAAAGTAAACCGGGAGTTGAACGCCGTCTCGCTCAGCAAGAAGAACGGCACTGAGAGCATGATCTGAGACGGCCAAATACATGTACAACGTCTCCCTAGGCAGAGGACTGACCAGCCTAGGTAGAGAATGCAAGTGCTCTTTTAGCTTCTGAAATGCCGTCTTAGCATCGTCTCCCCATTCAAACCTGGTCTTCTTCCTGATTGCTTGGAAGAAGTAAAGGCATTTGTCGCCTGACCGGCTGAGGAACCTTCCCAAGGAGGCTAGGTAACCAGTTAGTCTCTGAACTTCCTTGACAGAACGGGGTGACTTCATGTCAATTACCGCCTGTATCTTTTCGGGGTTAGCCTCTATCCCCCTCTGATCAATCAGGAATCCGAGAAACTTCCCAGACTCAACACCAAAGACGCATTTCTTGGGGTTTAACATGACCTTATGCCGCATGAGGGTGGTGAATGTTTCTCGGAGATCAGCCAGATGATCTATCTGTTGCTTGGATTTGACTATCATGTCATCGATGTACGCCTCCACATTCCTCCCAATTTGATTAATGAAGACCGTATTAATCATCCGTTGGAAGGTGGCAGGCGCATTCTTCAAGCCAAACGGCATCACAGTATAGCAGAATAACCCCAAATCAGTGACGAAGGGCGTCTTCTCTTGATCTTTTTTCCAGAGGGGTATCTGATGGAAGCCGGAGTAGGCATCCATAAAGCTCATCAAAGCGTGACCGGCTGTAGAATCGACCAGACTGTCGATCTTTGGAAGCGGGTAACTGTCCTTTGGACACGCCTTGTTGAGGTCTGTGTAATCAACACACATGCGCTAGGTCCCATTCGGTTTCTTAACAAGGACCACATTGGCCACCCAGTCGGGGAAATTACAAGGCCGAATGAACCTGGCGTCTAGCAGCTTTTTGACTTCGGCAGTTGCCGCCTGACTTCTTTCCTCGCCATGGTTTCTTTTCTTTTGCCGGATGGGCTTCTTTTTAGGATCCACGGCGAGTTTGTGGACAGCGAGATCCGGGCTGACGCCTGGCATCTCTTCCACTTCAAAGGCAAAGATGTCTTTGCATTCTTTCAGCAGAAGGTGCAAGCTTGCACCCAGAGTAGCATAAACAACCGTCTCAACCTTCACAGTACGCTCTGGACGGCTGTCATCCAGAGCGAGATCAATGTTTTCACCAGCCGGTTGGGGACAGAGCTCGTCTGACCGTTCCCCGGTCAGTGATTGCTATTTTTTTCTCTTTTTTCACCTCCACCAGCAGAGGCGCTTTTCTTTTCTTACCAACGGCTGGTGGGGTAGGATTGGCATCCTTGACATCGTCAAGGTCTATTGGTTCCTTCTCTTGGTCGTCTGAGGCCACAGTGTCTTTAACGGCTGAGAGGTAGCACTCCCGAGCCGTCTTCTGATCCCCGTTTAGGGAACCAACAAAGCCATTATCCCGCTCATACTTGATGAGCATGAGAGACGGGATGATTACCGCCTTAGCTTCGTTGAGGGTTGGCCTACCAAGGATGATATTGTAGGCGGTCAACTCCTCAACGACCAAGAATCTGACGATAATGTGTCGTCCCTGGCCTTTTTCTCCCAACCGGATGGGCAAGTCAATTCTTCCGGCTGGGTAGACCATCCCACCCCCAAAACCAACCAAGGGGTGGGTGACCGGATGCATGCAGCTGACATTGTATTTCAGCTTCTGCAGGCACCGGAGACTGATAATGTCCGACGAGCTGCCGGTGTCAATAAGGATCCGTCCAACCAACTGGTTGGAAACCTTACATTCAATGACGACCGGGTCGTCATGCGGACGGCGGACGCTGCCCCTGTCCTTCTCAGTTATGAGGACGTCTGGGAAGGTGGAACTGGCAGACGCCTGCTCATTATCATCATCCTTGTCCATCTTTCGAAGATGGCTCTTGGTGCCCCCCACCACATGAAAATCCGCCTGCTATAGTGTAGACCGGATCCTTGTCGGTATCCGAGCTACTAGTAGTCTGATGGGTAGTCTTGGGGGACTGACCCTTGTTTTTCTTCTTTGCCCCAGCTGGGGACTTAGAAATGTAGGACTTTAGAAGCCCTTTGTCAGCCAGACGGTCCAACGTCCGCTGTAGACTGAAGCAGTCGTTGGTGTCATGGCCAACCTCCTCATGGAACTGGCAAAATTTATTTTTTTTCCGTGACTGGACAGAACTCTTCATTGGATTCGGCTTCTCAATGGACAGCCGGTCCTTTACCTCCATGAGGATGGAGTTGCAGTCTTTGTTAAACTCGTACTTGGGGACGTACGGTTTAAACTCTCTCTTTTTCTTCTGGGACGGCTGGTCAGAATCACTAACCGCCCAGACTTCTTTTCTCTTTTTGCTCTCTTCTTTCTTGTTACCCGGCTGAGAAGACCGACTTTCTTTTTGTTTGTCAGACTTCTTGGAGTCTGACTGACTACTAGGCGTTCAGAGGTCGGTAGCTTGAATGTAGCTCTCCGCCTCCCTCAGGGCCGCCTGTAGCGTAAATGCCCCCTTTCTGACAAGGTCGAACTTAAAAGCCAACCCGTCTCTCAGATCCTTGAAAAAGTCTGTAAAAGCTACCTCGTCAGACAGTCCCTGGATCTGGATTCTGACCAGGTTGAACTGCCTCACATATGAGTGTAGCCCTTCCTTCTCACCCTGCTTAACGGTGCTCAAATCAAGGCTCGTTTTCTTAGCAGGGATATTTATTGAGAAGTTGGTGGTAAACAAGAAGGCTAGCAATCAATTGAGCCGGCTGGCAAGTTGCCAAACCACTGTTGGGCAATGCCCTTCAGTGTAGCCGGGAAACATCGACACCAGGTGGCATCGTCCTAACCCTGTAAGCACATGAGGTTGGAATATGCCATCAGGTGGTCTTCTAGGTTGGTGGTACCATCATAGGTCCCCACCAACACATTCTTAACCTTGGACGGCTGAGCCGCCTCGGTTATATTCTTGGCAAACGTAGAGGGTTGTTCACCAAGCTTAAGCAGCCGGAGCTGCCAGTCCAAAGGCTGGACGGAGGTGTATGCCGCCTGTCCTCCAAAAGGAGGAGGCTGCATGAGCTGTAGGCCATATTGCCCATTCTGCGCCTGAGGCGCATATGGGACAGACCTAATCATTAGTTGAGGCTCGGTATTGACGGTTTTGCCGCCTGTCCGACTCTCAAGTAAGGACTGTGAGTTCCCTACAGAACTTTCTTTGAAGCTGTTTGGAAAGCTCGAAATAGAGGCTGACTCAGACAGCTGCTGGTTTCTCCTCCACTCGATAATGTGTCGAGCGTCGGAGACTGTTTTCTTGCTGGTCCCCGGCTGTTCATGCCGAGGCTGCCTCTGAGGACCAGTAGTAGAATTTTCGACCAGTCAAGTCTGGAGGCCATCCTCTCCTTCTCCCTTTCTTTGTCTTTGGGATGGGGAGTTGGACGCCTGTCCTTGACGGGCTTTTTCTTCCCAGGAGTGGGAGACTTCTTAGCTGGCGGACTCTTGCTAGAGCCTGCCTTGTTTTTGTTGATCATGGCCTTGATTTCACCCTTGAAAGAGTTCATGAATTTCATGAGCTCATCCCGGGTGACTGGGGCTTGACCTCTGGCCTTCTGGGTTTCCCCTTCTGGCCTCTCAGAGGGGCGCCTGCTTGGGCCCGCCTGGTCAAGATTGCGCTCCAATTTATCTTTGGAACGCTTGTACTTAGACACGAAGGACCCATCCTTTGTGATGTAGGTCTCCACGTCATCATCATCTTCATCATCAGCTTCATCCTCAGTGACGACCTCAGGCGGAGGCTGAGGGAACGACTGAGGGATTCCAAAACCTACCGGCTGAGATGCCGGTTGAGGGTTTTCTTGGTTCTCCGGTTGTATAACCGGTTGTAAGTTTGTAAGATCAGGAATGGGTACAGACTCTCCAACCATCTTTGAGGTACTCTCCCCACAGACGGCGCCAAATGTTTTGGGTGCTTTTGTCCCTCGGGAGAGTTACAGCTCGAACACTGGTCCGGTGCAGCCTGTACCTGCAAAACAAACGGAGACACCAGTTGGTAGGTGCTTCGCCTCCGACGATCAAGTTAGTAACTTGAAAGGAGAGAAAAAGGTGCGGAAATTTAGGTGGGGATCTGCTCGAGTTCCAAGCTCAGTTGTCTCTATCAAAGGGACAGTTTGTAATAAATGGTAGAACGTGCCCTCCAAAAGAGGGGAATATCCTTATTTATAGGGTCCTTGGGAATTGTGCCCCTGATTAGGTCACAGAACCCTAATCAGTGGTGGGCTGCGCCGTTTTACAGCTTTCTCGGGATTTGGGCCTGAAGGCCGTCATCCTCCAAATATCTGGGATGACACGTGTCAAGCAGGGATAGGTCCACTTTGGACCACCCTAGGGCTGACACGTGTCACCCTCTGGTTGGTCCACATGGCAGGGTAAAATTACCCTAAACACCACCTAGCGAGGTCAATTGGCTTCTCCTAACATAGCCTCTATGTTGTCACATTTGAACCATATACTAGGAGGTGCAAGAAATAACAATTGATACAAATGAATCTAGCTAGTTCAACTATCCCATCACCTAGCATAAATTTGCCCTCAATCAACTAACAACGTGCACTTTGCAGGAAGATTGAAGAACATCAAGCAAGTAAAGGCTTTAATCACAATCAAAATGAATTCCAAACCAAAAGCATGAATAAATTCCAACTAAACCATAACCATTCCCTTAATGGGGGAAACTACTTACTAATCATGCTAATAACAAGATTAATCAACAAATAACCAAGCATCAACATGATCAACAAGTAATACTAATGACTAAAAAAATAATCAAAATAAAGTAGTGAAAATAGAGGAGAGAAAGTTAGAAATTCTCATTCGTTGAAGGTGAAAGTCTACAAGCAAGATAATCAATCTTCCTCTTCAAGATCCAAGCTCAACAATGGTGAAACCCTCACTTTCTCTCTTTAAACTACTCTAATCCTAAGTTAAACCTAGAGAGAGAAGCTCTCCTAAAACTAGAGAATAAGATCTAAAGAAGTCTAATTGATTCCCGTACAAAAACAAGCCTCGCGTTTTATATCGTCACGAAATAAGCTGAACAAGGGCTCGATGTGTGCTCGCACACAGTAGCCAGCGCGCCCGCGCCTTTGTCGGTTGCACGGTGTAGGCGTCATTTGAAGTGCGCCTACGTTAAAGCATATGTGAATATGCTTGGCACTCATAGGAAGTGGGAATTGACATAATACGATTAAGGACAATAAAAGTAGGGAGCCGCCAACAAGTTTTTAAGGAACTTGTAAACCGTTCACGGATCATAAAAGGCAACCACAATAAAGGGACAACGAAAGGCAACAACGATTGACCCGCGAAGGTTACACCCCATTCATAATCCATGAGATTACTAACTCCATATGGTTCGGAACCACGAAAGGAGGATCGAGGATGATGGTACGAAGTGAGTCATGGAGTCACATTTGCCCGTATTGGCCTCTACTCGATTCTTATAGTGAAAAATATTTCCTGTGATCTCAAGGCATACAAACAAATATTCAATTTGCTCCAAACTACTATTATGCTAAATTGGTTGAATATTAATGCAACACATAATTCTAAAATATTTTTGTTCACTTAATTAAATAACAAGATTAAAGGAACCTAAACCGGTCGTCCAAATTATCTTATTAGGCGTGATATTCAATTACATATTCCCTTTAAACATGCAATATGGTGATCAATAAATATAATAGAATAAACATTAATATTGGAAGCAATTTAACAATAATCCAACAATATAAAATCGTTAGAAAAATAATAGAAATAAAACGAACATGATTCCTTACTTTGATTTTGCTTGCTTGCAACTATAAAACAATAAACGTGTTAGTAACTTCAAGGAAAATCAATAAAACAATAATTAAAATTAAATCAAATAGAGTTGATTTGGGGCCAAACCCTCAAACATTTCTACCTTTCACGCCTTGGTT